>NC_080852.1:27773091-28080859 GCF_030435755.1 Ochotona princeps | reverse complement strand
AGCTCAGGGACATGAAGACCCTAGTCCCAGAGTTAGCTGAGGGACAGCACACAGCTGAGAGGAACCACAGAGAAGCAGGTGGAGGTCAGCACACTCACAAGTGCTGGGGCAGCTCTCAGAGGTGGTGCAGGTGCAGAGAGGGCAGGGGTAGGGAAGCCCTGGAAGACGTGGAGCGAGCTGGTGCTGGGCAGCCGCAGCGGCACTGCCAGCATCAACACATTGGCATTCATTCACAGTGCGGCTGTGGGTGCCATGCTTCACCTCAATGTGGCTGGCCAAGACCCCACTGGCACCATCCCCTCCCACACACTTCCTGGAAACAGCTGGACCAAGCTCACCTCCCACTTTGTCTTGCCAAAACCTGCTTCCAGTCCTTACCTGACTTCTCTTAGTGCAGGTCCTCCCTCCCCTCCTGCCAGGTCAAGTGCTGCCAATCCTTCCAACTTCTAACTGCCTGCAGGCTGAGCCTCAGCTGTGTAAACTCTGTTCCCACATCACAGCCCCTGGTTTTAACACCCGACTCTGGCTTCTGAGTCCAGTTTCCTGCTAAGGCATACCTTGGGAGGCAATGAAGCCAGCTCAGGTCCCTGCCACCCACATGGGAGACCTAGACCTGAGTTCCCAGTTCTGAGCTTTGGCCACGCCCAGCCCAGCCCCAGCTGTCATGCCATTTGGGGAGTAAACAAGCAAACTGGGAATCTCTGTCTCTCACATAATTTAAAAATAAGATAAAACAAATTCCACTGCTAGTAGCCTCATCCAGCCCCAGGGCTTCAAATCCCACCCACAGTCCTCCTCCCACACAGATGTCTGCTTGACCCCTGACAATGCTCTCAGACTACAGCATGGTCAGAGTCAGCCTCCTGAGCTCCCACTAAAAAGCCACTTTCCCCTGGACCTCACTGTCTCAGGCACAGGCACTTTCCTGCACCAAGCTATCCATCCATCAGGACATCCTGCATCCCTCTGTGCTATGCTACTGCAGCAGCCGCTACCTACCTCCATGAAGCCAAAGCAGGTTGGAGCCCCCAACCTCTACTCAGGCTGCCACCTTCACCCCACCTGCCACTGTTTACTACCCCTGCAGCGTTCTCTCTATGGTAAGAGCTCAGTTTGGAAGCCTAGTCTGAGTCTTGGCATCTCAAACCTCCACTCCAAGGACCCAAAGCTCCCCCTCCAAGAGGTCTTAGCCTGGGACCTTGGTGTGGCCCCTCCTCCACCTAAATTCCTGACATTCCCTGTCTTACAGTATACATCCAGCCTCCCTCCCACAGAAGTCCCTGGGGGCAAGAAAGCATCCCGCTCTATCCCTAGGGTCTGGCACAGACCTGCTGCCCAGTGGATACTTGTTTGGGTGTGGCTGCAGAGGTCCTGTGGCAAGCATGGGCAACTGTGCTCAAGAAGATGCCAAGGAGTAACCAGATACTTCCAGTAAATGCAGTCCCAGACCCCCATGGGGAGTGCAAAATCCACCAGATGCCTGGGCTGAGAAGCTGGATCAGAGAGGAGGTCTGGGGTCTCCCCAGATGATCCCGATGCAGGGGCAGGTCTGAGTCCTGCATTCATCAGCACCTTCATCTTACAGAGACAAGTCACGGCCAGCGGACAGATGACTCTACTCAGTGTTAATGCGGGTCACCAACAGGTGTCTGTGTCCGCAGTCCCGAATCTCCCAACCACAGCAATCTCCCTCTCACTGCCTCTAAGTCCCTGGGTCCTGAGAGCCCAGGGGAAGCCAGGCCACAGAAAGAACGAGCACACCTCCACTACCCCCATCCCATCTTAGCTGTGGCTCTGAAAGCCATGTTCTTTGTAATCTAACATTTTGCCCTAAAAATGAACTTCACCCAAGAATTTGGGCTAGTATGAGCAAGCTAGAGCTTGCTCCACCCACTGTCATTCAACAGAGAATGCCCCCCGCCTACTTCCAAAGGGGTAAGGAAGCAAGGGCAAACACCCTGTGTCGAGCAAGAAGGAGCAAGTTCCTCAGAGATGCACTGTGCATAAGGCGGTCACGAGACATACCTGGCTGAAATTAGGTAAAACGTCACATGAGCCACACTTCAAGTCCTCCAAAGGCTACATGGCTCATAGTACACCAGGCAGATAGCAAAATATTCCCACTGCACAAAGTTCTTTTTTTTTTTAAGATTTATTTATTTTTTATTGGAAAGGCAGATCAGATTTACAGAGATCAGAGACACAGAGAGAAAGATCTTCCATCCGCTGGTTCACTCCCCAAGTGGCCGCAACAGCCAGAGCTGATTGATTCTAAGCCAGGAGCCTGGAGCCAGGAGCTTCCTCTGGGTCTCCCACTCGGGTGCAGGGTCCCATAGCTTTGATTCATCCTCTACTGCCTTCCCATGCCATAAGCAGGGGGCTATATAGGAAGTGGAACCGTCAGAATGCACACAGGCACCCACATAGGATCCTGGTGCGTGCAAGGCGAGGATTTAATCATTGAGCTATTGCACCAGGCCCTAAACAAAATTTTGAATAGCATCCCTCTCATTTCTTCCTGGTGAAAACCAGGAATGCCACGGAACTTGCATGCTGACAGCCAGACCTCATTAGAAGTCTCACCAAACCCTTGAGGAGTGGTCGACCAGAGAAGACAGCCAGCCTCCTTCTGTCTCAAGACAGCAAGAGGTAGCCCAATGTAGGCTAAGTGTCTTTGCCAAGTCCATCACTCTGAGAGTCTCCAGTGGCTGCTGAGCAATAAAGGACCCACAGAAGCTGCATGCTGCCCTGTTGGACAGCACCAGAGACAGAAGCCACAGGCCTTCATTTGCACCACCTCCAAGTGTTCTGCTACCTGTTCAGCTTGAACTTCTGGGTGAACATCAACCAGCTCAAATACAATTCAGAAAAGTGTGTCCAGGCAGGCTACCCTCCCAGCTGGAGCTCGGCCAGGCCAAAGCCTGACTCCAGTTGGGTCTCCCATGTGGGTGGCAGGGGCACAAGTAGTTGGGCTATTGTCTGCTGTTCTCCCAGATGCATTTAGCAGGGAACTGGACTGGAAGCGGACTTAAACCAGTGAAGCATATGGGATGCTGGCACCAGAGGTGGTCTTAACCAGCTCCTGGTTGCAGTCTTTCCACCTGTCACGCTGGGCTGACTGACTTGCAGCATGTTGCTGCCAGTAGTGCTGGATCCTGGACAGAATCCACTATCCTTAGGAGACATCGCTTCTCCTTCAGGACCATGGGCCTCCAGCCCCCGAGAGGCTCTTGCCTTGATTCCTCGTGCCATGAATCCATCATGTCAGGTGGGCTGAAAACCTACACAGCTGTACAACTACAACAGAGGTTTTTCAGTTGAATAAGGCAAGGTAACAAGGCAATCCCAATCTTGCCTCCTTTTACCACAATCTCAGGCCTCTGGTGGACTATGGTATCAATAGATAATGATATCTGTACTTTGCTGGGGATGGGAGGAGAGGAAGATAAAACTGTGAGGGAGGGCCCAGCACGATAGCTTAGTGGTTAAAGTCCTCCTCGCCTTGCAGGTACCAGGATCCCATAGGGCCACCGGTTCTAATCCCTGCAGCCCCACTTCCCATCCAGCTCCCTGCTTGTAACCTGGGAAAGCAGTCGAGGATGGCCCAAAGCCTTGGGACTCTGCACCCACATGGGAGACCTGGAAGAGCTCCTTGCTCCTGGCTTCGGATCTGCGTAGCACCAGCCACTGTGGTCACTTAGGGAGTGAATCAGATGGAAGATCTTTCTACCTCCTCTCCTCCTCTTTGTATGTCTGACTTTGCAATAAAAAAAAAATAATAAATCTTAAAAAAAAAACAGGATCAACAAAAATAATAGATAAATCACACTTCATCAAAAATAAAACATTATCAGAAAAAGTGAAAAGACAACCCAAGTGATGGGAAAAGAGTATTCCCAAATCATGAACTTGAGAAGGAATGAAAATCCAGAATATAAAAGAGCTCCACAACAACAAATACAAAAGTCCCAAACAGCCACATTCAAGTGCAGCCAAAGACTCTAAACAGACTTTTCTCCAAAGAAGAAACACGAATGGCCACAAACAAAAAAGATGCTCAACATCACTTATGAAGGAAATAAAATCAAAACTACAATGAAATACTACTTGACGCACACTATGAATGCTATAATCTTAAGAAAAAACAAAAAAAAAAAAAAGAGGAAAGAACACATGTTGGGGAGGACAGAACCTTGAACACTTGTGCATCATTGCTGGGAATGTGAAATGGCTCGGCCGCTCCACAAAGCATAGAAGAGGTTGCACTAAAGGTAGAACATTGAATTCCTAAATGATCCAGCAGTTCTACTTCTGGGCACATACTCAAGAGGATTCAAAACACCCAAACAGAATTTGATTTTCCATATTTCAAGCAGCATCGTTCACAATGGCCAGAAAGCAGCAGCAACCCAACTGCTGATGTTATCAGATGAATGTGACAGTTAAAGGCAGCAGAATGTTGTCCAGCCCTAAAAAGAAATGATATCTTGATAACATGGATCGGTCCTGTTAAGTGAGACAGGCAGTCACAGCAAGACAAAGCACCCTGTGGTTCCGATTACGGGAACTATGCAGAGCGCTCAGCCGCAGAGGGCCAGGCCACTGGTACTGGCCAGCTCCAGTTTAATGGGAACAGAGTTTCTGCTCGGGATTATGAAGTTCTGGAATCAGACTGTGCTATGGCTATTTGACACTGTGGCTGTCCTTCACGGCACTCAATGGTACACTTGTTAAAATGACGACTTTCAAGTTTATTTACTACAGTTAAGGCCAGTATAAAAAGGCAGGTTCTTGGCCCACTCTGGAGGGCCAGGGTTCAACACACAGCTCTGCGTTTTTACTCCAGCTTCCAGTGGACGCTGGAAGGCAGGGGGAATGCCCCAGCTGACTGCGCTCCTGCCACCCACCAGGAAGACCTAGATTGATCTCCAGTCTCAGCCATTGCAGGGGAGAGTGAAACAGCTAGGAAAGTTCTTTGCTTCTGTGTTCCCAGCAACCATCAGACTCTTCTGCCAGCCCACTAGTGGGCAGTTCTGAAGGCCTGGCACACTGTTCTTGTCCCCCCAGGAGATCAACTTTAAGGATGTTCTTTTCTCTCGCGTTGGGCCCTCAAACTCAGCCCCAACAGCCTGTGCCTGTGATCCAGGCACATGGCACAGATGGGCAAACCGCGACACGACAGGATGACACTGTCCTATGGTGCTGGGGGGAGGGGGATAACCGACAAGTCCAACAGGCTGCCACGCAAAAGCAGAAGCCGATCCCGCCAACGTTCACTGTTACTTCCCCATTTGCTTCCCACTGGACACCAGCCAGCCAGGTCCCAAGGAAAGCAGGAGGAAGACTCACAGACGTGTTCCCCTTTGCCCCGTCATAGCAGACCTAGATGCTTTCCCATTCTCTGCACAGGACTGTCACCCTCCAACATCTATCCCGTAAGGGTATCTGGGGACCTTTCATCCTCTTCAAACAACTCCGTCATAATTTATGTGCAGGGTGTATGGGAGCCAAGCTCCCCGAGTTACACGCCTCACGGCCCGAAGGTGCAAGGCCGAAGTGAGTGTGCACACAGGTAGTGAACTTCAAGGTTGTCCCTCCTGTTACTTGGAAAGAGGAACAAGGCAGGGATGGATCCCTATAGGGTCAAAAATCAAACGCTTCTGAATCTGACAAGTGACGGGACTAAGTAGGTTTATCCCCAGAGAAGCAGTACGGCTGGAAATATAAACAAACAAATAAGCGCCTTCTTCTTTCCCTTCCAGACTCCGAAGTGATGGATCTTTAGGGTTTTTGCAGACCCTCGCTGAACTGCACGAGACAGTCAGGCAGACTAAGGAGATACCTAACCAAGGGGTTGCTGCTGAAAAGCCAACCAGGACAAGGAGAAACCGAACCACCCGCCTCACCCAAGAAACGAGAAGAAACCCTACCAACACCGGCCCAAACCCCCGAGAACTTCCTCGGCGCATGCGCCAGACTCGATGGGCGGGCGCTGTGCTTTGCGCATGCGCCCAGCCGCCTGCACATGCGCACCCGCGGAAGCTCGTTCCCTAGTCGTCTCGGGCCCTCCTCTTTAATGGAGCCTGAGCAATGGCAGCTTGAACTACGGGCTTCATCCCGCATGTCTCACCTTGCGTCCGGTTTTCTCCCGTAGGGCCCTCAGCCTTTCCTTTCGCCGCAGGGCCTCCTCTTCTAACCGGCCCACACCGGCCGCTGCCGCCGCCATCTTGCCTGCCGCCCCCTCCTCTTCCGTCGCGCCGCGTCGCACAAGCCTGAGGAAAGTCGAGGGCGTGTCTCGCGGCCAATCCGAGGCTGCGAAGGGCAAGCCGGAAGTCCGGAAAGCCAATCAATGCTTAGTAGCTACAGAAGGGCCCGTCCTCTTTCTCACGGGCGGCTGGTCTACTGAACCGGGTTGCTGACTGAGGAAAAGAAAAAAATGTATGTATAGAGATGCTAGGATTTGGTGTTTCCAACGCTCGTCAGTGGAAAAAAAGAGCAAATATAGTCAGACCTGAGGAAAGGAAAAGAGCTGACTCCATGTCGGCCTCTCGGAGGGCCCTGGCTCATCCTTGAGCGCTTGTCCCGAGTCGTCAGGTTTCCAGAAGTCCTCCTGACCCTCCATTCCGATCCCACCGTGACATGAGGTTAGACGTGAGGTCAGCGTCTTCCCTCTTCCACGGCTGTCAGTGGTCCCCCGCGCTCCCTGAGCAGTACCCTACACTCCTGTTGTAGTTCTCCGTCGCTCGCAGAGGAGCTGGATGGCAGGTTCACCTGTGAACCCGCAGCCCCTCCTGGAGGAGAGCAAACCGCAGCAAGACCTAGGAGTCCCCATCCCCACCCCACTGCCCAGCTTAGTAAAAGTGGCTTCGGCTGTAGCTGCAAGTGCTTGGCCATAGGAGCCTGGCTCGCCAACCAAAGCAGGGAGTGTGTTGTGATAGGAGACTTGCGGGGTGTGAGCAAGATTATGTCCAAGGTTTATTAAGGAGTCTTTATTAACCAAGATTGGTGATAACAGGGCCCACTGGAAATAGCAAATCACAAGTCCATATGGCAATCCAATCGTAACCTCAAAAGGACAAATGGTCATTACCCTAAAGTCCATCCGTTAAGCTGCAGACCTATGTCCTAGCTTCCCTAAGAGTATGTTATCCTAAGAGACATGCAATGAATAACCTGGGCACACTTACAAAGCTGCATACATTCACCTTTCCCTGGCCCCTCTGTCCACATTCCACTGCTGCTAGGCCTCACCTCTCCTGGAATTCCCGATAATACGCACATTAGGAATACAGAGCATTTTAGCATTGCTGTCATCACTCTATCATCACTGTTCCACCCAAGCAGGACAGAGGGTGAGGAATACAGACACAGGGGCCATGCTCAGGGGCCACCTGTCCTCGGAGTCTGTCTGCAGGAAGCCAGAGAGCAAGCAGGCACTGGGGAGGCCAAGAGTCACAGTGCCAGAGTGATGGAGGCACAAGATCAAGAGAGCAACCCCCTCCTTATCGCGAGGTTGTGGGGCTTGTGAGGGGAGTGATTACACAACAGTGCAATACTTCCCACTCTCAGGTTCCAGGTGATGGTAATGTGAGCATTACAGGTGGGCAGGAGGGAACACCTAGGTGGTGGGGGGGAGTGGCTTCCAAGTTCATGACCCTGAACTAGCTGCCTACCTCACCAGAGACCACATCAGCTCAAGTCAGGACCTGGGAGAAGGGGGCCCTCAGAGCCACATCCACAGGGCACAGCTCTTCTCTTAGCAAATCTATGGCCACCCTGCCCAGGATCTCCCATACCTGGCTGGTTGCAAGTGACTGCCCATGCCTTCTTGCCCCAGCTCTCTCACTGTCCACTCACCCCTGCCCCACTGGACTTCACAAACTCAAATCTGTCCAGGCCCTGTGGGTGGGTGGAGTGTCCTGCAAGGCCTGGCACCCAGTTTGTGGGTTCTTAGAAGCTAGCTCAGAGCTCTGGGGCATGAGGCAGGAGAAAAGGCCGGGCTGAAGGAGTCACCCAGGAAACTGGAGAAGGACCTGGGCAGGGATGGGGGTTTCTCTTCTAATGGACTGAAGATTGATCAGCTTCTAGGACCAATGGCCCAGGAAACTGTTTCCCCTTCTCCCTTAACGGAGAACACTTACCACCAGGAGTATCCTCACTTCACAGGTAGGCTGGGCACCTGGTCAGGGACACGGGGATGGGGAGGGTTCTGTGGTGTCTCAGGCAGGCCTAGGTCCCCATCCCAGTTGCCAACCCAGCCCTCTTTTAGCCAGTCTGGGTCCTCTGTGTGTGACAGGAAGGCATGAGGCAAGAACTGGGGTTGGTGGGAAAGATTTCTACTGGAGCAGCTGGGGAGGCTTCCTGAAGGAGGAGAGCACCTGTGGAGACAGCCTGAGCCTCCCAGGACGGAGGCCAAGGCTTCCTCCCAAAGGCAAGTCAAGCTTATCCTGCCGCCCTTCTCCGCCCTTCACTCGCAGCAGGCAGGAGCGCCAAAGCAGCCATCAGAATGCCCCTAGAGCTCTTCCAACAGCACCTGGCACGTGGTGGTTATTATTGTAGAACGACCCAGTCCCGATCCCTGTCCCCAGATGGCGGTCTCTCCAGCCGCGCTCCAGGAATAAACCAAGCCCAGAGAGGTCTGGAGTCCCAGGGGCTCCGAAGCGCCCTTCCACTTGGCGCTCGAGGGGCGCGGCCTGCGAGGCATGCGGCCGCCCCGGTCTCAGGCTCCTCCTTCTCCCACTGGGCTCCCCGCCCTTTGCACGGTCCCGGGAGAGGCGGGGCGGTGGCGGTGGCGGTGGCCGCGGCGGCGAAGTGCAGGAAGCCGAGCGGTGGCCCGCTGCGGGGGGAGGAGGAGGAGGAGGAGGAGGGTGTCGGCTTGGGTGGCTCAATGCGGCGCCGACTAGAGCCTTGGACTTCCCCAGCAGGACCGCGCCGCTCCGCCCCGGAGTGACGCCCTCCGCCCATGGGCCTGGCCGGGGGCAACCGGCGGGCGGCGCGGAGGAGGCGGCGACAGGTGGCGCGCAGCACGGCCTGAGCCGGGTCAGGCCATGGCCGCCTCCGAGCGGCTGTACGAGTTGTGGCTGCTCTACTACGCGCAGGTGAGCCCGCCCCGCGCCGCGCCTGCTAGTGCCCCCAGCTCCGCGCGGTCTGCGCGCTTGCTGCACCTGCGCCCCGCGCCGCCGGGGCCGCGTGGATAAAAGCCTGGTGTGCTCCGGCTCGGCTCACAAGCGTGTGTCCCCGGCCTCCCGGCTGCCTCTGGCCCCGTAGCTGGCGGGGAGGAAGCGGGGTGGTGGCGGGTGGGAGATGTGCAGCCCTCACCGGTGCTCACTTTTTCAGCAAGCCCTTCAGCAGGACTGCGCATCCTGAGTCGTGAGGGGAGGGGGGCCTCGACAGAGACCCTTTACAATGGGGGAAACCGAGGCCCGGCGGAGTTAGAGGGGGGTGGAAGACTGGTTGTGAGCTGCTCCTCCCGTGGGTACTGCCTAGTTGGGTGGTCGAAGCCAGCATGTCGGACCGGACTAAGGGATCTGGGCAAGCACAGGTCTGACTTGAGTCACCTCAGAATCCCTCCGAACTGGCGGCGGCCGCGGATTCCTGGGGACTCCTGCTGGACTGGAGGCGGCCCCACCCCTCTCCCATGCTGGGACGGGGCATGGTGGGCAAGTTTGAGGTGGGCTAGTTTGCGGAGGGCGTGATGTCTGAGGAGGATGGACGGTGGCCGAGGCCTAAGTGCCCTCCCTCACTGGCCTGATTCTGGACACCTGATTCTGGTGTCCCCCTAACTCTGCCCCAACGCAGAGGCCCCCATTTCCCCTCAGCAACCCTGGGGCCACGCCTCCCTCCCTGCACCTGCCTGGCATCATGCTGCTGGCTCAGGTGCACCCTGGGCACAAAGGAGCATTGTGTGCCCCTGAGCACCTTGTCACTGGGGGGAAGTTTAAGGCTCAGCCCAGCCAACCCTCCTGAAGAGGCACCTGCAGTTCAGGCCAGTGGGGAGAGGCAGCAGCACAGCCTGTGGCTGGGCTCAGGCCTCCAGAAGGAGGCAGGCCATGGGGTAGTGTCCCTCTTTGGGGTGACCAAGCTCTTGGCACTTCCGAGCCTCTACTTCCCTGACTGAAACTGGCACAGCCTTGATGCCAGGGGTTTTCTGTGTTATACCCCAACCTGCACCCCCAACAAGGAGACTGAGGCTTATGCTGTGCCACCAGGTCCAAGCTAGAGAAGGCCTCCTGCTTGCTTGTCCTGTTGATCCCCCTCCCCCAGCCTCCCAGTTTTCATCCTCAAATGCAGGTGCTTGGGTGAGAGTAAAATGTCTGCAGGGAGACCTCCCCAACCCTCCTACCTCTGCTGGCCCATGGCTGTGACTTGCTCCCAGCTTAAGCCACTTGCTGAGTGGGAGGGACTTCCTGGTGGTTCTTCAGGCTGGGAAAAAGGTTGCTGGGGTTGGCTGGGTGCAGTCTCCCAGCACCTCTCTAGCATAGTGGACCCCCAGCATCTCTTGGAGCTGAGCACCCCCTACTTTGTCTGGAGGCAGCTGAGGTTGCCTTCCCCTGCCTTCATACCTCCCAGAACAGGTATGGGCGCAGGTTGGAAGCCTGGGCCAGGCAGGGGGCAGACCCAGGGCCAGCAAACAAATCCAGGATGTAAGAGCAAATCCAGGATCAGGGCGGGGCCAGGCCTCCTGCCCTAGGGAGAGGAAGCCTAGGCCAGCCTCCGAATGCTGCCTTCCTGCCTGCCTGGAACAGAACACCATCCCCACCCCTGTGTGCTGGGCTCTCAGGGAGGGTACACCAGGCGACTTTGAACCCTGCTAGAAGACCTGCAGTGTGCAGGATGGAGCTCAGGAGGTGTTGAGAGACCCAGCCTGCAGGACCTGCACCCCTCCCTTTAGCAGCCAGAGCTGACATCAGCTGGCAAACCTGTTTCCCCAGTTGTGGGTCTGGGTGAGGACTGAGGGGGAAGCACCCTCCCTTCAGCCCTTCCTGTAGACCCACCTACCCCTGCCCCATAGACCCTGTCCCTTGGTGGAGTAGGGGTGGGGGAAGCTGAAAATGGCTACTGAGGGGGGGCAACGAGAAGGAAGAAGGATGGACTAAGTGTGTCCCTGGGTTGGAGCCCCTCTATGCCCTGATAGGGAAACTAAGGCAGGGTCCCAAGGTCTTCCAAAGAGCTGCTTTATGCAGGATGGATTTGGCCTAGTGGGCAGGAAACCTCAGGTGGGCCTGCCCTGGGAACACCACAGGCAGTAGCCTGGACTTGGAGCCTTTGCCTGATGCCTCCCTGCTCTCTGACATTCTCACTCATGTCCCTCCCCACCCATGCCAGACCTCGACTCAGCCACGTCCTTGTTGGAACCCTCACTACAGTTGCTATTTGGCTACTCCGGTGCCTCCTCGTTCGTAGGTGTGCACTGAGTGTTAGAGCTGAGCCTGGGCAGAAGAGAGAGGCCCACAGTCTTCACTGTCCCAAGAAGTCATCCCAGAGGAGGCAGAGCTTGAGGGCCTGGGGGACAGGAGTGGCAGAAGCAGCACCCAGCCTAGGAGAGAATAAGAAGGAAGTTGTCAGGAGTAGGGGAGCCAAAGCAGAGGTAGCCAAGGATGCAGGGTGGCTCGGGGAGTGGCACAACCAGAGAACTCTAACCACCCTGGCTTCCCCAGGGCAGCACCTGTCAAGCTGGCAGTTGGGCTGTGTGTAAAAAAGTTCATGCAAAACAGCGTGCACATGAGTGACCCCTGGGCAGGCTTGAGCAGTAATACTTGTTCATGATCCCTTGGTGAAAGGGGGACATCGAGAGCCGAGGGGCGCCTGGGTCAAGGCACACGCCCAAGTCCCAAGCAAAGCCAGTCTCCAGTCTATCATCAGGGGAGATTCAGGATTCCAGGGGTGTCACATCAGAGCCCTCTTTCCCTGCAGCCCCTAAGCCCTGACCCTGTGACTTTTTATAGCCTCATGGACATATGATCAGGCCCTGTGTTTTCCATGGCACCTTAGCTGAGGCAATCTCTGCTTCCCTGGGCCTCAGTTTACCCTCTTGAAATGGATAAATGAAGAGTGGAATAGCCTGCTGGGTGCTTGGTCTCCCTCCCTGTCACCAGAGCAACTGAAGGGGGAGGGGCCGAGGTGATGGGGAGATTACAAGGGAGCCCAGGGTTAGGGGAGGGGTTGATAATCCTGGGGTTGTTATGGCAACCAAGGAGCTGATGGGGAAGTACATTGTCCCCATGGAAACAGGATCAGTTACTATGGGGACCCTGAGATGAGAATCTGGTTTCCATGGTGACAGGACAGGAGATGGTGAAGCCTAAAGGGGTGCCTCCCCCTTTTCAGTGCTCTCTTTCAGGTGACTGGGAGGCTGGGTCAGCTGCCCAGGCACCCAGACCTTACTGAGTCCCCATCTTCCTTCTGCACCCCTGGCCTCCAGACATCATGCTGTGGCTACATGTTGCCCTCTTCCTGATGCTGAGCAGGCCTGGGGGATGCCTGATGCTACCCCACCTGTCCTGTTTCTGTTTGTCTGTTCCTGCAGATGGGGCAGCTCTCATGAGAGGAACTCCCACTACTGAGCTGTGATCCTCTCTCCCCTGTGGGTCCAGCCACTGCTGCACCTGCCTGGGGCAGCCATCTGGGGGAGTGACCTTCAATGCCAGGAGCTTGGGCAGGCCAGAGCCCCTGGTTTGAAGCTACCAATTACTTTGCCCTTACCTTGTACCGTTACCTACTACCTGTTAAGCAAAGGAATCTCTTTATTTCTTTGAGAGCTAAGACAGAGTTCCCATCCTATAATGACACATGGTGGAGGCTGCAGCCAGGTCTCCTACATGAGTGTCAGAAATTCAGTCACCTGCACCATCAACATCACCTCCCAGGTGGCTAGTAGTTCAGGAATGGAGCTGGGATTCAAACCCAGACACTGTGATGTGAGTTGCAGGTGCCATAACCGATATCTTTAACCACTAGGCCAATTGCCCACCACAAAGGGATGATTTTAAAGAGGAAGTTGAGACTCAAAGAGGTTATAAGTGTTAGGATGGAAGCTGGACTTCCAAATCTCATGCCCTAGTCTCTGAAGCACCAGCCAGGGGTGGAAAGCCATTTTGGTAGAGAAACCACGATGCAGGAAGCACATGAACCTGTGGGTGTGGTAGCAGCTGGCAGTGTCATTGGAAATGAGGTGGGCACCCCATTTGCAGGGTCCTTGGTTAGGAGGAGGCTGTGGACTTGCCATAAACCTGGAAGCTTGGGCAAGGCTGGGCCCGGCTGCTGGGAGATGCTGATCACTAAGCCTTCCAGAGGCTCCCTATGTGCTGGCCTTGACATCTATCAAGCAAGCTCTGGGGTAGCCCGATGTCAGCCAGTTTGGTGGTCCCTGTTCCCCAGGCATACAGCACCCCTGCCACCACCACAGCCTCCCACTAGCCCCCTTCACTCCTGTATACCCACAGCCTGCTTCCCTGTCACTTGCTATGAGCCAAGAGCCCTGGGGAAGCCTTGGCATGTGTGACTGCTCTGACCTGCCCTTGAAGGAGGGGCAGGTAGCTGGGCTGGTCCTGCGCCATGTACCTGCTCAGAGCTGAAACGGAAGGGAGGCGTCAGCCAGGGCAGTGGCTCTGAGAGGGGCATGGAGGATGCAAGTACCACAGCCACCCTCTGGGCCCTGGATGCCTCCACCGGCCCTGCTGCCATCATGCTCGTGTCCCCCTGCCAGCTCTGCCTTTCGGCCCTGGCTCCTGCAAGCACCACCATACCCCTGAATGCTGCAGCTTCAAGCCACAGGACTCAGGCCAAAGCTGGCCTGAAGCCTCCTGGGGAGAAGAGGTGAGAGCCAGAGACATGGAACAGGCTGCTACCCTGTCCCCTGCCTGGGGCTGTGCTTTTAGGGACCCTACAGGCCTTCCCCAGAGCCCGGGAAGGCCAGTTTGGTTGCCCCTGTTCTGACCCCAGCTGGGTATGCTACAGATTTGCAGGACTGGACAGGCCGTGGGTGTGGTTCTGGGGACAGAAAGCAGAGTGCAGTTGGAGGGGCCCGCCCAGGTCTGGGAGGGATGATTCAGGTGTTAGCCAGGAAGAGGGTGGGAAGTTCCCACTTAAAAACCAAAAGCCCAAATCTCAGGGATGGGAGAGGTGGGAGCAGAGTGAGCAGGGAAGAGGACAGTAGGGTGTGGCTTAGATGGGGGCTGAAGAAGCTGGAGGGACCTGCTCTAGTCAGACTGAGAGGCCTGGAATGCCAGGCTTAGTGGTTGGGCCTTCATCTTGGTGGACTGGATGGAGGAAGTAATGAACTGGGCAGAACAGGGGATGTGGCCATTTTTTGGTTTTTCAGGTGTTCAGCAGGCCTGAAATTGGCGAAAAAAACCACCTTCATCTGGGTGAGAGATAATTGGTTTAACCAGTGCTAGTTTGGGGCGGGAGTAGGAAAACAGTGTTGGGCCAGTTTGGAAGGGAGACTAGGTCTGGAAGGCCATCACAGCAGGTGTTAGGGGTTCCCTGATCAGCTTGGGCTGGTCACCAGGGGTGGTCCTGGCCTGGAGCCAAGCTGTGGCTTTCAACATGCTCATGTTCAAAGATGCAGTAGTCAAGGACAAGGCATCCTCCAGGACCTCCCCTTTCCCCATCTGTTATGGAAGAGATTCCCAGGAAGCCATCTAGGAGCCCTGGCCATTTCAGGATCCAGGCCTTCTGGTCTCATTGCTGGCTGGTGGAGAGAGAGGCTGTTGGAGCAGGGCATGGGGAGGCCACCAAAGTTGACTGGTGGGCAGAAGGCACAGGGTGGCTGACCTCAGTACCCAGGGCTGCATGCCTGGACTCTGGGGGTCCTGGGGCATGAAGTCTGGAAGCCTCTGTGGAGGGCTGCTGTTACAGGATGGAGACCGACTGTGGCCTTGGTCCCTTCCATCTTCTCCAGTCTTGAGTGAGGAGTAATCATAGCAACAGGGATTGGACCAGTTCCCAGGTAGAAGGTTCTCCAGATCCCATAAAAAATCTTCCAACCCCACCTGGATAGTGGTGCTCCGCCACCTGAGCCCAGGCCACACCCCTAGCACCAGGCTGAGTTCCTTGCAGTCTCCTTGCAGCCTCTTTCACTGGGCCCAGGGTGCCCCAACACCCACCTCCCCCCCACATCCCTGCGGTCTGCCGGGAGGAAGCGGCCCCCCTCCCCCACCATGACTCTGCGCTTCCTGCCCTGGCCAGGGGAGGGAGGAGACGTTTCCCGTTCACACCAAAGCTTCCCTGGCGGTGCCCAGACCTGGGCTCAGCCGCAACCCCTCTTGCCCATGGAACCAGCTCTGGGGCCTGAGGTGCAGGTAACCAGCGAGGTGGGTAGAGGTTCCTAGGACAGGGCAAACCTGCTGGGGCCCACACCTGTGCGCAGAGGGAATGTGTGTGGCCTGGCTGCCTGCTCTGAGGGGTCCTCATGGTGTATAACCTTCATGGTGCCCTGGGAGCTAACAGTCCAGAAAGGCTTCCTGGAGACCGTGGCTGCTGAGCTGGGAAAAAGTGATGAGAGGCTTCAGCCCAAGTGGACAGTTGGGCGGGACTCCATCAGCCCAGTAGCAGTGTAGGCCATAGCCATACCCAGTGAGGTCCCTCCCCAGGCCAGGTCAGGCCTGGGAGTCAGAAGTAGTTAGGAGGGTGGGAGCAAAGAGACAGAGGGACGTGCATGAGTGGTCAGTGTGCACCACAGCCTTCTCACGCTGACTTTCCAACTTCCTGCCAGCCCTCCTGTCTTCCTTTCTCCACTCACGCCCTGTTTACCTCTGCTTCCATGCCCCTGGCTCTCCCCTGTGCCTGCAGAAGGACCTGGCCTACCTGCAGCAGTGGCTGAAGGCCTTTGTGGGTGCCTTTGAGAAGAGCATCTCCCTGTCCTCCCTGGAGCCACGAAGGTGAGACCGGACATGCGCAGTGGGCAGGGAGGATGCAGGGGTTTGGAGCACCTCCACTGACGTCCGCATCTCTGCAGGCCAGAGGAGGCAGGCGCGGAGGTGCCTCTGCTCCCCTTGGATGCGCTGCATGTTCTAGCCGAGCAGCTGGACCAGGGGGACCTGGAGCAAGCCCTGCTGCTACTGAAGCTCTTTATCCTCCTCTGCAGGTGCCTGCTGCTGTGGCGGAGGGGAGGGTGGCATGAAGGGAGTGGGGCTGGCCTCATGGCGTATAACCTGCATCATCATTCATTCCCCAGGAACCTGGAGAATGTAGAGGCAGGCTGGGGCCAGGTGTTAGTGCCCCGAGTACTGGCCCTAATGACTGGATTGGTGGCTGAGGTGAGGTAGGCTCTACCTGCTGGCAGTGGAAATACAGACTGTGGCTTTGGCAAGACTAACTCCCCTCCCTGTCCGTGCTCCTCTTGCAGCTGAAGGGGATCCCTCCAACTCAGGAAGGCCGTGGGACCCAGCTGGAGAACGTGGCCCTACACGCCCTGCTCCTTTGTGAGGGTCTATTTGACCCCTACCAGATCTGGAGGCGCCAGCACAGTGGGTGAGACCCCACAGAGACTGGCGAATGAGGGGGCATTGGGCCACAGTGAGGCTGAGCCTACAGTGGTTCAGGGCTGAAAGGCCTGGCTCCCCTACCTCCAGCCCTTGCCCACCTCTCTATCCTCCCTTACTTTCCAGGGAAGTCATCAGCTCCAAAGAGAAGAGCAAATACAAGTTTCCTCCTGCCACTTTGCCCTATGAATTCAGCACCTTCTTCCAAGGTCAGCCATTGCCTCTGCCCCCTCAGCCCCATCTGAATCCCCTTCTGGCAGTTCCCAGTGGTCCCAATGCTGCTCAGCAGTGGCCACACACAGGGTCAGGAGAGTCATGAACCTTTGAGGGAGGCTTCCATAAACCAAGGGGGAGTCTGGGGCAAAGAGAAGAGAAAGGACATGCTTGGGTGGATCAGGTGACTTCTTTCCTCAGCTAACAGGAGGGCCCCTATCAGGTAGGGATGTGGGGTCCACTTGTCTGCATGCCTGGACTTGGTGTATCCTCCCAGCCACTCCTACCTACCCTGTTGTGATCTGGACCACCTTAAAGCTCCCCGCTACAGTTGCCTTGTCTTGGGGCCTGTGCCCAACCTCCTGTCTTTGTCTTGCTAACTGTCCCCACCTCCCGCTCCCTCCCTCTTCCCCCAGCTGATGCTCTGGCCACCTGTGGCCACCTGTTATTGCTGATATAGCCCTGCTCTTCTGCTCAGAACTCCACATTCATAGAGGGCAGGATGTGGCCTGGACAGGGGTAGGCAGGGCCATGGGAAGGCAGTGCCCATTAGGATAGTAGGTGCCTGTGGGGTGAGGGCAGGGGCTCTGGGAGAGGAGGGAGTTGCCCCTGGGAACTTCACCGCCCTCCATCTCTCCCAGCCTGCACTCTGTTAAACCCTCAGGATTCGTCCTGTTCCTCCTGCTCACTCCCTGCTTCCAGCCACGCTCCCATCATCTCCTGCTATGGCTCCGCTTTGAGATCTTTGTCTGCTATGCCCTTCCCTTGTCATGGCGTACCTCAAAAGCCACTGCCTAAGGCCTCCCACCCCAGCTTTCAGCACCTTGAGACCCAGGGCTGCTCCCTTCTGCTCTCTGGGTCTTAGCCTATGGCCAAGCATCTTGTCCAGCTTTACTGGAAAAGGGCCACATATGAGGCTGTGAAAGTCCCTAGAAGTCCCTGGCTGGGGCACTGATGGGAGTGGGGGATGGGTATAGTGTACAGAAAACAAGGTGGCTACAGCAGGCACAGGCAGTTCCAACTGTCAAAAGGAAGGAGTAACAGGAGATTTACATCTGAGAAACTAAACCCTGGGTCACAGTGGGGAGGCCGAGGGGGCCCCCCCGCCTGCCCCTTTCCCCCCAACCCTGTGTTCCCCATGGGGTCCCTTCCCCCACCTTGGAGCCTAAGGATCTGGGCTGCTGGCTAGACTCTGGACAGGGCCAAAGAAGGGCTGAGTCCCACTCAGGCCCACCCTAGAAGGAACCTGTGACTTCTTAGCACCACTGGGGAGAGCCAAGTGTCTTACATTTCCCAGCTCTCCTTCCCTCCACCCCAGGATGCCCATCTCTTGTGCAGTCCCCACCGCCCCAGTGACATTGCCCTGCCCAACCCCCTACCCAGAGAGCTTGCAGGATGCAGACCGATGGCCTCCCACGCTGCTGCTACGGCTCATCCACCTCTTTGGTGCTGTCCTGGCAGGAGGAAAGGTAGGTCGGGAGGTGAGCTTGGGGCCCCAGGATGGCTGTCTTAGGGTCTCACTGTTGGGTGACCCCTCACCCCTGTCCATCTATGCCCACACCTGCAGGAGAATGGGGAAATGGCTGTGAGCGCCGGCTCTGTGCAAGGCCTGCTGGGTGTGGTGCGGGACCGTGGCCAAGGAATGATTCAGGACTGCTGCCTGGTGTCACTGGCACTGGAAGCACTGGTGGGCGCTGTGCATGTCCTGCATGCCAGCCGTGCTCCACCCCGTGGTCCTGAGCTCCGTGCCCTGCTGGAAGGCTACTTCCGTGTCCTTAACACTGACTGGCCGGCGGGTCCAAGCTCAGGCCCTGAAGAGGCCCTCGTCGCCCTGCGGGTCAGCATGCTTGGTGCGTACAGGCTCCCATTGAAGGGAAGGCCCCCCAAGATGATGGAAGGGTGTACCAGGCAGTGTGGGAAGAAGGCTGCCTGCAGGATTCAGCCAGGGTCTGAACTGGACCTTTCACAGACGCCATCCCCATGATGCTGGCGTGTGAGGACCGCCCAGTGCTGCAAGCCACCTTCCTCAGCAACAACTGTTTCGAGCACCTCATGCGCCTCATCCAGAACAGCAAGGTGGATAGGGCCCCGGCTAGGGAGATGGGGTCCTTGCTGGGGAGGTGGGCCTAAAGCCCAGGGATTGGGGTGTGGGGGAGCTGCTCACAGGTGCCCCATTCATCAATTGCCAAGCAAACATGGCCTATAGTTCCTGGGGCTTGATCCAGGGTCCCATGTCCCTGGGTCCTCTGCAGTGCTGTGCCGAAGCTCTCTTGGCTCTACACCCCAGAGGAGGGGTGTTCCTGAAGGAAGAAGGGAGCTGTCTGGTCCCAAGACGGGCTGGAGGAGGAGGGCACAACTGCTTCTGGATGCAGTGGCTGTTCACTCATCTGCCCTACATGGGTGGCGCCATGTCCTACTCTTCCCTGGTGCTTGGCAGAGACTCCTCCCAGATCTCTCTGGGGCATTGCCCTGACACCTGCCCGAGGTCCTGCTCTAACTCTTCCCTCTCCTGTCTTCCTCTCCTCTCTCCATCGCCTCCTCTACTCTGTGCCCACAGCTATACCTGCAAGCCCAGGCACCCCCTGAGGGGGACAGTGACCTGGCTACCCGGTTACTGACCGAGCCCAATGTCCAGAAGGTACCACCCTGGGGCTGACCAGCTCTGACACCTGCCTCCCTGGGCACTTACCCTTTCTTGCACTATGACAGATGTGGCTTACCCATGAGGGGGGCCCATGCTGTCTCAGTGGCCTTCCACATCTTTGTCCTGTAGAGCAGGCTAGAAGGTGGTCTGGATTCTGCCTGGGGTTCCTACTGGGGGCTGGGGTTTGGCTTGTGCCAAGCCAGAAGGAACCTTCGACACTTGGCCACCCAGTTCCATTTCTCAGAAGGGGAAAATTCCAGGTTAGCTATGGGCATTCGCAGGCAAAGGAGGTGCCTCTTATGGATCATTGTACCCAGCCACACTATGCAGGCCCCAGGAGTCCCCAGACACTCCAGCAGCTGCAGGAGCCCACAGAGTGTATGGAGGAACACTCTGATACTGATTTTTTTTTTTAAAGATTTATTTTATTTTTATTACAAAGTCAGATATACTGAGAGGAGGAGAGATAGAGAGGAAGTGGAGCTGCCGGGATTAGAACCAGCAGCCATATGGGATCAAGGCGAGGACCTTAGCCACCAGGCCACGCTGCCGGGCCCCTCTGATACTGATTTTTAAAAGGTTTATTTATTTATTTGAAAGGCAGAGTTACAGAGAAATAAGAAGAAACAGAGAGACAGATGGATTGCTCTTCCATTTGCTGGTTCACTCCCCAAATGGCTATAACAGCCAGGGCTGAGCCAGGTTGATGCCAGAAATAAAAAAGCTTTTTCTGGGTGTCCTGTGTAAGTGCAGGGACCCAACCACTTGGGTCATCTTTTACTGCTTTCCCAGGCATGTTAGTAGGGAGCTAAATTGAAAGTGAAACAGCTAGGACAGGAACCAGTGCCCATATGTAACAGGTTAAGGCAGCATCGGAGATGGAGGCTTAACTTGTTATGTTGCAGTGCTGGTCCCAGGTTGCCATTCTTTCAGCTCAGTGCCCGAGTCTCAGCCTCCAGAGCCAATCTTTCCCCTGGCATTTTCTTCAGGAGGCAGCCCTGTGTATCCATTGAATAATGGTTCTTTGCTGAGAACCTGCAGATCTGCCTGTGAAGCAGGATAAGCAAGGCAGTGCCTTTGGTTTTAGAAGAAAGAAGGCTGCTGAAAGTCACCTGGCAAGGTGGCCAAAGCTGACCAAAGACTTCAAAGAGCCAAAATAGGGCATGGCATCTGCTGACAAATTGAGTGAACAGCATAGTGTGGCTGTCAGGCTCAGTGTCTCCACCTGGGTCAGGGTCGGACTCCAAGGTCTCGAAGGTTCTTCTGGTTCTAACATCTTGTGATTGATTATCCCTGAATTCCTTGACACCTGCCAATCATCCTGGGTTATGGGGCACTTGCTAGCCTGCCTGCACGTGTGTGTCTAGCCTGGGTGAGGATGGATGGGTGGGAGGCTGGGGCCCCTAAATCCGCTGGAGAAGGAGCACAGGAAGCATGTTCACCATCATGTCCTTAGCCTGCCCAGCCTTGGTTTATTGTCTTTGTCAGAGGAGACCTTACCAGGTTGCTCAGAAAGAAACCTACCCTCAAAATGGGGTCACAGCATTTGGGGCAGGGAACAAAGGGCCTGGTGACCAGGCTGGGTTACCAATCCATTGCATGCTTTGATTGCATCTGGCATCTTCTCTCTCTATGCTTTTGGGATCTGCCTCTCCTGACTCTCCCCCTCCACTCTACTCCAAGGTGCTGGACCAGGACACAGATACCATTGCTGTGCACGTGGTCAGGGTGCTGACCTGCATCATGAGTGGGTCCCCCTCTGCCAAGGTGAGGAGGGAATATGGGGTTGAGTTGAGTTGACCACATGTCCCCAAATCTGGCCTGGCTGGAACCAAGTGAGTGGGCTGAGGAGGTGACTGGCCTGCCGCCTCTGGGTTACAGCATGGCACCCTGGGTAGGTGTAGGCATCACTCTGTCAAGGGGCTTGGATGTCCTGGTTGTCAGGGCTGGGTGGGGAAGACACGTACGGGTCAACCTCCGTGTGATTGGACCCATGGCCCATACCCTTGCTGGTGCTGTGACCCAGAGGCAGAGCTGGACAGGAGGCCCTGAAAGATGATGGCTTTCCTGGGTTACAGTGGGTTGCGGGTTTGCTGAGGGGCTTACGTGTATGTTGCCTTCTTGCACCTGCTCCATCATGCAGGAGGTGTTTAAGGAACGCATCGGCTACCTGCACCTGCATGAAGTTCTGCAGAGTCACGGTCCCCCCACCCACCGGCTGCTGCAAGAACTGCTTGATATGGTGAGGGCAGGGGAATGGGCCAGGGTTCTGGGGCAGCCAGGATTGAGTTGGGGATAAGCTGTCCACCCCTAGATGACGATGCTGACGATGGCCAAAATGCAATGTAACCTATGTCCCGACCGTGCACATCCCTGTCACTGGGGTGAGGACTGCAATGCATGTTAGTCCCGGGGAAGTCCTGGTGATCTATGGTTGGGGATCAAGCCCAGCCAGGCTGGACCCATGTTCAGAAGCTAGTGATGCCGAAGGGCAGTGGTTAGTACTGGTCATCTATGCACCTCCAACTGTCCCTGTGAGCAGCCAGAGTCAAGGGTGGGGAGTAACTTCCCATACACGGAGACAGGACATCCCCGTGTTGGTGGGGTGTCACTGCTGAGCCAAAACCATCACGGTCTCTCCATCCGCAGGCAGTAGAGGGAGACCACAGCGTACACCCACCTCCACCGATCCGCAATGAGCAACCCGTGCTGGTGCTCATGCAGTGGTTGCCAGCACTACCCACCGCCGGGCTGCAGCTCTTCCTGGCACAACGGCTCCGGTGGCTGTGTGACAGCTGCCCTGCCAGCCGTGCCACCTGTGTGCAGGCAGGCCTGGTGGGCTACCTGTTGGAGACATTGAGCACAGGGGTAACCTTGAGTTCCCGCTGCCAGGAACAGCTGTTGGCTCTGTTGCAAGCACTGGGCCGTGTGTCACTGAGGCCCCTGGAGCTACGCCGCTTGTTGCACCCCCCACCTGGGCTGGACACAGGGCCAGGAGGAAGTGAAGCAGGCATTAAGGCCCGACATGCAGGGGCTGTCATCCGTGCACTCTCAGGCATGGCCCGGCATCAGGGTCCTGCCCGTGCCTTGCACTATTTTGACCTCACACCCAGCATGGCAGGCATCATGGTGCCACCTGTGCAACGATGGCCAGGGCCTGGCTTCACCTTCCACGCCTGGCTCTGCCTGCACCCCACAGAGGCCACCCCACCCTTGGCCCCCACCCGGCCACTCCAGCGAAAGCAGCTGTACAGGTGGGTAACAGCTAGGGTCAGGGACCAGCTGCCAGGGTGGGTGGAGAGAAAGCCCAGGAATCCTCATGCAGGGACTGCAGATGTAACCAACTTGTCTGTCCCCAGCTTCTTCACCAGCAGTGGCTCAGGGTTCGAAGCATTCTTTACTGCAGCTGGGACCCTGGTGGTGGCTGTGTGCACACGGAAGGAGTACTTGACTCTGAGCCTGTCTGAAGTGACCTTCGCCGACTCTGCCTGGGTGAGCCTCGCACCTTGCTTCTCACAGGACCCTGTGGAGACTCCCAGGTATGGCCTACAGTGTTGACTTCTGTTGCAGCACTCCGTGGCCATCGTCCATGTGCCTGGACGCCGGCCCTTCAGTCAGAACCTGGTCCATGTCTATAAGGATGGCCATCTGGTCCGGACGGCAGCCCTTCGCTGCCCCTCCCTCAGTGAGGTGTGCCAGGCGGGGCTGGAGGAGGCCAAGGGTGGGTCAGGGACGTGGAACACAGTTGACTGGCTGGGACCTGGAGTCCTTGTGGTCCCCTGCTGGCCCTTCCCTGCCATCCAGGCCTCATCCTCTGGGGTCCTTGCAAGCACAGGTAGAGGGGTGGGGGCCGTCACTGTGGGCATTGGGTATTGGTGGCACCCGGGTGTTGCTGTGACCTGACCACACCCCCACAACGTCCCCACAGCCTTTCTCCTCCTGCTGCATTGGCTCTGCTGGGCACCGCACAACCACCACTACCACAGGGCTACCCACGCCACCAGGCCCCATTGCCCTGGAGCATGCTCACCCTGCCCTCACCCGCTCTCAGTCAGTCCCAGCCTCCACGGGGCTTGGCTGGGGGTCAGGACTGGTAGCTCCTCCTCAGGAGGGCAGCATCAGCTCCACCCTTGCAGGCACCCAGGACACCCGTTGGGGCAGTCCCACCTCACTGGAGGGAGAACTGGGGGCCGTGGCCATCTTTCATGAAGCCCTGCAGGCGGCAGCCCTGCGAACCCTGTGCACCCTAGGTATGTGGTGCTGTGTACCCTGCTGCATCCCCCATCCCATTCTAGACCCAGGAAAATGCTAGGCCAGGGAGGGGAGCAGGTTTCTGGGGGTGGGAAGGGTGTATGCTCTGATCAGGCAGGGAAGAGGCAGACTAGATGGGGTGTGACTAGAGGCCAATGAGGTCTGAAGGTCTTGCCCATTCCCAGGGCCCAACGAGACAGCGCCCTTCAAGCCCGAGGGTGACTTGCACGAGCTGAGCACCAAGCTCCTCCTCTATTACTCGCCTCAGGTATTCAGGGCTGGGGATGGCTGGCTCTGCCATGCGCCCTCCACCTTGCTCTCATCTTCTATTTGTTCCTCTCTCTTCCCCCAGGCCTGCAGGAACAACATCTGTCTGGACCTGTCCCCTGGCCAGGGGCTGGACGGTCGCCTGACAGGTCACAGGGTGGTGACCTGGGATGTGAAGGTGTGTGTGTGTACACATGCGTGGGCAGGAAACAGGAGCAGGGCCCTGTGTGTGGGAAGGCTAGTGAGCAGCACTGTGCCCTGGGAGGGTTGTAGAGATCAGTTAGACGGGGCAAAAAGCTTCGTAGGACCTAGAAAGCCAGGCGGCGGGGAGCGGTACAGGTAGGAAGCTGGCTGGGAGCCACCCCGTCACCCTCCTCCAGGATGTGGTAAGCTGCGTGGGGGGCATGGGAGCTCTGCTGCCCCTGCTGGAGAGAGTGGCTGAACGCCCCCAAGAAGCTGAAGCAGGGCCAACGGAGATACATGACCTAGTGGGCCCCGAGCTGACCTCTGGCCACAACACCCCGGGCCTGCTTCTCCCCCTGGGCAAGTCTTCAGGTGAGACTCCTGGAGCCTGGATTACGGGAGGGAGCCCCTGGCATGACAGTGGTCAGAGTGGTGCAGCCTCCTGGTCCCAGCTGACCCTTGACATGCCTCTGCCCCCTTTCTGGCAACTGGCAGAGGAGAGGATGGAGAGGAATGCAGTGGCTGCCTTTCTGCTGATGCTGCGGAGCTTCCTGCAGGGCCACAGCGTCAACCAGGAGAGCCTGGTGCAGTGCCAGGGACCTGCCATCATCGGGGCCCTCCTGCGCAAGGTGGGGGCAAGGTGGCGGCAAGGGTATGTCTGAGCACAGATGGAAGTGCCAGAGGACCTGGGGCACAGTGGGCTGCCATGGCAGGGATCTCTCCATCACATCTGTGCTAGAGACTCCAAAGCAGGTGGGTAGGGCCTGCCGTCTCACCGCAGCTCCTGCTTCCACACCAGGTCCCCAGCTCGGCCATGGACATGAACGTGCTCATGGCCGCCCAGCTGCTGATGGAGCAGGTGGCGGCAGAGAACAGCGGGCCCCTCCTGTACGGGCTCTATCAACATCTGCTCTTCAACTTTCACCTCTGGACCCTCAGCGACTTTGCTGTGCGCCTGGGTACGAGTCGGCCTGGGGTGAGGGGCTGGCCGGGGCAGGAGTTTGGCAAGGAGTGGATAACCCTGATCTGAGTGCATCTGACCAGAATCCAGCCCTGTCCTGAGGTGTCTGAAAGGAAACTGTCCCCCCCACCCTGTGCTGGGAGATTAGGCAAGGGGGCATGTGAAGCGGGCTGAGCTTCAGCTCGCAGCCTGAGTCCTCTGCTGATGCCCATTCAGGCCACATCCAGTACATGTCCAGCATAGTGCGGGAGCACAGACAGAAGCTGCGGAGGAAGTACGGGGTCCAGTTCATCCTTGATGCCCTGCGCACTCACTACAGGTGTGGCTGGCATAGCCGGATGGTGTTGGGGTTGGGGAAGGTGGTGGGGAGATCAGCAGAATGGTCTTGGGGATGGATAGGCAAGTGCACTGCCTCAGTTCACCTATCCATTCCTGTCTTGCTGATCTCTGCCCTCCCTTTCCCTGGACCTGGTTATTTGTGCCTGCTGGGCCTTGCAGCCCACAGCGGGAGCGCCCTCTCGCGGCTGATGACCTGCGCACAGTGCAGACCTCCCTCCTGGGCCTGGCACGGGAGTTCCTGTTGCGCAGTTTCTCAGCTGATGACTTGCAGGTCATGCTGAATTTTCTGGCTGCCACAAGTGACGATGGCCAGGTAAGCTGGCGGGGAGGGTGGTGGCAGAGTTAGTGAGGATGAGGTGGTGGTGTGGACCATGGTGGAGGAGATCAGGGAATTCAGCCCAGGATGTGACCTTGTATCCCCAGGTAGTGGGAGCCCTGGATGTACTGCTGGCCCTGCTGCAGGGCTCCCCAGCCCAGGAGGCCCTGGCTGTCTTCCTGTTGGAGGCAGGGAACCTTGAGGTGCTGCTGACGCTGCTGGTGCGGCCAAGATCACTGCCTCTGCTGCCTGACCGAGTGTGCAAGGTGCCCTCAGCCCATCCCCACTCCAGCATTCCATTGTTCAGAGTGCAGGGAGGCAGAGCGGGTCTTGGGGTCAGGGGTAAAACTGCTGGATGCCCCCCAACTTGCTGCTGACAGCCCCCCAGTAATCCTCCCTCCCGCAGATCCTGCGCAGACTGCAGCAGAATGAGCGGCTACCTGAGAGGAGCCGCCAGCGGCTCCGGCTGCGGGACTGTGGTCTCCAGGGTCTCATTGCCTGCCTCCCCGAGGGGACCATTTCCCCCCAGCTCTGCCAGGGCCTGTACAAGCTGATCCTGGGAGCAGGTACAAGCTAGTTGGGGCTAAGAAGTTGGCCAGATGGAGGGGATGACAGGTAATAGATAGCTGGGAGGGCAGGGTGAGAAGGTTGAGATGTGATGTTGGAATAGGGCCAGGACTGAGTGCACCCCATTCCTATTGGGGCCAGTACCTCATACCCCTTCTGGCCTCCTCCCCGCAGATGTCCTGAACCTTTCAGATCTGCTGGCTATGGTGCAGTTGTCACTCCAGGCTGACCTCAGCATCCGGCTGGACATCTGTCGTCAGGTGAGTTTGAGAGAAGAAAGCTCCATGAGGGGAGAGGGACCAGTGACTTCTAACGCTCTAGGCTTCACTTGGCTCATTTGTAAGGAAGGAGTCTCAGGAAGTTTCTACAAGAAAAGACCCCAGGATGAGGGTCTAGAGGAGGCAGTGGGGCGAGCCCCTCACTGGGGCGAGCCCCTCACTCACTGTGCCTTGGTCCGGCAGCTCTTCCACCTCATCTATGGACAGCCAGACGTGTTGCGGCTCTTGGCCCAGCAGGCCGGCTGGCAGGATGTGCTAACCCGGCTGTATGTTCTGGAAGCTGCCACAGCCAACAGCCCCCTGGCCTTCCCCCCAGAGCCACCCACCTCTCCAGAGCCAGCCTTGCCCAAGCCACCCACCGAGTCACCTGTGGAACCTTCTGATGTCTTCCTGCCCTCAGAGTCCCCCTGCTCTGACCCTGAGACTTTTTACCACGCCCTGTCCCCATTCTGCACACCCTTTGACCTGGGCCTGGAACGAGCCAGCATGGGTTCAGGCAACACAGCCGGTGGTGGCAGTGGCAGTGGGACCCTAACTCCTGCCAGCCAACCAGGCACACCTTCCCCACTGGATGGGCCACGGCCCTTCCTTGTTGCCCATGGCCGCCACAGCTCCAGCCTCTCCAACGTACTGGAGGACGGCAGCCTGCCAGAGCCCGCCATCAGCGGGGATGACACCTCTAACACCAGCAACCCTCAGGTGAGGATGGAGCACACAGGTGGCAGGGTGGCCTTTCCAAGGGTGGCCAGTCTCCTGCCAGGTCTGCAGCAACTCCCTGTCAATGCCTCTCTTCTGCTGTTGTGTTCCTGGGGGTGGGAGAGCCCTGGGATAGGACAGATAACGTGGATCCTGAGGGGCGGCATTGGCCAGGCTGTTGAAGGGCGCTAGAGAGGTCTTGGAGGCCTAAGCCCTGAAGGGGCTGCAGTGGCAGAACTGCAAGAGTCCCACCTCATGCTTGTTGTTTGGGAAACAGGTCTATGTTCCATCTGCAGCAACCTTCCAGAGAGTTCCAGACAGGTCTTGGGGACTGTGGGGTGAAGTGGCTCCATCTCTTCTTGGAGACCACAATGTCCTCTTAGAATTCAGGGAGTGGGGGCAGGCTGATTACTAGCCAAGTCTTTGCTTGACCGTCCCTATTAGCAGTGGGCATGGGGTGCTGAGAGTGGAAGAGTAGGAATGCACCCAATTTTCTGGCCTCCTGGCCCACCACACGCACACATATCCTGTGCCCACAGCAAACCTCGGAGGAGGAATTGTGCAACCTGCTCACCAACGTGCTGTTCTCCGTGACGTGGAGGGGCGTGGAGGGCAGTGACGAGGCCGCCTGGCGCGAACGGGGCCAGGTCTTTTCGGTGCTCACCCAGCTGGGTGCCTCAGCTACACTTGTGCGTCCCCCAGACTGTATCAAACGCAGGTGAGGGGGAGCACTTAGGAGGGTAAAGAGTCTCTGAGAGCCTAGGGTAAGAGAGCAGGGGTGAGGGAGGACTTCAGGCCCATCCTAAGTCCCTCACCCACTCTCAGCCTCCTGGAGATGATGCTGGAGTCAGCCCTGACGGACATTAAGGAGGCAGCCCCTGGGAGCCTGGCCAGCCTCACTCAGCAGGCACTCTGGCTGCTGCGCCTGCTCCAAGACTTCCTATGTGCTGAGGGCCACGGTAACCAGGAGTTGTGGAGTGAGAAGGTATGGCTGCCTACTGTGAGCTGAGGGAGCACTCAGGCACCCAGTCAGTGAGGGGGGGCGGTGTTGGGGTTAGATGAGTGTACTGTGCAGTCCTGGGGGCATCAGTATGGGTAGCCATGGGCATGGACTTGTCTGAGTTTGTGCACATGCACTCCCTGATCCCCTGCCCAAACTTGCACCTACCACTTCTCCAGGGGGTTGAGGGGGCGGCGGGGACTCTTGGCTTTGGCTCACCTCACCTCATGAGGCATCCAACTTCATGCGGCAGCTCTTTGAGGGTGTGTGCAGCCTACTGGACCGATTGGGAGCCTGGCCTCACTTGGCCAACGGCACGGCCGATCTTCGTGAAATGGCACAGATTGGCCTGCGTCTTGTGCTTGGCTACATCCTGCTGGAGGACCCTCAGGTAAACCCTAAGGGAGATGCCGCTGTGGGTGGTGGCAGGTGTGGGCAGCCCTGAGAGTGGCTGTGTGCCACCTACACCCCTTCCTTGCACCCCCAGCTGCACGCCCAAGCCTACGTGAAGCTGCACATGCTGCTGCAGACCGTGGTGCCTGCCCGCCGGGAGGAGGCCTCCTATGTGCTCTCCAAGCTGGAGGCTGCCCTGGGACGGGCGCTCAACACCTCCTCCTCCCAGACGGTCCCAGAGAACGGGCGAGCCCGACCCACGGCCGTGGCCGCCACAGAGCGCTGTTCGTGGCTGGTGCCGCTGGTGCGTACACTGCTGGACCGTGCCTATGGACCACTGGGACTGCAATGGGGGCTGCCCTCCCTGCCACCCACCAACGGCAGCCCCACCTTCTTTGAGGACTTCCAGGCTTTCTGTGCCACACCTGAATGGCGCCACTTCATTGACAAGCAGGTGCCTGAAGGTGGGGAGAGGGGTGGGGGCAGAGGGAGAGGAATGGGGGCTGGGAGCGATTGTCAAGCACTAAGCTTCTCTGTTTGGGAACTCAGGTACAGCCCACTATGTCGCAGTTTGAAATGGAAACTTACGCTAAGAGCCACGACCTCATGTCCGGCTTCTGGAATGCCTGCTATGACACGCTCATGAGCAGCGGACAGCGGCGCCAGCGAGAGCATATGCGCAGCCGACGGGCCTTCCAGGTGGGCAGTCAGGGTGGGAGCCTGGGGACCTGCACCACTCAGGTGCCCAGAAACTGGCTGGCCTTGCGCAGGGTGGGACAGGCAGCCATCGAGCTCTGATAAGTGCAGTCGACCCGACAGACCTCTTCCTTTCCTCTGCCCCATCCAGGAGCTGGTACTGGAACCTGCCCAGCGGCGCATGCGCCTGGAGGGGCTGCGCTATGCTGCAGCACTGAAGCAGCAGACAGCACAGCACTCGACTGCCCTGCTGCACTGGGGGACACTGTGGCGCCAACTCTCCTGCCCTCGTGGGGCCTGGGCACTGAGGTTGGCGGGGATGGGCTATAATCGGGGTGAAGGGCAGGGCTTGGGCTCTGACTACCTTTTCCTACCTGGCTCTGGAGTGATGTGAGGAGGTAGACAAGCCCTCTATTGATCCACACCCGGGGCCCTACCTGCAGGGACCCTCCGACCCCGCGCTGGAAGCTATCCAGTGCTGAGACGTACTCGCGTATGCGCCTGAAGCTGGTGCCCAACCATCACTTCGACCCTCACCTGGAAGCCAGCGCCTTAAGGGACAACCTGGGTGAGGAGTGTGCTGAGCTCAGTGCTGCCTGCCTCTGGCTGAATAGGAAGTACCCGTAAAACTTTGGGTTTCAAAATTCTTTTGTCCTGGAACCAGCTTTTCTTTCCATGCCGTTCTGAAGTACTCTCCACCCTCCCCACCCTGCAGGGGAGGCCCCCCTGACACTCACCGAGGAGGCCTCGCTGCCTCTGGCGGTGTCCAAAGAAGCCAAAGTCAGTACCCCTCCAGAGGAGCTGCAGGAGGACCAGCTGGATGAGGATGAGCTGGCCGCACTGGAGACCCCGTGAGTGGGGCTGGCAGAGATCTGCTTTGGGCGGAGGGCAGGGGGGTTGCCAGTGGGTGTATGCCTGCTGTGCCACAGGGCCTCTGAGTGCTTGTCCTTTTGGCTGCCAGGGGGCAGAGATGTCGGTAGGGGCCTTGGGATCAAATGAAGCTTTGAAGGGGATGGCTGTCTCATGGCTAACCGGTGCCCACCAGTGACCAGGTGGCCCAGAGCAGGACTGAGAGACATGAGAAAAGCAAGATGGGGACCATGGACTGGCAGGGACCAGGGAGGGGGCGGCAGGGGAGAGGGAGTCAGCGTCCTGGCAATAACTGGGAGTGGGACAAGAACTCAGGCCGGTGGGTGCTAGGCACCTCTTCCCACTCCTGTTGGATTTGGTGGTACTTAGAGCATGCAGAACGTGGGTCTGTTGGGAATCCAGACCCCAGGGCCTGGGGCCTGAGGCGGCTGCTGCTCCCCAGCTTGGAGGCGGTAGAACTGGATGAGCAGCGGGAGAAACTGGTACTGTCAGCCGAGTGCCAACTGGTCACGGTGGTGGCCGTGGTTTCGGGACTGCTGGAGGTAACCACCCAGAACGTGTACTTCTATGATGGCAGTGCCGAGCGAGTGGAGACGGAGGAGGGTACGTCCCGGTGCAGCCGATTGCCGGGTATGGCTGGGAAGGGCAAGGTCTGGAGACAGGGGAGCCACTAGGGTCACTGACTTGCCCACCCACTGTGGGTCCCTGCAGGCGTGGGCCACGACTTCCGGCGCCCACTGGCCCATCTGCGCGAGGTGCACCTGCGGCGTTTCAACCTGCGCCGTTCAGCCCTGGAGCTGTTCTTTATCGACCAGGCCAACTACTTCCTCAACTTTCCTTGCAAAGTGGGCGGGACCCCAGCCTCATCTCCTTCCCAGGCTACCCGACCCCAGCCCCATCCCACCCCACCCCACACTCAGGTACGGAACCAGGTGTACTCAAGGCTCCTGCGCTTGCGGCCTCCCAGCCAGGGCTACCTAAGCAGCCGTTCCCCGCAGGAGATGCTGCGTGCCTCAGGCCTTACCCAGGTGAGTACCTGCCCTGAGTGTGAGCTGTAGGGAGCTTGGGAGGGGGAGTACTGGACACCTCCCTTCCCTACCGCCCCCACCTCTGTCCCGGATTCCTGGTCCATCTCTGACCTGCGCTGACTCACAGAAATGGGTACACCGAGAGATATCCAATTTCGAGTACTTGATGCAGCTCAACACCATCGCAGGGCGGACCTACAATGACCTGTCTCAGTACCCCGTGGTGAGGGCCCCTCCCCATACCTCTGTCCCATCCCTCCTATCTGTCAGCCCTGGGTGCACTTAAGGCTGGGACCTGCCAGCGGACCAAACCCCGAGCTAGGTCCTGGGGAAGGTGGGTCTCTGGCCACAGCTTGGTCTCCATTCCCCTCCAGCCCATGCCCTTCCCATATTTGCCTTTGTTCTCCCCCTCCCCAAAGGACCACTGTCCCAGGGATTTCTACTTTGGTTTCCTCTGATCCTCCTAATGGTGCCCTAGCTGGTAGATAAGCTCTGGGCCTGGCTCCCAGGGCAGGGTATGGGCACGCAGGCTGCCGGGGCCCTCACACTGTCTCTTGTCCCCTTTGGTGGCCAGTTCCCCTGGGTCCTGCAGGACTATGTGTCCCCAACCCTGGATCTCAGCAACCCAGCTGTCTTCCGAGACTTGTCCAAGCCCATCGGTGTGGTGAACCCCAAGCATGCCCAGCTCGTGAAGGAGAAGTGAGCACATGGGCAGGGCTGGGCTCCATGGTCAGGGTGGAGGAGCAGGGCATGCGGGGGTGGGGCCACTGCTACTGCTGACCACCATTCACTATGCGGCCCAGGTACGAGAGCTTTGAGGACCCGGCGGGCACCATTGACAAGTTCCACTATGGCACGCACTACTCCAACGCCGCGGGCGTGATGCACTACCTCATCCGCGTGGAGCCCTTCACCTCCTTGCACGTGCAGCTGCAGAGTGGCCGGTGCGGCCCCGGGGGAAGTGGGACGGGGGTGGTGCTGGGCGGATGACCACACCATGTCACTGGCTGGCGTGTCAGCTCACTTCAGCCAACCACACATCCCTCTGCAGCTTCGACTGCTCTGACCGGCAGTTCCACTCAGTGGCAGCAGCCTGGCAGGCACGCCTGGAGAGTCCTGCCGACGTGAAGGAGCTCATCCCAGAGTTTTTCTACTTCCCCGACTTCCTGGAGAACCAGAACGGTAGAAAATGGGCCACGTGAACAGAGAGAGCCCTGGGCCATGGGGGCGGGGTATGAGGGTTGTGTGTGTGTGTGTGTGTGTATGTGTGTGTGTGTGTCCCTCTGCTGACCCATTCCCCATGCCAGGCTTTGACCTGGGCTGCCTGCAGCTGACCAACGAGAAGGTGGGTGACGTGGTGCTGCCTCCGTGGGCCAGCTCTCCCGAGGACTTTATCCAACAGCACCGCAGGGCTCTGGTGAGGAGGGTACCGTGGCCAGGGTTGGGAGCTATGGTGGCACGGCTGGGGTGGCATGGGATGGGCTAGCAGCCCCTCCCACACCACCCTGTACCCTCAGGAGTCAGAATACGTGTCTGCCCACCTCCACGAGTGGATCGACCTCATCTTTGGCTACAAGCAGCGGGGGCCGGCAGCCGAGGAAGCCCTCAATGTCTTCTATTACTGCACCTACGAGGGTGGGTGGCGCGCTGCACCCCAGAGGGGCGAGAAGGGCACAGATGGACAAAGGGGCAGGTGCACAGGGTGCAGTGGAAGTACTGACTGCTCTGCCTCCCGCCCAGGGGCTGTGGACCTGGACCATGTGGCAGATGAGCGAGAACGGAAGGCTCTAGAGGGCATTATCAGCAACTTCGGGCAGACTCCCTGTCAGCTCCTGAAGGTAGGGTCAGCTTTGGAGGGCGGTGCTCCACAGCACCCAGGCCATGCTGCTGACTGACCGCTTCTCTCCAGGAGCCACACCCAGTGCGCCTGTCCGCTGAAGAAGCAGCCAATCGCCTTGCACGACTGGACACTAACTCACCCAGCATTTTCCAGCACCTAGACCAGCTCAAAGCCTTCTTTGCAGGGGTGAGAGGAAGGGGCACCTGGGCATCCTCTGCTGCTTTCCCAGGCATATTAACATGGAGCTGGAGCAGAAGTGGAGCAGCTGGGACTCAAACTGGCACTCATACATGGTGCCTGCATTGCAGGCAATGGCTCAACTTGCTGTGCCAAACTGTTGACCCTTAAGCTGACTTTGAGGCTGCCCTCCCCTGTTGCCTCTGGGCTAGGGACTCATGGATTCATGGGGTGGAGGACCAAAGTTGAGACCAAGCTTGATATTCTGAAGGGATCCCGTCCACTCTCGGAGATGTCCTGAAGGTGTGCCTGTCTCCCATGCCTACAGTTCCAGCACCTAGACTGCGACCCCTAGGGGCAGGGGGGAAAGGAGCAGCTCCTGTGGTAGGACCCCTAGCCAGTTCTCGGGCACAGCCAACCCTGCACTTCACTCCACAGGTGGTCAGTGAGGGTGTACCCTTGGTGCTAGCCCTGGTCCCCCACCGGCAGCCCCACTCCTTCATCACCCAGGGCTCCCCTGACCTGCTGGTAAGTACACTGGGCAGGGCTCCACTTAGGCTCTGACTCTGACTTGCCCCAAACCCACCTCTGTTCCCTCCCACCTGCCCACAGGTGACTGTGAGTGCCAGTGGGCTGCTGGGCACCCATAGCTGGCTGCCCTATGATCACAACATCAGCAACTACTTCAGCTTTAGCAAAGACCCCACCTTGGGCAACCCCAAGTAAGATAGGAGGCTGTGGGTGGGAGTAGGCTGGTAAAGGCTCAGCACCCCAGAGTCTTCTCCTAACCCATCAGAGCTAAGCAAGATGCAGGGTGAAAATCCAGCCATGATCTTCCGTCTCGTCTCCCGCCCCCCTGGGGTCAGGATGCAGCGAGTGCTGAGTGGCCCGTGGGTGCCAGGAAGTGGTGTGACTGGGCAAGCACTGGCAGTAGCCCCCGATGGAAAGCTGCTATTCAGCGGTGGTCACTGGGACGGCAGCTTGCGAGTGACTGAGCTACCCCGAGGCAAGCTGTTGAGTCAGCTCAGCCGGCACTTGGGTATGAGCAACCTTGGAGTCGGGGGAGTGGGGCAGACGGGTAGGCTGGGGTTCTGAAGCTGACCAGGAGGGGAGGGCCATTCTGTCTTGCTTGTACCCTCCCCTCTCCATGTAGATGTAGTGACCTGCCTTGCACTGGACACCTGTGGCATCTACCTCATCTCAGGCTCCCGGGATACCACGTGCATGGTGTGGCGGCTCCTGCAGCAGGTGTGTTGGGGGGCAGCCCTGTGGGGTTCCCCGGGTCCTGTCCTTGCAACCCGTCAGCCTCTTAGGGATTCTCCAGTCTCCCTTCCCTGCGGCAGTCTGAGGCCCCTTGGCCATCCAGTTCCTTGCCCCTGGACCAGGCCTTCCCTTTGCCGAGCCTCGGCTGTGTCCTGCAGGGACCAGTTCGTAAGTCAGCACCGGTTTCCTCTCAGGGTGGTCTGTCAGTAGGGCTGGACCCAAAGCCCGAGCAGGTCTTGTACGGCCATGAGACTGCGGTGAGCTGTGTGGCTCTCAGCACTGAGCTGGACCTTGCTGTATCGGGATCCGAGGTAGATGCTGGTGTGTGCTCTTGAGGTGGGGGGCCAGACTGCTGGTGCTGCCCCTGCCCTGCACCCTAAGCTGCCTGTCTGCAGGACGGGACGGTGATCATCCACACTGTACGCCGAGGCCAGTTTGTGGCAGCACTACGGCCCCCAGGGGCTGCCTTGCCAGGGCCCGTGTCCCACCTGGCTCTTGGATCTGAAGGCCAGATTGTGGTACTGAGCTCAGCGCGGGAACGTCCTGGGGCTCAGGTATAGGGAAGTAGCGGGGAAGAGGCAAGGGTTTGGGGACAGTTGGGATTCTGTCCTTGCTGACATACCCCACTCCCTCCAGGTCACCTACTCCCTGCATTCATACTCTGTGAATGGGAGGTTGCGGGCATCCCAGCTCCTGGTCGAGCAGCCCACAGCCCTGGCGGTGGCCGAAGACTTTGTGTTGCTGGGCACGGCCCAGTGTGCCCTGCACATCCTCCACCTGAACAAGTGAGCCTCTCCAGGTGGTGGGGTGGTGGGAGGGTGGTCATCACGTCTAGCCATGGATGTGTTCTCCCAGGGGAGACCTTGTCAGGGGTCTGCCTGAGCCCGCCCACTGCTGGGCGATCCCTTCCCTCCTTCAAGTGAGGCCTGAGACCTCCCAGACTGGACAATAAAGACAGCCACGTGCTGGCGGCAAAGCCCTCTGCAGTTACACCCTCTGCACTTTGCCCCTCTAGACTGCAGCCGGCTGCGCCCCCCCTGCCCATGAACGTGCCCATCTGGAGCGTGGCGGTGACCAAGGAGCGCAGCCACGTGCTTGTGGGTCTGGAGGATGGCAAGCTGATCGTGGTGGGCTCGGGGAAGCCCTTGGAGGTGAGTGTAGGGGCGGGAGACCCACAGGAAGGGGCCAGAGTGGTAGCGCCAACTAACTCCGCGCCCGCTCCGGCTTGCACCAGGTGCGCAGCAACCAGTTCGCTCGGAAGCTCTGGCGGTCGTCGTCACGGCGCATCACGCAGGTGTCCTCCGGGGAGACCGAGTACAGGCCTGCAGAGGGACGCTGAGAGCCTGCTGCAGCTGACGCCCCGCCCCCAGCGGGCCCCGCCCCCAGCGGGCCCCGCCCCCAGCGGGCCCCGCCCCCAGCGGGCCCCGCCCCCAGCGGGCCCCGCCCCCAGCGGGCCCCGCCCCCAGCGGGCGGGGAACTGGGCGGAGTCGGCCGCGCCAGGCGGGTGGGCGGAGCCTCACTCCCGCCCAGCTCAGGGATTGGCGGGCGGCCTCACTCCAGGAAGTCCCGCCTCTCGCCGGCTGAGGGGCCGCCCCGGGACCCCGCCCGCCGCGGCTGCTCGTTTTGCACACACTGGGGGTGAGGGGTCCCCGGTTTCCAAGTCCCCCACCGTGGCCGAGCCGGGGACCGCCCGTGGCCTTACTCCCTGATGGCGGCCCTGCTCTCCGTTTCCAGCAATAAACCCAGCCTCGTTTTGTAGCTGCCGCGTCTCCATGTGCGTGTTCGCCCCGCCCGCGCCGCCTCCTCTTTGTCCCGGCCCCGCGGCTCCCACCTCCGGGCGGCCCCGAACCCAGGCCCGGTCCAGAGCAGCCCCTGGGGGGCAGTGGCCCCCTGTGCACGTGCCACCTCGGGCGGGCGCCGCAGCCCGGCTCCTGACGCGGGCACGCAGTGGGCACAGCGGGCACCCGGTGAAGTGGGCGAGTTGCGGGGAGGGTCCCTTCTCTTTCTTCCCCAGGCCCCAGGTCCAGGTGGGGCCTGAGCTGGCCCTGGCCTTGGGGGAGAGAAGGGTCCCAGCAGGCGGCTGCTGCGCCCACCAGGGTTCCCACCCACTCAGGCTCCAAGAGTTACAGGAGGGCCTCCTGCCCTGGGGCGGGGCCGGGGGGACAGCCTTCCAGCCCCCCTCTCCTGCCTGGCTCCCTGTCTGCCTTTTCCTCTGGCCTGCTCTGTCCCTTCTGACACAGAAGTGGCAGGTCCAGCTCTGGAATGGAGTGAGCCAAGATTACAGCCTGAGGGTTCCCCCTCCAGCCTCCTGCGTCCCCTGCCTGGCTGCTGCTGGAAACACCCCCTGGGGAGCGCGAGGGCAGCACAGGGCAGCATAGCCACCCCAGCAAGGGCATGGCTTTTGTGGGTAAGTGTCTTTTGATCCACAGCTTGGGCAGTGTGCTGGCGAGGAGGTACCCCAGCCGGGAGGGTCACTCCCAAGTCCAGTCATGGGAGTCTCTCCCCTTCTGCCTGCAGGGTCTGGTCGATGGATGTTTTCAAACCCTCTTGGCAGTGAGGTGTGAGTGTGTCAAGGACCCTCCCTTAGTTCCTCAGCCCTTACTCTCTCTCCTCCTTCCACAGATGCGGCCCTGAGAGGGCAGGACAGGGGCAGGGAAGGGGTGTGGCAGCCCTGGCCCTTAACACCTCCTCATTCCTGGCTGAGCCTCTGGACACCTCAGGGAACATCATCCCAGTCTACTGCGCCTTGCTGGCCACTGTGGTCCTTGGTCTGCTTGCCTACGTGGCCTTCAAGTGGTAGGTGGCTCGGGCACCCCCTTCCCCTCACCCCCCGATCTGGACTGCCAGCCTGCTCTCCGTGTTGGTGAAGGGGGAGCAGGTTGGCAGGTCCCCTCTGCTGTTTCCCATAGCTGGCGCTCACGTAAGCAAAGACAGCAGCTGGCCAAAGCTTGCACTGCAGACCTGGGGGGCCTGGACAGGAACCAGGCCCGCGGACACAGTGTCTTCCTAGACTCTCACAGCGAAAGCAGCCAGGGTGAGCCCATCTCCATTCGCAGGCCTCTGGTTCTGGTGCTGCTGCGCCACCACCCATCCCTTGTGTGACGTGGTGACTCCCCACCCTAGGGCCACACTCAGAGCTTGGCTGCCGACTTTACCTTCATTACCTTCATCTCCCTTGGAGGCAGCAGGACAAAGTAGAGCGGCTCCTGGAAGCTCCCAGCGAACCCGAACCTGGCAAGGGCTGGCGGGGGTTGCCAGGCTGAGGATGTGGCGACCATGGCTCAGGGCCAGGCGCCAGCCCATACCCTGCTGAGGGACTGGGCCACCCAGGAGGGCAGTAGAGCCACCCTCAAGGCGCTGGAGGAGGCCCTGGCTGCCATGGGTCGGGAAGATGTGCAGGCCCTGAGCCCGGCAGCTCAAGACTGCTCAGTGGTGTGAGTGACGCCGACCGGCTGTGATCCTCCCCTGACACCTTCCCCTTCAGGGGCTTCTCGGCATTGCCGGCCTCAACCTCTTGGTTCGGGAGGCAGCTGACGTGCCTGCTGCCACTCTCCCATGCAGGATGGGGTGTGGTGCAGGGGGGAGGGGGAGGGGGGACGAGGCGTGGTCCCGCCCTCCCAGCCCCTCCTCCACACCCCTTCATTTAGCTGCAGTTATTTTCTATACTTTTGCATCCCACATTAAAGGCACTTTGGGTTAGTTTGAGCTGGCTGCCTCGCGTCTTGGATCTGTGATGGTTGGGTAACTGAGGCAGAAGCCCAGGGAGGGCAGGGCTGGCGAGGTGATCCCTAGGATGGGGGCATCCTCAGCAGCACCCAGGTGGCAGGCTGTGGTGCTGTGCGCCCCCCACTCACTGGCTGTGGCACATCGGGAAGTGATCTTGCCTGGCTCAGTGTCCGTTTCCTGGGCTGAAGGTAAAAAATAGCTCTCCTCGGGCCCGGCGGCGTGGCCTAGTGGCTAAAATCCTCGCCTTGAACACACCAGGATCCCATATGGGCACCGGTTCTAGTCCCGGCAGCTCCACTTCCCATCCAGCTCCCTGCTTGTGGCCTGGGAAAGCAGTTGAGGACGGCCCAATGCTTTGGGACCCTGCACCCATGTGGGAGACCTGGAAGAGGTTCCTGGTTCCCGGCTTCGGATCAGCACAGCACCAGCCATTGCACTCACTTGGGGAGTGAATCAGCAGATGGAAGATCTTCCTCTCTGTCTTTCCTCCTCTCTGTATATCTGACTTTGTAATAAAAATAAATCTTTTTTTAAAAAAATAGCTCTCCTCGGATCCCCCATGGCTTTAGTTCCCAAGGTGGTCCCAGAGGTACTGGTGCTGACCATTCTGCTGAGTTCTGCTGGAAGCCTGACCCTCCAGCAGGAGGCAGGAGGCAAGCTGGCACCCAAGGGTCTCAGGTGACTGCTGTAACAGCCAGGGCCACGCTGCCAAGCCCCAATTACCGCCAGCAGAGGGAGCTCCAGAGCCTCTGCTGCGGCTCGCATGGTCAGAACACCTACCCGAAGGGCAGTTCAAGGACAGGACACTAAGTGAAACCACCAGCACTCCATGTATGGCGTGCCCAGGCCAGAGGGGGAAGCAGCCAGGTCGGCTCCCTGGCCGTGGACGGGCCTACCTGGGAGGGCCCAATGGCTCCGTCCTGGGGCACACTGGAGACAGCTCAGAGTGCCACATCCTGTGGTGAGGGAGTGGCATGCACAGGATGTAGACGAACACATTATCACAATCCCGGGGATGGAGCCTAAAAATTTTCCCCTTAAAAATTTATTCATTTGGGCCCGGCGGCGTGGCCTAGCGGCTAAAGTCCTTGCCTTGAACGCCCCGGGATCCCATATGGGTGCCGGTTCTAATCCCGGCAGCTCCACTTCCCATCCAGCTCCCTGCTTGTGGCCTGGGAAAGCAGCTGAGAACGGCCCAATGCATTGGGACCCTGCACCCGCGTGGGAGACCTGGAAGAGGTTCCTGGTTCCCGGCTTCTGATCAGCGCGCACCGGCCATTGCGGCTCACTTGGGGAGTGAATCATCGGACGGAGGATCTTCCTCTGTCTCTCCTCCTCTGTGTATATCTGGCTGTAATAAAATGAATAAATCTTTTAAAAAAATTTTATTCATTCATTCATTTATTTGAAAGGCTAGAGTCACTGAGAGGGAGATCTCCCTCCCCAAAAGGCCACAAGTGAGGCTGAAGCCAGAAGCTGGGAACGTCTACACGGGTGGCAGGGGCCAAGGCTTTGTCTATCATCCACTGACTTCCCAGGCACATTAGTAGGGAGCTGGGTCAGAATTGGAGCAGGGCCCAGCACGGTAGCCTGGTGCCTAAGTCCTTACCTTGCGTATGCCAGTATCCAGTATGGGTGCCAGTTTATGTCTTGGCTGCTCCACTTCCCATCTAGCTCCCTGCTTGTGGCCTGGGAAAGCAGTCGAGGACGGCCCAAAGCCTTGGGCCCCTGAACTGGTGTGGGAGACTCGGAAGAGGCTCCTGGCTTTGGATCAGCTCAGCTCAGCTCAGCTCCAGCTGCTGCAACCACATAGGGAGTGAACCAACGGATGAAAGCTCTTTCTGTAGATCTGTCTATCCAGTAAAAATAAAGACCAGGACTCATGCTGGCACTGGATATAGGATGCAGGTGTTTTAAGTGGTGGCTTAACCCACTGCACCAAGGGGAAGGGATTTTGGACTGGGAGCTAACTGTAGAATTCTTCAAAGATGTCTTGCTGAAATTGATAGCTCCCTGACCACTTAATGAATACTGCCTGAAATGCCTTGAAAAATTGGAAACCTACAGCTTTGCATCACAACCCTAAGTCTGAGCTGTTTTGAGTTGTATGCAGCTGCAGCCTGTACTGCAAGCCAACCTCTGGGTCTCACATGTGGTGGCAGGGACTTGAGTACCTGCGCTACCTGCCTTAAGCCAGGACCCTGGAGTTTTTTTGTTTAGTTTGGGCCCGGCGTAGCTAAAGTCCTCGCCTTGAATGTGCCGGGATCCCATATGGGTGCTGGTTCGAATCCTGGTAGCCCTGCTTCCCATTCAGCTCCCTACTTGTGGCCTGCGAAAGCAGTTGAGGACGGCCCAAAGCCTTGGGACCCTGAACCCACATGGGAGACCCGGAAGAGCTCTTGGCTCCTGGCTTTGGACTGGCTCAGCTCCAGCCATTGTGGCCGCTTGAGGAGTGAATCAGTGGACGAAGATCTTCCTCTCCCTCTCTCCTTCTCTCTCTATACATCTGACTTTGCTATTTAAAAAGATTTATTTTTCTTGCAAAGATTTTATTGCATTAAAATACATTATTGCAAAAATAAAAATACAGAGAGACAGGAACATTCTAACAATAAAAATAAATCTTAAAAAAAAAATTAAATGAGCACAGCTGAGCTCTAAGTCTAAGCACAGTAGCTACCGGAGTTTTGGCAAGCCATAGTTGTGTCCTCCCCGAGAGCATTTCTATCCTGAACAAAGTGACACTGGCGAGGCAGACAGGACCGGCCTCTGTGAAGAAACCCACTTGGGCCTGAGGCTCTTGGCCCTCACTGCCCAGGCAACTCATCTGTCCAAGGAGCAGGGGTTCCCCTGGGCCCAGCATCCTTCTGCAGAGGTCCACTCTCATCCCAGCCTATGCACTGCTCCCTTTTCAAAGGACTCCTGCCATCCCTTGCAGGTCCAAGCTCAGGATTAGAACATCATCCCAGTGAACTCAGAGAAGAAAAAAAAAATACAGAAGAAAGGGGAAAAGAAAGAAAACAAATCAGTGGGCCCAGACACATCAAGTATGTGGAAGAAAGAAGTATGATGCCTCTCCAGCCAGGAGGTATCGGGGGAAGAGAGATTTATCTGAAAGACAGAAGAGACAGAATTCTGATTGTTGGTTCACTCCCCAAATGACAAACAGCTGGAACTTGGCCAGGCCAAAGCCAGGAGCCAAGAGTTTCTTCTGTATATTCTGTGTGGGTGTGGGGATCCAAGCAACTTAGGCCATCTGCTGCTGCTTCCCCATGCACATCAGTAAGGAGCTGGATCAGAAGTGGAACAGTTAATATTTGAGCCAGCACTCTTATGAGATGCTGGCACAGAGGCTTAACTCACTACTGGCCACCAATGTCATTGTAAACAACGGATATCACTGCAGGTGGTGACTAAACTCACATACTACTGTGCTTCCCCCCTACTCTCCCCCTCACCCTTTTTAAACTGGCCCCCATTCAACTGTTTCTTTCTTTCTCACTTTTAAAGATTTATTTATTTTTATTGCAAAGTCAGATATACAGAGAGGAGGAGAGACAGAGAGGAAGATCTTCCATCCAATGATTCACTCCCAAGCGACTGCAACAGCTGGAGCAGTGTCGATCCAAAGCCAGGAGCCAGAAGCCTCTTCCGGGTCTCCCACATGGGTATGGGGTCCCAAAGCTTTGGGCTGTCCTCAGCTGCTTTCCCAGACCACAAGCAGGGAGCTAGATGGGAAGTGGAGCTGCCGGGATTAGAACCGGCACCCATATGGGATCCCAGTGCATTCAAGGCGAGGACTTTAGCTGCTAGGCATCGCGCCAGGCCCTCACCCGTTTCTTGATAGCCTATTCAAGTCAGTGTCTGAGGCTTCGGGCTGTGCTTCCTTTGCTCTGCGCCTGACATCACCCCTGAGCACAAACTACAAGATCACAAGCCTACAGGCACCAGCTGCCAGCCGATGTCTGCCTCAACCACAGCTGGACCCAGTGCGGAATGAGGCCTGTGACAAAACCCAATGGCAGCAACCATCACCTGCTTTCCCCAGGGACGGCACTGCACACAACCATGCCTGAGGGAGGGAACACCAATGCCAAGTTCTTTAATTGATTTTATTTTTTACATAAAAAGTTCAGTAAAAATTGGATAAAGTAAAGTGATTTTAAGCAGTAAATCAATCTTATCAACATAGCACAAGGCTGACCAAAACCACAAGGCAGCCTGCTTTAGAATATTTACATGATAACAAATTAAACCTTGCAGGAGAACGTAAACTGTCCTTACAAAGTCTGCCTGTGATCCTAGCACGCAGAGGCTAAAAGCAACAAAAACCAGGAAAAAACAAATTATTTTCAATATATTCACATATACATTAAAATATAATACAGATCATCGGGGCAGAGGGTGTTGGGTGGGGATGCGCATGGGTCTGTGCGCTGACAGCACCGCCAAGGAGGAGACCCAAGTTTGAGAGTGGGGTCAGGGCCGGCCAGGGTTTCCCGAGACCGCTGCTTCTGGTGGCCTCGAGCCACAACCCAATGGCTTACGGAAGGATCACCTGTTGGAGATGCAGCTCGTGTGGGGCTTCCAGCTGAGTCCCCTAGGGTGGCAGTGCCATCAGGAGTGCCACCCTGACAGCGTGGGGCAGAGGCCCACGGGAGCTCTTCTCCCAGTCTGTCCTACCTGATTCACCTGTCTGTCCACCCTGGCCCTACAAGTCACTCTAATTCAGTGTCCTCTTTGGGTTTGTAGACAGCCCCAAACTTCTGCATGTACTTCTTAATGTACTCCTTGGTTTTGTGTTTCACATTCTCATTGCACTCCAGGTCCTCGGGGTTCTTACAGTACTTCAGCTCCTTATTCATGACGCCATGAGTCAGCTGTCCAGGGCACAAGAACAAAGGCACAGACATCAGTTGGAGTGGAAATGATCGGGGGTAGGGGAGGAAGGGTAGAAGAGGTAGTGACCCAACTTGCTGCCTCTGGGTTCTTTCATCAACAGCGGGAGTTCAACACTTGGTAAGTTGGGGCAGGCTGGTACTGAGATTAGCAGAAAGAAGAACCTAGGCTTTCTAAGTCTCTTAGAAAATGTGCACCTCTCCCTGCTCAAGGTATGCCCCCGCCCAAAATCACAGCCCCTCTGTTCCTGGGTCCTCCTCGGTCCTAGCATCTTGGGAAAATTAGCTGTGCTACAACACTGACAGACCAGAGAAGGGTGAGTACCTTGCGAGCAAGGTGTTTGAAGTCCTCGGTTGTAGTAATTCTTCCCACTTTGCAGTCAGGTTTCCGGTAAGGGTTCAGGCACTGGACGATGAACTGGGACATCTGCAAGCAGAGTAAAGAGAACGTGGTGCTCAAAGGGACAAAAAGGACCTGGTGTACTGAGGTAAGGCAGCCAGGCCCGCCAGCCAATCCTTGACCTTCGCCCCCAGGATGGCTTGTTGGACTATGAAACAGCAGTGAGCTCACGAGACACAGGGCTGCTGGTCAGCCCTGAGCAGGACAGGCCCGTGGATGGACAAGCTAGCCTCACTTGCAGCAGCAGCAGCTGGAGGTTCCAGCAGCCTCAGGTTTCAGCCAGAATGCTGTGAGCTCAGCCTGAAAAGACTGTAGCTAGGTTCTCATTCTCTGGTCCCTAGAGAAAGAGGACAGGGCAGGCATTCCAAGACCTACTCAGCAGCTAAGCAACTGCAGGAACTGCAGGCATCTCATATCTGAAGGTCACTTAGAGACTGTCCAGGGTGCATGTCACTGCATTCTTAGCACAGCTGGGGCGAGCAGACAAACATGGCCGAACAGCCAGGGTGCAGAGAGAACAAAGCTATCAGTGACTGCCACCCTCTCAGGGGGCAACACGAACAAAGACTGCGGATTCCCGGACTCAGCCCACCTGCAGGCAAAGGCCGCGTCATAAGACAGGCACCATTAGACCAACAGCCACTGGGGGACGGAGAAAGACGGAACTTAATTTCTGGAGAAGACTTTAAAGTTTTTCTGTGGTGTTCTGGTCTCCATATTTTCCCCTTTCAAAACAGTCAAGGATTTAAATGCCTCTTGTTTAAAATTCTGCCAATAGTTTCCTATAGCCCACAGGCCCAAATGAAGCAGCTAAGTAAATGCCATCCAATTTTATTTCATCATACCCTGTAGGGTGACCTCTAGCTACCCGGAAGAGACAATGCTCCCTTGTCTCTGTACTTCCTACTACCAAAAATTACACCCCTCCTGATCTAACTGGAAAATGGTGACTTGACACTAAGGCCCTTCCTAGCACCTCAGATGGGGGCCTCCAGTCCAAGGGTGGTCCCTCTCCACATGGCCGTTGTTACTTATTTACAGGTTTGTCTCCTTGCCTACATTCTTGGCCCCTCAGTGTATAAATCCGCATGCCAGGAGGCAGGACAGAAGCTCAGTGTCCTCAGGGTTGGAGGTATGCTGCTGGCAGTGAGAGGAGCTGCTTTCTCTCAAGCCCTTACAGGTTAGGTAGTCACCGACAGACCCAGTAGAGACAGAGAATGGGAACGTGAACTGTAAGGCCAGAGTCTAGAACTGGCCTTCTCTGAACATTTGACCAATTTATGATGAATGACAATGCCTACTTCAAGAATTCTTGTGGGGATGAAATCAGATGATGTACATGAATGTGCCTATCCAGTTGTAAAGAAACATACCAACATCTCATGACTGCCAACTATATGGTCAAATCACATACACCAGGCAGGGCAGATCAACACCTCATGCGAGTTTCCTTTGCTGCAGCAAAATCTGCACTGGACTGGGAAAGCGTGGTCTGCAGAGCAGCCCTTAAAGCCAACAAGATACAGCTGAGAAGTTCTCAATGGGAGAAGCAGTATGACAGCACGAGCCACAACCTAAGGAAACTTTGTGTTCTTGCATGTCCTGGTCAAGGGAAGAATTCTATGCAGGACAAGAAGAAAAAAGGTCTCAGACTGAAGCCTATGTTAGCGCCCACATCCACCAAGCCTTACCTCTTTTCTGAACACTTCTTTGCTTTTCTTAGCCAGCTCACTGGAGGTGTCTGCTTCTGCTGTCTTGGGCTTCTTTGATGTCTAGAATTAAAAAATACAAGAGCTAGCACAAGAAGTCAGTTTCAGTAATATCTTACTGTACTAGAACCCTCCTTTCTCCCAGCTCAAATATTTGCTCCTCTTTGCTTTTTTAAAAAAGATTTGTTTGCTTTTATTGGAAAGGCAGAGTTACAGAGAAGGAAGGAAGGGAAGAGATCTTCCATCCATTGCTTTAATCCCTAAATGTCCACAACAGACAAAGCTGGTCCAGTCCAAAGCCAGGAGCTTCTTCCAGGTCTCCCAGGTGGGTTCAGGGGCCCAAGCAATAGGTTCACCCTCTGCTTTCCCAGGTACATTAGCAGGGAGCTCGATTGGAGGTGAAGCAGACAGGACTTAACGAGCACCCAGATGGGATACCGGTGCCACAGGCAGAGACTTAACCACTGTGCAGATGGGATACAAACTGGGACCTATATGGGATTCTGACACATTCAAGGCGAGGACTTCAGTCAACAGGCCACCACAAAAACTAAATATACTCTTACCACATGGATTCAGCAATCAAACTCACTAGTATTTAATTCAAACGAAAACTTATGTCCGTAGAAAATCGGCACAACCCTGTACAGGGATTTTTATCAGTTTATTTATTGCCAAAACCTGGAAGTCATCAAGCTATCCTTCAGAAGATGAATGGATAAACTGTGTCACACTCAGGCAATGGAATACTATCACTCAAATGAGCTGCTTAGCCATGAAAACACAGAAGGAACCCTAAATGCATATTGCTAAGTAAAAGGATGCCCGTGTGAAAGGTCACATATTGTACGATCCAACCTTATGACAGTCTAGAAAAAGGCAAAGCTACGGAGGCAGTGAAGATATCAGCAGTCTCTAGGAGCTAGGGAGGATGGAAGAGGAGAGGAAAAGATGAACAGGAGAAACAAAGGATTTTCAGACCAGCAAAATTATTTAGTATATTACTATAATGGAGGCTGTATGAGATTATACGTGTGTTGAAGCTGAAGATGCTCTACATCAGGATCAAATACTATCACTTTGGATGAGAATGGTGCATTAAGGTAGATTCATCAACTATAACAGATGTTATGATCGAGCTACCAGACAATGATGGTGGGGGAACTTGGTGTGCTGGGAGTAAATTGGAACTCTGCAGTCTCACTTTTCTCTGTGTTCAATTTACTTCTGACCAATCTCTCTGTGGCAAAATAGAACTAAATTGCTCTAAAATAAAACCTGTTACTAGGAAGGAGTAAGATAAATTCCTTTCCAGACAAGAAAAAAAAAAGCTGAGAGAATTCATTACTATATCTGAAATACTAGAAATATTAAAGGAAATTCTCCATGCTGGACTAAAATGATTCCAGATGGAAATTCAACTCAACATAAAACAACGAACAGTGCTAAAAATGGTAACTATGAGGGTAAATACAGATCTTGTGGCAAGTTCAAAATTTTTCGTTAACGGTTAACACTCTAAAGCAACAAACAATCCTGAAGTTCATTAAATATGACAAAATAAAACATGACAAACACAATGGATAATAAGTGGCTAAATACATTTTTTAAAAAGATTTAGTTATTCTTATTGGCAAGACAGAGTTACAGAGAGAACGAGAAACAGATCTTCCATCTGCTTGTTCACTCCCTAAGTAGCCACAACAGCCAGAGCTGAGCTTATCTGAAGCTAGGAGCTTCTTCTGGGTCTCCCACATGGGTGCAGGGTCCCAAGGCTTTGGGCCGTCCTCTACTGCCTTCTCAGGTCATAAGCAGGGAGCTGGATAGGAAGCGGAGCAGCTGGGACGTGAACTGGCTCTCATATGGGATCTTGGTGTGTGCAAAGGGAGGATTTATACACTAGGCTATTTGCCAGACCCAAAGTAGGTTCTTAAAAGGTAAACCAGATATGTAATTACAGAAAGTGGTGTACATATGATAATAAGCGGTAATAAGATAAAATGTTCATGGTAGTAAGCTTAGAACAACAGTTCTCAAAGTTTTCTATCTCAGGATCCTTTTCTACTCTTTGACAAATTAAGAAACCCTGAAATTCATCAATCAAATTTTGAGGGGCTGGTCAAGTTAAGCCACAACTTTTGATGGCAGCCTCCCATACTGGAATACTATATTAGGTTTCCCATGTTCTACTTCCAGTCCAGCTCCATGTGAATGCACCTGGACAAACAGTAGAAGATGACAAGTACTTGGGCTCCTGCATCCACAAGGGAGACCCAGACAGCACTCCTGGTTCTGGTAGTTTGGCCAGTGCTGGCTCCTGTGGCCATGTGGGGAGTGAAGTATCAGATGGAAGAATCATTCATTCTCTGTCTCTCTGTTGTCCTGCCTATAGAGCTGGCATCTCATACGGTCACCAGTTTGAGCACCTACTGCTCTACTTCTGATTCAACTCCTTGGGCCCTGCACCCATGAGAAGACCTGGAAGAAGCTCCTGGTGTCAACTTCAGATGAGCCCAGTTCTGGCCGTTGCTACCATTTGGGGAAAAGATGGAAGAGTCTAACTCTTATGTAAATTTTTCTTTTTAAATAACTCAAACTAAAATAAATAAATAAATGAATTTATCTCAAAATGGCAGTAACAAAACCACTAGATGTTAATAACAACATAATTTTTTTTGTGAAAATAAACTTTCTCAAAACTAGAGAATGTGGCAAGAGTGGCACTGTTTTTCATTTTGGAAATTTCCTTAATGTTTACTCAACATAAGACAGCTGGAGTCTCATGTCCTTCCACATTTAATTATGTCATATATGTTCTGGAAAATTCCATAGTATACTTTTTTTTTTTTTTAAAGATTTATTTATTTTGGGCCCGGCGGCGTGGCCTAGTGGCTAAAGTCCTCGCCTTGAACACGCCGGGATCCCATATGGGCGCCAGTCTAATCCCGGCAGCTCCACTTCCCATCCAGCTCCCTGCTTGTGGCCTGGGAAAGCAGTCGAGGACGGCCCAGAGACTTGGGACCCTGCATCTGCGTGGGAGACCCGGAAGAGGATCCTGGTTCCCGGCTTCGGATTGGCGCAGCACCGGCCGTTGCTGCTCACTTGGGGAGTGAATCAGCAGATGGAAGATCTTCCTCTCTGTCTCTCCTCCTCCTCTCTGTATATCTGACTTGGCAATAAAAATAAATCTTTAAAACAACAACAAAAAAAAACCTTTTCTATGTGACACTGACACTCCACGTGCAAACCAGTTTGTGTCCTAACTACCCCATTTCCAATCCAGCTCCCTGTTAACACACCTGGGAAAGTGGAACTAGAGAGCCCAGGTGCTCAGGTTCCTGCCACCCTGGGAGGATCGGGATGAAGTTCCCAGTTCCTGACCTTGTTGAGGATCTTGAATATGTGTAAGGCAGACTCACCTTCATGGGGTTTTCATCATACGTTGGGGTTCCCAGGTCCATCTCAGCTTCATGCTCGAGGCTTGCATCATCGCCTGGGCTTTCCCAAGTAGGAGGATCCCACTGAGTCTGCCTAAAGGAAATTAAGAACAACCATGATGTCATGGTTAGAAAACAGAAGCCTGGTGTGAGGATCTCTGCTCATACATACCTAACATAGGACACACGATGAGACTTAGAACAAGTCAGCTCCAAATAAAAACAGCAATTAAACAAATCAACTAATCCAAGTCAACCCCATAAAACAGGTTTTGGTATCTTCTCAGCAGCAATAATCCCAGCTTGGAGACCTATCACCAACATTGATTAAAGTACCATATGAGTGGCAATGATATGAGCATGCTGGTAATGTTTTGAAAAGCACATCACTAAACTTGTTATCTGCCACTCACCTACTTTGAATATCCTGTAATTAGGGCTTAGCAAAGCCTACAAAGTTTAAAGACTAGACGCCTGCGTAGGCCATCCCTCAACAGTGATTGTACCTAGTATGTAATGTGTAACAAACCAAGGCACAACACACTCCTCACAATACTTGAAAGTGGAAAAAAAAAAAGTGATTCTGGTTTTAGAAGCTTCCTGGATTAGAGTTCTGCTCCTTTGGTTTAATGACTGACAGTGTGGAAAGACGTACAGGTTGAAAATTTGTGCCTCCTGCTCCAAATAGTCTCAACTGACAGCACGAAAGAGCTTTAGCAAGTTACCTTACTGCTAGCTGACAACTGTTTTTAAAAAGAAACAATGGGTCCAGCGCCGTGGCCTAATAGCTAAAATCCTCACCTTGCACACACCAGGATCCCATAGGGGTGCCGGTTCTAACCCCGGCAGCTCCACTTCCCATCCAGCTCCCTGCTTGTGGCCTGGGAAAGCAGCCGAGGACGGCCCAAAGCCTTGGAACCCTGTAACCGCGTGGGAGAGCTGGAAGAGCTCCTGGCTCCTGACATCGGATCGGCGCAGCACTGGCCACTGCAGTCACTTGGGGAGTGAATCATCAGACAGAAGATATTTCTCTCTGTCTCTCCTCCTCCCTATATATATCTGACTTGGCAATAAAAATAAATAAATCATAAAAAAAAGAAGAAAAGAAACAGGCAAAGATTTTCTTTTTGAAAAGGTAGATCTGCAGGGTAAACATGGGAAGGACATTCATGTCCAGGAATCTGGAGTGAGCTGTCCAGAATGTTAAGAGGACAGCCTTAAAACACCACAGGGCTCCAAGGAGCCAGCAATCTATCTGGCAAGTCAGCCTTGACACTCTGGCCTTTTCCATCACACCAATCTTTAACCAGCAACTTTATAAAGGTTGTTATGACAGTTATACACATTCTTTAACACAGGCCCACCTCTGACCTAAAGAACTATTACAAGATAAGCTCAAGATCTCTACTATCATAAAGGAAGCACAAGCAGCTTGTGGCTTTACTGTGGAAATGGTTAGTGCGCACGAACACACACAGACACACACACATCCTTTTAATATTTGGAGAATGATAGCATATTAAAAAGGTTGCTTTAGTATTGAAAAACAAAGTAAAAACAAAGTCCTGGTTGAATTTTCACACTTTGGCTCTTAAATCACAAATATATTCGGTTAGCAACTATAAAGAGGGTTGATTTTGCAAAGATATTTTACTATGACTTACAAAGGCTTTTTTTTTTTTACAAAGGCTTTTCAAAGCAAAAAGTATAATCGGAAAACACTGAACTAGGTGGAAATTTTAATTCAATCACACACAAAAAATGCATTATCCTGGTAAGGAGATCAATGGGGACAGAAAACAGGTTGATGCCCTAATTAAAAAACAAAACTAAACAAACAAAAAAATCCCAAAAAGCTAAAAATACTTAGGTGTATTTTTTTAGAAATCTAAATTGGTACAAAATATTTCCTATTAAGCTATCAATATTTCCTAATTTAAAAAGTTTATAGATAAAACAAAAACAAGCTTTTTGTTCTGTCAATCAACTATACTACTAAAAATCTACTGGGTGTGGTAACATTAATATTCCTGAGAAAGTCCTGGCTTAAAGCTTGTATAGGGAAGACTCAATCAAAGCGAGTTCAGTAAAATCTGATGCTGCTTTACAGTAGAGCAAGGGTACACAAACCTTTCTGTAAAGGACTAGACAGTTAAATATTTTGTCTTTAGAAGCCATAAATTTTCTGTTACAACTATTGAACTCTGCAGCTGCAATACAAAAGCAGTTTGTTGACAATGTGTAAGTAAAACAATGTGGTTGCATTCCAATAAAACCTTATTTGCAAATACATGTGGCCCACAGGCTCTTTGCCAACCCTGTAGCAAAGTACAAGCATTGAAAAATAATGTACTTCTATATTAAGATATCAGTAAACAACATACTATAAAACATGAGTTCTAACAATTCAAGGTTATTACATACCAATGAGTTTACAAAGACACATAGAATCACACAGTCACTTAAAACTATTTGTCTAAAAAGATACATAGGACTAAAATTGAAGTATAGGTGAGGTGGTCACAGAAGGTGGCTGGGAACCCGCATTTACTTTTAACATATTGGTTACTCATTACTATGTCAATTAATTCCATAATGATGTAAATTTTTGCTGATGGTATGTTGGAGCTTTCAATTGACTGGGATGATACTCTGCTGGCTCTGTCATCAGACCAGAGAGGGTATACCTAAGAAGCCGTTGAACTTGACGGGACAATAAGATGCTGGACTCTATGTTTGGTATACGCTTGCAATGGGGAAATCTCAACTGAACTTGAGCTGTGGTTATGCAGCAAGGTGGAGGAATCCACCATGGTGAGAGGGTTTGGGGAGGGGTGGGGAGAACCCAAGTATCTATGTAACTGTGTCACATAATACAATGTAATTACTGAAGTTAAATAATAAATAATTAAAAAAAAAAAAAAAAAAAAAGATACATAGGACCTGGAACAGTAGCTTAGTGGCTAAAGTCCTTGCCTTGCATGCACAGGGATCCAATATGGGTGTTGGTTCCTGTTTCAGCTGCTCTACTTTCCATCCACCTCCCAAAGCCTTAGGACCCTGCACCCGTATGGGAGACCTGGAAGATGCTCCAGGCTCCTGGCTTTGGATTGGCTCAGCTTTGGCTGTTGTGGTCACTTGGGGAGTGAACCAGCAGATGGAAGATCTTTTTCTGTCTCCCCATAAATCTGACTCTCCAATAAAAATAAATAAATCTTTAAAAAAAGATACATAAAAAATATAAAAGTTATTTCTGCATAGTATAGCTTCTAATACTTACACTTTTAAAATATTTTTCTGTTGTGTTTGTTTTAAGCAATATGTATGGGCCCAGCATGATGGATCAATAGCTGTACTTTCCCCTTGCAAGCACTGGGATCACATATGGGTGTCAGTGTTGTCCCAGCTACTCCACTTCCCTTAGAGTTCCCTGCTTATGGCTTGGGAAAGTAGTCCAAGAGGCCCAATGCCTCGGGACTCTGCACCCAAGTGGGAGACTCAGAGAAAACTCCTGGCTTCAGATCAGCTAAGCTCCAGCCATTGCGGTCACTTGGAGAGTGAACCAGTGTATGGAATATCTTAAGTCTTCCCTTCTCTATGTAAATCTGCCTTTCCAACAAAAAATAAATAAAAAGTAAAAAATACATCAAAATTATCCAAGAATCAAACTCTAAAAATTGACATTTATTTAAGATGTGATTCTGGAAATGCAGCAGCCTTGAAAAGTGGAAAGCAACAAGGAATCTGCATGTGTAGAACTCACATGCACATACTACAAGCGCAGCTTCTTCAGCCAGGGAAGCAGACCTGGGGTGCCCACGGGTCCTCTTACCTTGTGATCACATGGTAGTAATAAATCTTCCCTTCAGGGTCTCGGGCTGTCTTCCAGTTGGGAGGTAAGACAATGGTTTTTGGTTTCGGAGGAGAGGGAGGTGGCAGCTCCAGGAGGTTACTTGTCACAACCATTTCAGGCTACAGAGAAAACACACAGTTTTGATTAGTGACAGCTATCTGGCTGAAGAGGACAGAAGAGTCCACTTCTATGCAATATGGAAAAAATGTACATCTACTTTCCTTTTAAAAAAGACTGCAAGGGAGGGCGGAATTTTTATATTTACAAAACTATCACGGAAACAATAATAGAAAAGTACAAAAATAAAATTAAAAAGGACTGAAAAGAGGGCACATTCTAGCAAATGGCTAAAGAGACAACATATATTCACATATATGAAAGAATTTTAGAGATCAGGGTTGGCGCAATGGCTTGACTTACTAACCCTCTGCTGCCCGCACCAGTATCCCATATGGGCACCAGTTCGTATCCTTGCAGCCCCATTTCCCATCCAGCTCCATACTGTGTCCTGGGAAATCAGAGGATGACCTAAGTCCTTGGGACCCTGCACCTGCATGGGAGACCCAAAAGAAGCTCCTGGTACCTGGTTTCAGATCAGCTCAGCTCCGGCTGTTGTGGTCATTTGGGTAGCAAAACAGCAGATTGATGATCTTTCACTCTCTCCTCTCTGCCTTTCTAATAAAAATAAATACAACTGGGCTCGGCAGCGTGGCCTAGTGGCTAAGGTCCTCGCCTTGATCCCATATGGCCGCTGGTTCTAATCCCGGCAGCTCCACTTTCCCTCTCTCTCTCCTCCTCTCAGTATATCTGACTTTGTAATAAAAATAAAATAAATCTTTAAAAATAAATAAAAAAATAAATAAATACAACTTAAAAAAATTTTTTTCCCCAGGGATCCACCAGAAAATCCAGAGGTTAGTGGATTAAGTGGTCACTTGTGATGTTGGGATCCCATATGGGACTGCCAGCTGAGTCTAAGCTACAACACAGAAATGGCCCAACAACTTGGTGCCTGCCACCCGTGGGAGACCAGGGTGGGAGTTCTGGTTCTTGACTTCAGCCTGGCCTAACCCTAATTAACTATGGCAATCACCTGGGGGAGAATTAATGGACTGAAGCTTGCTCTCTCTCTGTAACACTCTGCCCTAAGGCCCAAATCGGATGCCGGCACTGCAGGTGCAGAGTTAGCCTACTAACTTAGCCACTGTGCCAGCCCCAAGCTACCTTTTCAATAAATGAATCCTTAAAAGGAAGCTCTGAAAAGCAAATACAATATAATTTTCTATATATCTTAAATCATATATATATTTAAATTTACTGCATATTTTGAAAAAGAAAAAAAAACCCTCAAAGCAATAGACTGAATTGTGTCCCTACTGTGATGAACCTGGGAGACGATACCTTTACTGAAGTAATAAGGTTAACTGAGGGCACAAATTTGGAGACTGGGATGGGGTGCTTAGCCAGCAAAGCCCGGTGAGGACACAAGGACAGCACACCTGCTTCCTACCAGTCTAGGCTCCATTCTCAGTTGGACCGTCCTTGTCCCAGCCTCCTCTCCCCACTCATTTCCTCTCACAGGTTGCTTGAGCCACCGCTTACCATATATAGCACCACAGAGTAATTTATCATGAGGGTATGGAAATGCTACAGCACAAACTCATCAATGCACCCCCCCACATTAAGCCATTCATTTTTTTATGATCTTTATTCTCAGAAGTGGAAGTATGTTCTGTATATGTCTGTTAATGAAATGTTTTTAAAAACTATAAAATTCACTGTTAGCCCTGCAAACATCATGCTATTGTTCAAAGGATGCGGATTTGTCAGTTAAGACATGGACAGAATACACTTCATGAGCTAGAGATGCTGCTACACTAGTACACATTGGCCAAGGCCTCCTGGTCCCTTATCAGAGTATCAGGGTTTAACACCTGCCTCTGTTCCCGATTCCAGCTTATGCTAATGTAGATTCTGAGACACAGAAACGATGGCTCAAGTAGCCAGGTACCTGCAGTCTGTGTGTGAGAGCTGAAGCTTCAGTCTCCGCTGCCATGGGACAGGAATTCTGTATTTTGCTTGTTTAATTTCACTTTATTTAAAAATCAAAGACACATGCACTGGTTCACTCCCCAAATGCTCAAGTCAGGAGTCCAGAACCTCAACAAGGAAATCCAAGCCCTTGAACCATCATGTGCTATCTCCCAAAGCACACCACAGCAGGGAGCTGGAGTGCACGCAGAGGAGGGGGATGGCAAGCAGGCACTCAGACTGGCTGTTGGCACCCCAAGTAGTGTCCTAACTGCTGCACCAAATGCCTGCCCTGTCTCAAAATAAAATTATTTTATTACCACTTTTAAAGATTTATTTATTTATTTATCTGAAAGGGAGAGTTACATAGAGAGACAGCAAGAGATATTTTCTATCCTGATTCATTTTCAAATTGGCTGCAATGGCTGGGAAAGGGGCTGGGTCACCCACATGGGTGGCAGGTCTCCTACGGGGATAATCCTTCACTGCTTTCTCAGGAGTATTAGCAGAGAGCTAGACTGAAGGGAGTGTGGATTTGAACTGGTATCCATATAGGAAGCCTAACCCTCTGCATCACAATGCTAGTCCCTAAATAAATAAATCCGCCTGTGCTGTGGTGCAGCACATTAAGCTTCCACCTGCAGAGCCGGCATCCCATATGGGTGTCAGTTCAAGCACTGCTACTCCCTTCCAATCTAGCTCTTTGCTAATGTGCCTGGAAAAGCAGTCAATGTCAGCCTAAGTACATGGGCCCTTGCAATCACATGGCAGACTCAGCTGAAACTCGTATTTCCAACTTCAGTCTGGCCCAGTGCTGGCCAAAAGCATTCATCTGGCAAATGAACCAGTGAATGGAAGATCCTTCTGTAAACTGACTTCCTTTTTTTAAAGATTTATTTATTTTTATTGCAAAGTCAGATATACAAAGAAGAAGATCCTCTGTCCCATGATTCACTTCCCAAGTGAGTGCAATGGCCAGTGCCGCACTGATACAAAGGCAGGAGCCAGGAACTTCCTCCAAGTTTCCCACACAGGTACAGGGTCCCAAGGCCTTGGGCTGTCCAAGACTGCTTTCCCAGGCCACATGCAGGAAGCTGGATGGGAAGTGGAGCTGCCAGGATTAGAACCGGCGCCCCTATGGGATCCCGGGGCGTTCAAGACGAGGACTTTAGCCACTAGGCCACTGCGCCAGGCCCATGTAAACTGACTATCAAATATAAATCTTAAAAGTATAAAAGTACAAGGTCTGCCAGAGTAACAAAAAGGATCCTAGATGCAAAGCATTTATCAGTCAACATAGTCATAAATGGTAAGAACCAAAGAAAAATAAATATTGATAGAATGGTTAGGTAGAGGTACTCGGGTCCCTCAGGTGAAACCATTAAGTATTTAAATTAAAGAAAAACACATATGGGAATAAAAACAACAAAACCAAAACCAAAATACAAGGTAGATAGTCTGCCAGAAAAACTGCAATACTTCTTACTGGCTGTAAGGGCTGAGGCTGCCCTGGCGTAACTATCGTGGTCACAGCTGCAGCTGGCTGCACCACAACCCCTTGTGGGTGAGCTGTGAAGATCTGCTGTCCCTGGATATACTGCAGACTTGGCTGGGCATAACTCTGAAAGAGAAAATGAAAAAAAAAATCAGTAATTTACCCAGCTTTAGCTCTAATAAAGCAGCAATAACTTCTAAGCTGGTGACAACCTTATTGGAAGATACACCCATAATTTTAAAACTTTCAGTACATAGATTTGGATACAAAGTATAAAATATCACATTTAAAAGATTTTAAAAATTCATTTTAATATTTAAAAAAAACCCTGCTGCATGCTGATGTTATCAGAAAGTCTTTTGCCACTAACCAGTAATAACTAACAGGTTGCTCTCACCAGAAAAGGTCATCATCAAATTTCAAACTAATTTTTGGCTTTTTAAAAAAAAAATTAGTTTTCTATAACACTCCTTTCTGGAAAGACAGAATTACATGCATCTGAAATTCTCAATACACATAGTGTGTTATGATGCAAAACACCCCTTCACATGTTTTTTCACTTAGGTATAACAACCATCAGATCCAAGTATTGTACATGTTCTGAAGTTTCACAAGCAATATTTAAATACTGTGGCTAAGACTTAAATGTGCATTAGACAATTACTTCTTAACTACCGAAAACCTGCTCTAAGAAGGACTGAAGGCTAATGTAGCTACTAGCAGGGGTCTGGATGAGTAATTTTTGACAGAACACAGAAAACAGCACAAAATAGTGCAATCCAATATTTGATTCGGCATTCTGGAATGCCTTAATCTACATAAATAACCAGACTCAATGTTAATTGTTGAGAATGATCAGAATAATCTCACAAAGCCAGAGAGGAAAGTATACGTGAAAATTACTTCCATCTTTAGGTATTCTGTTATTAAATAGGAACCCTGTACAACATCACAGATTTTATAAAAACAAATATTCGTATCGCTCTCTTAACTTTTGTCCTAAGAACTTCTGCCCTGAGAACTGGCTTAACAAAACAACTTTTTTTTAAACACCTGACGTTTATCCAAATTGTATTCCATCAGAAATCAGTAAGGATGGAGATAACAGCAATAAAGTTTATCATATAATGTTTAAAACTCTCAAAAATATATTCTAAAGCCCAAGTATAAAGTTCTACTCCATTTCTGATGAAGTTTTAATTGGGTTCAGTTCCGTGATTGGCCAATTTAACTGATATGGAATATGAGTTTCTAACATGAGTTTCTAACAGTCTTAATGGTCAGAAGGAAGCATCTTTTGAGCAGGTACCATAGGCAAATTACTGTTCCTTGTAGTGGCGTAATAGTTACATGTTGGTAATCCTGACCTGTACAGACTGAACAAGACAATATATAGGAAAACTGAAATAACAGCAATGCATACCTATATAACATTTAAATAAATCTTATTAAAAATATTTATTTTTATTGCCAAGGCAGATTTACAGAGAGAAGGAGAGACAGAGAGGAAGATCTTCCATCTGCTAGTTCACTCCCCACGTGGCTGCAATGGCTGGAGCTGACTGATCTGAAGGCAGGAGCTTCTGGGTGTCACATGTGGGTGCAGGGTCCCAAAGCTTTAGGCCATCCTCGACTGTTTTCCCAGGCAAAAAGCAGGGAGCTGGATGGGCAATAGATTAGCTGGGACAAGAACCAGCTCCCATATGGATTCCTGGTACATGCAAGCTGAGGATTTAGCCACTAGGTTACCATGCTAGACCCAAATAAATAAATAAATCTTAAAAGGGTAGGGGATAATGCTGTGAACAGCAAATTAAGCTGCTGCCTGTAGTGGTGGTGCCCCGCATGGGCACTGATTCAAGTTCTAGCTGTTCCATCTCCCATTTAGTTTCCTGTAAATGTGCCTGGGAAAGCAGTGGAGAATGGCTCAAGCATTTGGGCCCTGACATCTTCATGAGAGACCCAGATGAAGCTGCTGGCTCCTGGCTTCAGCCTGTCCCAGCTCCTGCCATTTTTACCATTTGGGGATTGAACCAGCAGATGGAAGGTTGATCAATCTCACTCTGTAACTGCCTGTCAATGAATAAATAAATCTTTAAAAATAAATAAAATTCTCAAGATTAACAGGAAGTACTAACTAGGTTTATATAAATCAAATACAAACCAAAAGGAGGAAGTGATTTGCAATCCAACTGGAATAATGCAAGCTGTACACATCTGTGAGATATAGATGTATCTATAAATCTGTTCGATAGGAAAAAATTTGTAGGAGCTTGGGTCCTACTTCCAAATAACTTGAAATCACACAAACTTAAATTTCTGAAATATAAATCTAACTAGAAATGTTACTATAACAAATGTATTAAATATAAATATATTTCTTTTTTTTTTTATTGGAAAGTCAGATATACAGAGAGGAGGAGAGACAGAGAGGAAGATCTTCCATCCAATGATGATTCACTCCCCAAGTGAGCGCAATGGCCGGTGCTACGCTGAAGCCAGGATCCAGGAACTTCTTCCAGGTCTCCCACGCAGGTGCAGGGTCCCAAGGCTTTGGGCCGTCCTCGTCTGCTTTCCCAGGCCGCAAGCAGGGAGCTGGATGGGCAGTGGAACTGCCGGAATTAGAACTGGTGCCCATATGGGATCCCGGAGCATTCAAGGCGAGGACTTTAGCCGCTAGGCCACGCCGCCGGGCCCAATATAAATATATTTCAATAGAAATTATAAGAGAAATCTAAGACTAATATGCCATTGAGGGATAAACTTAATTGCTACTTTACTACATCTGTTAAGACTTTATAAATTGAAAAATATGGGAGTGGCACTCTGGCATGGCACGTTAAGCCACTGCCTGCAGTGCCAGCATACCACTTGGACACTGGTTCAAATTCTTGCTTCTCAATTTCCCATTCAGCTCCTTGCAAATGTGCTTCCTAGCTTGTCCTGGACCAATAAGTATTTTGCTAATAAAATAAATACCAAGTAATCATCACAACTAAATGTTCAAGGTATATGGTGCTTTTATTTTTATGTGTTTAGCAGACTGAGTTAGAAAGAAATACTCCATCTGCTGACTGATCACCCAAATTGCTGATATGGCTGGCCCAGTGTTTTTTCCAGGTCTCTCAGGGGCCCAGGCACTTGGGCTATCTTCTGTTTTCCCATGTGCATTAGCAGGGAACTGGATGTAGAAAAGTCTTAAACCAGCACCCACATGGGATGCCTGTGTTGCCAATAGAGGCTTAACTTGCTACACCAGAACATCAGCCCCTAAAGTTATCTCTTTTAAAAAATATTTGTTTATTTAAAAGTCAGAGTAAGAGAGAGGAGGAGGGGAGAGAGAGAAATATTGATTCTAAGACATACAGTAATTGATGGGCCAGAACTCAGTACATACACCAGTGCACACTGTATGTCTTTCATTACCCAAGCCTAAATCATCTCTGACCAACTAATCTCAAATAGGGAAGAAGAGAGGATGGTCTGAACTACTGAGTTCATTTACCTCCTACTCCAAAACATGAGAAGTAGATTAGCGGGTCAATGAAGAATCCTTGATGGGAACTGAATGAAAGACTGGAATCAAGTAAAACTGTGATGCTTGGTTATCAAGGCTGATGATAACATCCAAGGCACGTCTTTCTGTTGGCTGGGATATTAAAGATTCTATTTATAAAAACAGCCAAATAACCTAGCAGGCATTCTACTTTAGAATTTTAAATATACTTCCCACTGCTATTGTTTAGGCTTAACACACGTAAGCACGTATTTCAGAAACAGAAATGGGAGAGAAATAAGCCATTTGTTATATCCATGATACTCATTCTCAGAGAAAAACTTGAAATTAAGGGACTGGCCTAAGAAAGATTACGGCAATATAAAGCAGGGCAAATTAGAACCTAAGCAATCAGTTTAGTATTACTAAAATTTTCTATAAGGCAGAATTAATCATGCCAAAAATATTAAGAAAACTTTTACTTTATGAGTATTATGGCAACAAGTCATCTCTCAAATAGGATAAACTAATTATATAAATGAAAACAGAAAGGAGAAGAGTAATCAAAAAGATAAGTGTGATTAAATTACTTTCCCTGTGTATTGTAACGTCAGCCCTCCATGCTGGCACCCTATAATCACTACCTTCTTTGGCCATCTCTCGTTGCTATCTGTCATCAGGAGAATCCCAGAAAATTACTGTTTTACTCCAAGACTGCACTGGAAGACACTGCAGCTTCCAGATTGCTGCCTCCTCCCTACCTCAATCACTTCCATGGGGAAAGCACCGGTATGCTGTGAGCAGCACTACCGAGAGGCCTTCAGGACAAGGACTTTGGCCTCTTGGCCACTTGAGTGAGTTAAAGTGGAGCCTGCATTCCCAGTAGTCTTCAGATGATGGCAACTTTGGCTAACAGCCCTACACTAATACAAACCTTGAGTAAGATCTACATAAGCTGTTTTGAACTTCTGGCCCATGGATATGTGAGGTAACTATATACTGCCTTAGGATGTTAGGTTTTGTGGTAATAATCAGTATATCTAAATTGACCTAGGTATACAAAGGATCGATGGAAGAATTACTCTGCTTGTGCCACATTTAATTAGCATCACATGAACAGACTGTAAGATGGAAAAAAATGGTCAGCACTGTGGCATAGTATGTAAGGCCACTCTTTGCAGTACGGGAGTGCACAGTTCCATGCTAAGGTGCCTGAGTAAGCAGCAAAAAATGGCCCCGGTGTTTGGGTCCCTGCATGTACGTGAAAGTTTCAGAGAAGCTCCTGACTCCTGACCAGTCTAGTTCTGGCCATTGAGGCCATTTAGGGAGTGAATCAGCAGACGGAATATTTTTTTTTCTCTGTTTCTTTCCCCTCTATGACTCTGTCTTTCAAATGAGAGAGGTTCCAGAATTGGTTACCTGTACAATTGGAGGAGTTGTCTGTGAATAAGGTGATGTCACACCATAGACAGCTGGACATGCTTGTCCTTGATAATATATGGTTGCTTGAGACTGTGCAGGAGAGTACTGCTGCTGTACACCGACAGACTGTTGGTTTGAATCCCAAACACTGTAATTCTGTCCCTGGACTGGACCTGGAGCTGGCACTGGCAAGACAGCAACGTTGGAATCTTGGTGTACAACACCATCACTCTGCGTCACATACTGTGAACTGGAAACTTCCACAGGAGCTGCCACATGTGGCACCACTGGCCCTGGTGGAGGGGCAGAAAGAGGTTCTGTAGAATGTCCCACCAAAGGCTGAGCATGGTCGTAAGGAGCAGGAGAACACACAGGGTCCATGCTAGGTGTGGGCAGGAGCACCTTTCCAGCATTAGGGTTGCTGGGATCCACATAGGCCTGCATAGGATAACCTGGTGGGTAGCCAGCAAAAGGATGATGAGAGGCGTTATAGCCAAGAGAGTCATAGGGCAGCGGTGATGTCATTCCCAGGTTCTGCATCTGCTGTTGCTGCTTCTGAGCCTCCCGCTGAGCCACCTCTTGTTCAAACAACTTCCGGCGCTCCTCTGTGGAAAGTTTATTGCGGTCTTTAATTCGTACTTTCTTTTTAGAAGTTGGTGTATCATACCTAGAAAGGAAACAGTAAGAGGACCACAGAATTATTCTCCCTAAATTGTAAATACAATCAAAGCACAAGTGTTATGCCACTCATCTTTTTTTTTTCTTTTTAAGATTTATTTATTTAATTACAAAGTCAGATATACAAAGAGGAAGATATTCTGTCCGATGATTCACTTCCCACGTGAGTGCAACAGCCAGTGCTGCGCCGATCCGAAGCCGGGAACCTGGAACCTCTTACGGGTCTCCCATGCGGGTACAGGGTCCCAAGGCATTGGGGTGTCCTCCACTGCTTTCCCAGGCCACAGGCAGGGAGCTGGATGGGAAGTGGAGCTGCCGGGATTAGAACCGGCGCCCATATGGGATCCTGGGGCGTTCAAGGCGAGGACTTTAGCTGCTAGGCCATGCCGCCGGGCCAATGCCACTCATTTCTAAAGCACTAACCATGCTATCTCCAATTTCGTAATGGCTAAAAATTATAATCAAGTTATTTAAGAAGTCCTGCAGACAGAAAAAAATTCTGAGGAAACTGACAAATTCATCTTTATTCTAAGGTTTCAGAACTTCAAATTAAACATATACAAAGTACATAAAGTTAACGACAATTCCATAGCCCCAAATATTGAAATGACATTTTGAAGATGTCATAATCCAAGAAATAATCCAACATACAACCCAATTCAGGGCACATGAGGTCTAGGGCATGCTGAAACAGGAAACTGAACAAAAGAAAAATAGTAACTTGGAAACTAATCTTTACATTCTAATCAGGTAAAATGAAAAGAAAATGCCATAGAAACACATAGCAGAACACAAAGTCAGAAAAAAAAAAAATTAAAAGGAGATGGAGTGGCCAGTGCTACGGCATAGGGATAAAGGCACTATCTGAGGTACCAGCATTCCATATGGCCATTGCATTGAGTCCCTGCTGCTCAAGTTCCAATCCACTCCCTGTGAAGGTGCCTGGGAAAGCAGTGGAGGATGGCCCAAGTCCTTGGGCCCTTTCACTTACATGGCAGACCCCAAGGATCTCCAGTTGAAGGTCATTCGGGGCAATGTAACAGCAGATAACTATCTCACTGTCTCTCCCTCTTCTGCTGTGTGTAACTGTATTTCAAGCAAATAAACAAATCTTAAAAATAAATTAAAAAAAAAAACAGGTGAAGAAAAAAGCCAATTACTTAAATCATTATAATTAGAAAACAAGTTTCACAAAAGCGATAAGATGTAAGATTAATATTTCCACAGTACTGATAATAATTAACCCAGTAAAACTTCTTTCAAAAATTAAACAGTTCAGGCTGATATTGTGGCATACCGGTTAAAGCCATCACTATGATATTGGCATTTCATGAAGGTGCTGGTTTGAGTCCTGGCTCTTCTCATTTCTTATTCAGCTGGCTATTAATGATCTGGGAAGAGCAGTGGAAGATGGCTCAAGTACTAGGAACCCTGCCACTCAAATGGAAGGTCCAATGAAGTTCCTGGCTTCTGGCTTCTGTCTAGCTGAGCCCCAACCATCACAACCATTTTGCAGGGTGAACCAGTGATGGAAGCTCTCTTTCAAATTCTTAATTCGGTCTCTAACTCTTTCAAGTACATCAATTATCCTAATTGTAAACATTTCTATGGCTTAATACATAGCAGATCCTAGGAAGCAGCAGTGATAATGAAAAGGAGTGGACAGGGAACCATAATACTGGACATTATGTAACACTAGGATATAAACTGGGGAAGCAGAATGCAAAGAAAAGGGAGACACAGGGTGAGCTTTTCCAGGTGCCAGCATTGTGAAGTAGCAGGTAAAGACACTATGATGTGAGCATCCCATAAGGACAAGGGTCCATGTGCTGGCATTTCACTTTGGATCCAACTTTCTGCTAATGGCCAGGAAAAGCAGACAATGGCAAAGTGCTTGGTTCCTTGCCACTTGTATAGGAGACATGGAAGAAGCCCATGGCTTTGGCCTAACTGAGTCCAGGTCTTTGTGGCCGTCTGAGGGTTTTTTGGTTTTTTGTTAAGATTTTTAAAAAAGATTCATTTACTTTTATTGCAAAGTCAGATATACAGAGAGGAGGAGAGACAGAGAGGAAGATCTTCCATCCGATGATTCACTCCCCAAGTGGCTGCAATGGCCAGTGCTGCACCAATCCGAAGCCAGGAGCCAGGAACCTTCTCCAGGTCTCCCATGCGGGTACAGGGTCCCAAGGCTTTGGGCCGTTCTCGACTGCTTTCCCGGGCCACAAGCAGGGAGGTGGAAGAGAAATGGGGCTGCTGGGATTAGAACCGGCACACATATGGGATTCCAGCGCGTGCAAAATGAAGACTTAAGCCACTAGGCCATCACACTGGGCCGAAGATTTATTTTTATTGGAAAGGCAGATATGAGAGAGGAGTAGAGACAGAGAGGAAGACCTTCCGTCCATTGATTTACTCCTCAAGTGACTACAATGGCTAGTACTGTGCTGATCTGAAGCCTGGAGTCCGGAGTTTCTTCCGGGTCTCACACACAGGTGCAGAGTCCCAAGGCTTTGGGCCGTCTTCGACTGCTCTCCAGGCCACAGCTAGGAAGCTGGATGGGAAGCAGGGCTGCCAGGATTAGAACCAGCACTCATATGGGATCCTGGCACATGCAAGGGGAGGACTTTAGCTGCTAGGCTACAGCACCAGGCCCAAGGCCATCTGAATTAGCAGAGAGAAGATCTATCCTGCTTTCAAATAAATCAATCTTTACAAACAAATTTCCATCACTGGTTCACTTTCCCAGATGACCAGCCAGGAGTCTCATCTGGGTCTCCAAAATGGACGTTAGGGGAGCTGAAGTAGAAGTGGAGCAGATGGAAAATAAGCCAGAAGTCACATGGAAGCTGACATCAAAAGCGGCAGTTTTACGTGCTACACCACAAAATTGGCTTCCACTTAAGTCTGAAATTTAGCAAGAAATTAAAAATTTTCATTATGATTTCTAATGAGTATTAAAAGTATTTAGAATTGGATAATAACAGAACTGTAATACTGATAGGTCAAATGCTATCAAATGCTATTTATGTTTACTTAATATCTTTATGAGAGAAAACATTCCCAAAATTATAAGGTTAACAGTACAATAATTAAGTTAAGAATAAAAAAAAAAAAATTCCTTACAAAGTAGGAATTAGGGCCTGGCACAGTAGCCTAAAAGCTAAAGTCCTCACCTTGCACGCACTAGGATCCCATATGGCCGTCAGTTCTAATCCCAGCAGCCCCACTTCCCATCCAGCTCCCTGCCTGTGGCCTGGGAAAGCAGTCAAGGATCGCCCGAAACCTTGGGACCCTGCACCCGTGAGGGAGACCCAGAAGCAGCTCCTGGCACCTGGTTTTGGATCTGCTCAGCCCCAACTGTTGCAGACACTTGGGGAATGAATCAGCGGGGAGGAGCTCTTCCTCTCTGTATATCTGACTTGGCAATAAAAATAAATCTTAAAAAAAAAAAGCAATTAAAAACATGAGTAGAAATTAATTACCAAGATAAGAAACACCATCATTCTATGATACATATTGGAGATTTTGGCACCAAAATAAAACTTCAAAAAGCAAAAAAGCTAGAAATGAAAAATCCATATAACTGTTGTATGCAAACATCAAAGACAGGGGGAACAAAAGCTCTTACACAAATCATTAAAATTAATGGCGTTTAGTCTCCAAACATTAGATCAATAATAAAAGTCAACTGCCTATTTAGACAGAAATATGAATGCTCAAAAGTTATAGGGATGTCAAGTCTTTATCATCTACTTTGGGGTTATCAGTACTGGGTACAAGAAAACAGTAGTAGGACAATAGGGTATTCATCTGAAAAAATAAAAAGAAATTAATTAATAATATTCATAAATGTTAATTCCAAATGGATTACAAATTTGGTTCTCTTTAAGACAAGACTATCATCATCTCAAGGTAGGGTATTTTTCTCAAAGCACAATAAACATTAATTATAAAAAAATACTTTCAATTATACCATCTTTAATAATTTCTGTATATCAAGATATATTTAAAAAGTTATAACACAAGCTATAAGAAGGGAGAAAATACTTTAAAATTGACACCAAAACAAAATTATATTCAGTAAATATGAATAACACCTAAAACTCTAGAGGGCAAATGATAAATATAAGAGATCTTCTTTCTGTTTAGTAATTAGGGAAGTAAAAATTAAAATCATGGCAAGCTGCCACTATAATATGCTCATACAGCCTAAAACTTAGAATTCTAGCTACTGCATTAGATTAATAATACATTTCAATAAAAGAGTATATTTAATTAAGAACTCCTTTAGATAAATACTTCTACACCTTAATACATAATTATGATTTTTTTCCTTATCAGCACAAAGTAACCCCTACCCAAAATTTCTTTAAATCAGCATTTAAATCAGTATGGTACACCAGGAAACAAAGTTTTACCTCATGAAAAACTATCAGTACCTTGAAAGAATTGTCTCCTATCATCCTCCATTGCCTTTTTAATATCTGATTTCCCCAACTGTAATTAAATGTTTCAAATAAGGTATGTAAGTACCAACAATTTCATAAGTCCTCACTCAAAAAAGAATTTGCCTCAAGATTTCAGTGAAGTCTTATACTCACTCATCAAGAGAAAACACCAACTTCCGAAGTGCTTCCTACAATAAGTCAGAGGTACAGTTTCTTTTTTTTATTGTATTGTTGTTGACAATCTTTACATAGTTAATTGCGGTTAAAAAAAAAAAAGGTTCAGGGGGTATAGAGAAGTGGGTAATACTATTATGTCCATATTGTTTCCATCATGTATCTGAGGTAAAGGGGGATATTGAGGGAGAAGCCCCACCCGATTTCCCGCCCACCCAAAGTCCCGGATGTGGGGCATGCTCTGAGATATTTGCTCAAGTGGTTTTTTTTTTTTTTTTTAAAGATTTATTCATTTTATTACAGCCAGATATACACAGAGGAGGAGAGACAGAGAGGAAGATATTCTGTCCAATGATGATTCACTCCCCAAGTGAGCCGCAACGGGCCAATGCGCACCGATCCGAAGCCGGGAACCTGGAGCCTCTTCCAGGTCCCCAACGTGGGTGCAGGGTCCCAAGGCATTGGGCCGTCCTCGACTGCTTTCCCAGGCCACAGGCAGGGAGCTGGATGGGAAGTGGAGCTGCCAGGATTAGAACCGGCGCCCATATGGGATCCCAGGGCGTTCATGGCGAGGACTTTAGCTGCTAGGCCACGACGCCGGGCCCAGCTCAAGTGGTTTTAATAGTTCTCCAGTTATGAATCGCTGCCAGTTTTGCTCGATGAGGTGGTCCACTCATTGATATGGTCCATCATAAAGTCTCCGTTTGCCCCATATTTCGCTGCCAACATATAGCTGAGATGAATGATTGGCCTGTTCTGTTTTCTGTCCTTTCCTGGTTAGAGTTCTGAGTCCAGCAGTTCGATTGGGGAGATCTCCAAAGAAACCTTGAGGTATTCCCAGACCAGATTCTTGTATGTTCTAGCAAGCACAGGGCCCGGCACAGTCCATTACCCCGATCAGCTGGTGGTTGCAATTGCTGGGTTGGTTCTGTTTTCAGTCCCGAGTTGCACTGGAACCAATGGGTGTTGCAGTCCAGTCTGGTTCTGCCTAGCACATACTCGGCCCTTACATCAACCAGTGGGAGCTGCAGCCTAGTCGGGGCGACCCACAATAACCCCCATCAGGCCCACCCCCTACCCTGGTTTGCCAGTATGTGTAGCAGTAGACCAGTCTGTCCCCCATCCCATTTGGCTCTTGTACTTGTCACTGGGTATTAAAGCTTAGTTCCATCTAACCAACTAAACCATCCAGCCCTCATGGATGTTGTTGAGTGCCTCTCTGTCTAGCCACGCCAGCCCCCGTCCTAGTTTTCATGCCCTCCTGCGGGACTAGTGACCCAGGAAGGGGGAACCCACTTTTTCCCTCCCAGGTCTCTCTCAGTCCCGGTTTATGCACTCTTTAGGTGGTTCTGTGATTTGACTTGACAGAATTAGTCCCCAGTGCCAGCTTCTGCCAGCTGATGCTGCGGCCAAGCCCAAACATCCCTCACCCGCTCTAATTTACGCTTGCACACAGGAATAATCAGCCCAGCCTGGCTTTTCCCTGATCTAGTCCTCATGCAGCGCACAGGTGTTGCAGCCTTGCTTAGTCTGGTCTGTCCTCATCCCAGCCCACGCTCTCCAGTGGGAGTAGCTGTCCGGCGAGGGGACCAGCCCCTCAATCCCCCTGCCAGCTCTGTCCCTCCCTTCCAGGATCTCACGTGTGCTGGTTGGGTGCTGCAGTCAAATCCAGTACAGGCAACCTCACCCTGGCATTCCATAATGTGTACTGGTTTTGTCACAACCAAACCCGGCTCAACCCACACTCTGTTCTGGTGTTCGGATTTGCCAGTGGATGACATGAACTGATTCAGCCTGGTCTGCCCCTGACCCATGCCAAATGTGTGCCAGTGGGAAACTTTCCATGGCCTATTCTGGGCTGTTTCCTATCATGCTTCTTGCGCTAACCTGCAGGGACTGTGTCCTGCCAGAGGAGCTGCCCAGGCTCCTCCATCAGGACCCCTCCCAACGCCAGATTTCGTGCATACCAGGGGGTCCTTGAGCCAACCCTACTCTTTTCCCGGCTGGCTTTCACCCCATTCTGGTTCTTCTTGTTGGATGTTTCAGCCCAGCCATGGCTCGTCCATACCCACATAGAGCTCACACATGGCTCAGTAGGGGGTTGAGACCCAGCCTAGTCAGTCCCACATCTACCCTGGTTCTCCATGACACCAGATGGTGTTGGGCTCCAAACTGGCCTGGTGCATCCAATCCCAGCCCACACCAGTGCCTCGGGTAACTGCAACTGTTTCCTAGATTCAACGCAGCCCCCATTCCAGCACACGTGCACCTTGGTGGGAACCTCAACCCTGTTAGGGTGTTATTTCCACAGGGTTGGGCCCACACAACACCATAGAGTCTACCCCCAGACCAAGTTCTCTCGCGTGCTGGATAAAGTCTTGACCCTGCCAAATGTGACCACTCTACCACTCCACCAAACAGTTGGGTAATGGTACCCATTATTGCCAAAGAGGCCCCCATCCATAGTATTGGTGTGGGCTGATGTGTGACGATCAGTGATGTTCTAGGCAAACAGGCCAATTCTCTATTCCGAATTGGGTTGGTGTATCTGACTAACCGTAATTGTCTCCTGGGTACTTCCCTCCAAACCACCAGGTCTCAGTCCCCACGCATGCCTAAACCTTCCATGACTCTGTCACTGGGAATCACTCAAGATTCACTACTGACCTACACTAAAATTGGACTTCACATGGGTGTCCCCAGGCAGCAAACATAACTTAAAAAACCCCAGAGCAGGCTGCCGGGTGGCCAGCAGGCAAAGCCTGGAACCACATGGTTCACTGGCCGCCCTGGGTGAGGCCGAGGACTCGTTCACTGCCTTGCGGCAGTGTCTTTGGCATGAGCCCCCAGCCTTGGGTCCAACCCGGCAGGGGCACCCCCCACAGCCGCCACACTGTGAGGAGTGGCACTTGTCCCCAAACCCAAGGCCCGAACCCCTCCCAAACTCACCTAGCCGCAAGATATTAGCAGCTGGGCGGAGCTAGGAATTTTAATCCAGTTCCCAAGTTCCCTCATGGCACACTTACCCCGAGGAAAGAGCTCTCTTGGGTCCTGGGTGAGGCCGAGGACTCCTTCACTGCCTTGCGGCAGTGTCTTTGGCGTGAGCCCCCATCATTGGGTCCAACCCGGCAGGGGCACCCCCCACAGCCGCCACACTGTGAGGAGCGGCACTTGCCCCCAAACCCAAGGCCCGAACCAAGGTACAGTTTTATTTCTATCTGCAGGGCACTGGTTCCAGGGTGTCCCATGGGTACCAAGCTCTGCAGGTGCTCAAGCCCCTTACAGAAAATGGTTGAATATTTGCATATAACCTATGTGCATCCTCTTTGAAAACATCTGTAAGATTATTTATAATAACCAATACAATGCAAATGTTATGTAAATAGCTACAGTAAAGCAAGGGAAGAGTGACAAAAAGAGCTAGTACTTGTTCAGTACAGACATAATTTTCCTCTGAAATATTTCAATCTGTCATTTGTTGAATCCTTAGATGTGGAATCAAGCCGACTGTGAGTGAGCTGGGTCTCTGTGACCTGCTCCAGAAAGAGACACTTACCTGTCATCTGGCCTTTTTGATCCCCGCTCGTAGGCAGAAGGAGGTGGCGAGAGGGAACCTCTTCGTTTTCTTTTCTCTTTATTTTGAGTTTGCTTGTCTGGGTCTCTCTCTCTTGACCTGTTAGGTGTCTTTGGGACAGTTGTTTGATCTCTGAAGGCAATAGTATCCCTTCCTCGTTCAGTTACTAAGGGGAAAACAGAATTTTAAAAAATTAACTTGTTAGACTTATTTTTACCATGATAGTATGTCCATTTTTAAAAAATTTTTTTTATTCATTAATTACATTGTATTATGTGACACAGTTTCATAGGTACTGGGATTCTCCCCACCCCTCCCCAAGCCCTCCCACCATGGTGGATTCCTCCACCTTGTTGCATAACCACAGTTCAAGTTCAGTTGAGATTCCCTCATTGCAAGCATAGATAGTATGTCCATTTTATAATTAAATTTCTAGTCAACAAATGATCTATGGACCCTGTTGTTTATACAGTCTTGAATTTGGATGAAACCCCAAATCAGATATTCACTGTGCTTGGTAAAACTCTTTTTCATAAATATTCTTAATTTATTTCCCCAAGTTTCAGGTCAAGCCTTCTAGATCAAACACTTCTAGTAAGTTCTATGAGCACACTGCATGCAAGTGGTCCTATTACTTTTTACTAGTTTACTAATTCAAAATGTAAAAGCCTTCGACTGCTCCTGTAACTTGTATAAAAGCAGCCTGATTGGGCCAGCATGGTGGTATGGCAAGTTAATCTTCCACCTGAAAGCACTGGTATCCCATATGGGTGCCAGTTGGAGTCAGCTGCTGCACTTCTAATCCAACTCTCTGCTTATGGTCTGAAAATGCAGCGGAGGATATCCCAAGGCCTTGGACTCCTGCACCAATATGGGAGACCTGAGAGAACCTCCTGGCTCCTGATTGGCTCAGCTCTGGCCATCGCAGCTATTTGAGGAGTGAAGCAACTGATGGAAGATTTCTCTCTTAATCTCTTTCTCTCACTGTAAAAGTCTCTCAAATATTAAAAAAAATAATAATAATAATCTTTACAAAAAATGTAAGAGTAGCCTGATGCGCTAAGCTTTATTTTTTTATCATCTTTTTAAAATTTATTTTGATTGGAAAGTCAGATATACAGAAAAAAGGACAGACAGAGAAATCTTCCATCCAATAATTCACTCCCCAGATGGCTGCAACAACTGAAGCTGAGCCGATCTGAAGCCAGGAGCCTCTTCTGGGTCTCCCACACGAACGTAGGGTCCCAAGGCTTTGGGCTGTCCTTGACTGCTTTCCAGCCATAATTAGGCAGCTGGATGGGAAGTGGTTGCCAGGATTAGAACTGGTACCTATATGGGATCCCGGCACGTACAAGGTGAGGACTTTAGCTGCTAGGCTACTGTGCTGGGCCCTGTGCTAAGCTTTAATACCTCAACTATGGGGGAGCTCTTATGTTATCTCTGCATAAATCAAAAGAATATTGGAAAGTCTTCTATGCAGTTCCTCTGAATACCTACTTGTGTTCTCCTTCTCAGTTTGACTCTTTTTTGGAATGCGATAGACCTCCTGCAAAAAAACAAAGCCAGAAAGAAGGGTTATTAGTAGGGGGTAGAAGTAGTGATTGCTTTCAAACTGATTGATATCACATGAATACAAAGAAATGGGGGCAGTGGGGATTGAAGGGCTAGCATTTAATCTCCAAAATGTGACTCACACATGCATATATTTTAGTATCTGCCAAGCCTTTTGCAAGTATGATCTCAGCAGCAAAGGAGCAGATCTCGTGACTGGGGCATTATATTTCTAGGAAGAATATACACTTGTGAGAATCTTAACTACAAATGCACTTCTACCAACAAATGGAAGTCATTTACAGTTTCTTTAATGGGAATACTCAAAACCATCTCCCTTGCCGTACCCACTTCAAGAAGAAAACTTAGTAATAACCAGTTACATATAAAATTTTCAGAAATTTCAGAAACACCATACGTGTAAGGACAATTAAAGGTACTCTGCATGATTTTCTCTAAATGCAAAACCAACTCAACTAATGGCCAAATTTAGCAATTACTTTTAAATCATTATTATAAACACAGTAAAGACAGCTACATTTTTAACCTGTCTTGGTGTGTGAATCTAAGTTTTAGAAGCTGTTTTGTTCTCTGACAATTGCCTGCAATTCTAAGTCCTGCAGGCAGCTCTTAAGCACGTTTCTTTATTCACTCACATACTCTCTGCTAAAGTACCTGGAAAAGCAGTGACGATGTTCCAAGTGTTCGGGCCCCTGAACCCATGTAAGAGACCCAGAAGAAGCTTCTGGCTGTTACTTTGGTCTGGCTCAGAACCAGTTGCTGAGGTCTTTTGGGAGGTAAACCATGAAATAGTAGCTCTCTTTTTGTGTTTCTCCTTCTCTATAACTTTGCCTTTCAAATAAATCAATCATTAAAATTAAAGTATGTAAAATATAACTGCAGACATTTTTATATAAGAACACAAAAACAGCATGAGAGGGGGCCAGAGTTGCAGAAAGCAGGTAAAGTTACCAGCTGTGATTCTAGCATCCCACATGCCTGTTGGTTTGAATCCCAACTGATCCACCAATAATCCAACTCCCTAATAATGGTCTAGAAAAGCAGCAAAAGATGGCCTAAGTGCTTGGGCCTCTGCCACCCAAGTGGGAGACAGGGAGAAGCTCCTGGCTCCTGGCTTTGGCTTGGCCCAATCCTGGCTGTCATGGCCATCTTGGGGGAGTGAACCAGAGATTAGATTTCTCTTTGTCCCTTCCAACTCTCTTAGTAAATAAACCAATCATAAACAACCAAAAATAAAACCCTCTCCTCCACCTCCCACACCCAAACACAACCAACTTGAGCTCCCTTAGATGATAGCTATTTGTGAAATCTAGTTTGCTCATCAGTATAACCAGGTTTGTGAAGCAATCATCTGCTGTAAGCACATTAAAGCACTTTTAGTTTTGGATATGTAAGACACAGCACCTGCCACAGAGAAGTTCCCTAACACATATCCCTTAAATACATTCTTACATACTTTCACGCTTCAAATAAAGATTATTACATCTATAGCACTGACAAAATAGGCTAAGAACAGTGAACTACCCCCCCCCCCAACTATGAGCTGGATTTAAAATCCACTCCTAGGGTGTCTCTATCTCCCTCCTCTTTGGAGAGGCACCCCACCTCCTGGCTTTCTCTCTGGAGGTGCTTCCCCTTCCCTCTCCCTTCCCTGCTCACCTGGTCCCTTCACAAATGAACTTTTCTGTCTGCAACAACAACAACAAAAAATAAATAAAATAAGATCTACTCCTACACAATGGTGCAGCCGCAGCACAGTATCACAGGAGGTGGAGAGTGGTGAGCCAGTAGTTGGGGCTACAGAGACCACAGTGTAAATCTAACATAAGAACCCCAAATTGGAACTCACTGGAGGGAGTGGCACAAAAGACTGCAAACAAAGAGCCATGTGAGTTAAGGTTTGTTCAGCCCTGCCCATTCTGCCTCCTTCTAGTGGCAGCCCGGACCACCCCACATCCTGTTTTATGATGCACATTCAGGTACTGCTGCCTTGACCTGCCCTGCCTGTTGTGGGTTCCTATACCCATGAGTGATGGCAGGTGGCATGGTCACACATAGCTTAGTCTATCACTACCCCAGCCTTAACTCACAAGAAACATCAGGTTGGAGCACAGGTCATGCCAAGTAGGTCCTTGTACCTACTGATCTGCATGAGACAGGGACGCTAAGCCACAGCATCTAAGGGGCCAGGACAAGTGAGGGGCTCTACCAAGCTGAGTCAGAACAACCACTGGCCTGCACGTGATCTAAGGCTGGGAACAGGCCCGGTGGGGAGCTAAGGGGACACCCTAGCTGGGTTGTTTCCCACCAAGGAGTGCATGGGCTGGAATTGGGGCTGTGTTCTGGTCAGGATACAATTGTAATCTCACTTGGCGCAAGTGTGGACTGCGACTGGAAGCATCAAGCCGGGCCAGACTCCAACACCATCTGGTGCTCTGCAGGACCAGGGGAAATGTGTGACAGACTAGGCTAGGTCTCAGCCCCTACTGAACCATGTGTGAGCTGTATAGGGGTATGGAAGAGCCGTGGCTGGGTTGAAACATCCAACAGTAAGAACGAGATTGGGTTGAAGACCAGTCAGGAAAGCCACTGTTCCTGCTAGGACAGGAGGTGAACTGAGTAGGGCTGGCTCATGGACCCACTGGTATGCGCGGAATCTGGCACTGGGAGAGTTTCTGATGGAGGAGTCTGGACAACTTCTCTGGCAGGACACAGTCCCTGCAGGTAAGCGCAAGAAGCACAATAGGAAACAGCCCAGAACAGGCAATTGAAATTATCCCACTGGCATACACATGGCATGCAGTGGGGGCAGACCAGGCTGAAACTGTTCACATCATCCGCTGGCAAGTCCAAGCACCAGAACAGAGTGTGGGTCGAGCCAGGTTTGGTTGTGACATATACCAGTACACATTAAGGAATGCCAAGGTGAGATGAGCCGTACCAGATGTGGTTGCAGCGCCCAAACAGCACATGTGATACTCAGGGGGAGGAGGCAAAGCTGACAGGGGAATGTAGGCTCCCCTCTTGGACAACTACTTACATTGGAAAGCGTGAGTCGGGATGGGGGCAGATCAGACTAGGCAGGGCTATAACACCTGTGGGCCTCATGTGGGCTAGATAAGGGAAGGGCCACGGTGGGCTGACTGTTCCAACTGGTGCAAGCAAAAATTTGAGTGGGTGAGGGATGGCTGGGCTTAGCCGCAGCATTAGCTGGCAGAGGCTGGCACTGGGAGCTAATTCTGTCAAGTCAAATGCTTGAACTACCTGGAGAGTGCACAATCTGGGAGTGGGTGTGGCCTAGAAGGGAAATAGTGGGCACCTCCCTCGGGGATACCACTCTCACTGGACAGCACAAAAACCAGGACAGGGGCAGGGGTGGCTAGACAGAAAGGCACCTGCCAGTAGGTGTATGGGCTGGATAGTAGGTTGGTTTAGTTGAACTAGGCTTCAATGCCCATTGACATGTGCGAGAGCTAAATGGGATGTGGGACAGACTGGACAAGCCTGCGGTACATACTGGCAAGCATGGGAACCAGGGTAGGGGGCAGAACTGGTGGGGGTTATGGGGAGTTGCCCCGACTAGGCTGCAGCTCCCACTGGTTTGCGTGAGGACTGAGTATGAAGTGGGTAGGATCGAGCTGGACTATAACACCCGTTGGTTCATGAGGAAGACAGGGCTGGAAACAGAACGAACCCAGTAATCCCAACGACCAGCATGTGCATAAAATTGGTGTGATGGACGGTGTTGGAGTCTGCACTAGCAAACTCACGCAAGAATCAGGTCTGGGATCATCTCAGATAAAGTTTCTTTGCAGATCCCTCCAACTGAACTGCTGATCTTAGAACCCCAACCATGAAGAGACTGTCAGCCAGTGGACTCTGAATAGGGTTCATTGCGATTGGAACTGTGAGATATGCAGCAATCCAGAACTGATGAACTATCAAAACTGTTTGAGCAGGACCCTCAGAGCGCATCTCCCATTGGGGATCTGGGATGGGTGGGAGGTCGGGTGGGGCTTTTCCCTTTGTTACTCCCCTAACCCCAGATACAGGGAAAAATGATAATATTAGTGTGGAAACAATGCTATTACCCACTTTCACCCTGTAGCCCTTGACCCTATGTACCCTAATCAACTAAGTAAGATTATTAAAAAATAATTAAAAACAAAAACAAAAACAAAGAGCCATGTGCCAACCACAATAAGTAAAACTGAACTGTAGACCTGTGGGTGATACAACTTAGAAACCTGCCCCAAGAATAAGAATCTAAAAACCAGAAGTACAATGACCAAGAGCAAAAGACGAGACAAAGGCACAATGAATGTTACTGAAAACTCCGTGCAAAAGCAGCAAAATTTTGCCAACCTCAGAGTTAACTGAAGAATACATCAAGAAAATGAGGGATACAATATTCAAAACATTTGTCATAAAGCTTATCAACACGAGAAGCACGTAATACAGGAGTTCAAAGATTTTAAGGAATATGTCACACAGGAAATAAATCAAATGAAAGCTGATATCAGAAATTAAGAATACAGTGAAGCAAATTAGAAGTACAGTGGAGAGTCTCCAAAATAAAATGAAAGAAGCAGACAAAAGAATCTCAGAATTGGAAGGTATTTCCTGTCACCAGGGGGAAACAAACACAAAGCTGGAAGCAGAACTGGATCAAGCTAAAAAAAGTATTTAAGAATTGAAAGACACTATTAAAAGGCCAAACATAAAAGCGATGGGAGTCCCAGAAGGTGCAGAAAAGAAAGTTGGGTTTAAAAATGTATTTAATTAAATAAGAGAAAATTTCAGCAATCTGGAGAACAAATGGGCAATAACATTCAGGAGGGGCACAGAATTCCCAACAGAGCTGACCAAAAGAGATCTTCACCACGACACATGATAATCAAGCTCTCTTCAATCGAACACAAGGGAAAGATCCTTAAATGTGCACTCAAAAAAATAATCAATTGACATATAAAGGAATGCCAATTAAATTCACAGGAGACGCTACAAGCCAGCAGAGAATGAAATGACATATTCCAGATTCTAAAAGCAAAAAATTGTCAGCCCAGGATAACGTACTCAGCAAAGCTTTCCATTGTCTTTAAAAATGAAATAAAATTCGTCCACAGCAAAGTTAAAAGAATATGCCTCTTTCAAACCTGCCCTACAAAGGTTACTTAAAGATGTTCTCTTGACAGAGGAATAGCATCCACCAAAACCAAAGGCAAATGTGAAGAACATCCCAGTAAAATAACAATAGAAGACTAAATCAATGAACAACCCTTTGCTAAAATGACAGGACCAAATTACCACCCATTCATATTAACCCTGAATGTAAATGCATCAAGCTCATTAATTAATAGACTGGATTAAAAAAACAAGACCCATCTATTTGTTGCTTACAGAAGACATATCTCACCAACAACGATCAGTGGAAACTCATGGATTTTGATTTTCTTTAGTTTAATCTCTTTAAAATACTCATTAAATTCTTCACTGACGGATCCAGTGCAGTTGCCTAGCGGCTAAAGTCCTCGCCTTAAGCGCACCGGGATCCCATATGGACGCCGGTTCTAATCCCGGCAGCTCCATTTCCCATCCAGCTCCCTGCTTGTGGCCTGGGAAAGCAGTTGAGGACGGCCCAAAGCCATGGGACACTGCACCCGTGTGGGAGACCTGGAGGAGGTTCCTGGCTCCTGGCTTCGGATTGGTACAGCACCGGCCATTGCGGTCACTTGGGGAGTGAATCATCGGACGGAAGATCTTTGTCTCTTTTCTCTCTATATAACTGACTTGGTAATAAAAATAAATAAGTCTTTGACTCAGATTACACAGTAGCATCATTTTCTTCAAGAAGGTTCTTGATTTTCTTTTTCATTTCTTTAGCAACATATTAGTCATTCATAGCAAGTTACTTCATGATGTTTTAATGTCTTATTTTCTTCCTGTTGATTTTGATTTGTCGCTTTTCATTTAAGGGGATGTATGGTAACTGTGTAATGAAGATTATCATATCCAGATGTGAGGACACAATGCAGTATGCATTTCTACTTCCAGATCAAAGATGGATTCCAATGAAACTGTTAACTATATTCTGACAATAGGATGCTGGACTCTCTGCCATTGTCCATGCCTGCAATGATGGACATAGGACTGTTTATGCAGAAGTCCACTACAGTAATACAGTGGAACTCAGTGGTGGGGGAGGGAACTTGCGAAGGGAGGAGGGAAATCCTAATGAATTGTATCATAAAATGATAATGATTAAAAAAAGTAAAAAATCCACTCCTAGATTTGTGTTAGTCTACTATTATCCCCTCACAAACATCAGGAAGTACCAAAGACTGTATGGTGGTTATATATAAAAAAGCCAAAAGAAATGCACGGAATGGAAATTAAAAAGAGTGTGAATCTTTGGAAACAGACTGAAAATTGTATTTTGAAAGAAAAGAAATTTCAAATGTCTTGGAGTTGTATAAACAAAGAAATATATACACGATATGAGAAATATATAAACATGACATATATTATGTGACTAAATACATTTATTTATCCCAAACCCAACCCAAATTTCTGCAAATTGACAGTGTATGATTAAAAAAAAAAAGAAAAGAAAAGGTATAAAGCTTGGGGTTGCCATGATGGTTTAATTGGCTAATCATTCACCTGTCAGCTCCAGAAAAGCAGTAGAGGATAACCCAATGTCCTGGGACCCTGGACCCACTTGGGAGACCTGGAAGAAGCTACTGGCTTCTGATCAGCTCTACTCCAGCCAATGTGGCCATTTGGGGATTAAACCAACGGATGGAAGATCTTTCTATCTCTTCTTCTCTCCATAAATCTGATCTGTGGTGCCAGCATCCTACGTGGGCACCAGTTTGTGATCCAGCTGCTCCACTTCCAATCCAGCATCCTTCTAATGGCCTGGAAAAGTAGTGGAGGGTGGCTCAGGTTCTTGGGCCCCTGAACCAAAATGGGAGACCTGGAAGAAGCTGCTAGCTCCGGCCTGAACCAACCTTGGCTGTCATGGCTACTCTGGGAACAATCCAGCAGATAAAAGATTGTCATTCTCTGATTTTCAAATAAGTCTTAAAAAAAATCAAAAACGAAATTGCTTTTTTTTTTTTTTTGCAGCAATGACATTTCTAAAAGCAATTAAATAACTTAATGTCTTAAACTAGAAAAACACACTAATTTCCCTTGTTAGTAATTAATCAAATCTTGTTCATGTCAATGTAATCTTTTTCCTTGAAATGTTTCCTAAATGAGATCAATATTGAGACTGAGAAGAGCTGTGAGCAAAGTGCCAGTTTCTAGTTAAAGAACAGACAAAAAGCAACAAGGATCGCATAAAGAGAACAATGTAAACCCAAAGCAATGATGCCAAAAGTTCAAGTGCCAACTCAGGTAAAGGGAATTCTGAGATAGAGTGAATTCTTTTAGGAAACTATCTATGCCTAAAGTTCTCACTTTCCATATGCCGGGATCCCACATGGGCACTTGTTCATGTCCCAGCGGCCCCACTTCCCATCCAGCACCTTGCTTGTGGCCTGGGAAAGCAGTCGAGGATGGCCCAAAAATTTAGGACCCTGAACCTAAGTGGGAGTCCTGGAGGAAGCTCCTAGCTTCAGATGGGCTCAGCTCCGGATGTTGTGGCTGCTTGGGGAGAAACTCAGTGGATAGATCTTTCTCTCTGTCTCTCCTCCTCTCTGTATATCTGATTTTCCAGTTTAAAAAAAAAAACAAAAAAACATGAAATACTTATGAAAGGCTATGAGGCCCAAAAAGGAGACAGGAGAATTGTGGCCTGCATAATGGCTTGCACATGCACAGAGGAGTATCTACACAAGCCAGAGAGCTCTGACTGGGAAAAATGGAAAGAACACTTTCAAGGGAAAGGCAAGCAGATTGACAAGAAGGAAGGGGAGAAGTGATAGTAAACGTTTTTTGGTTTTTTTTTTTTAATTAAGTTCTTGAAGGGACATTTTAAGATAACTGTTGTCTCAAATTAAAGTGGTAAGATATTTTTTATTTACCAAGAAAATTAAACTAGTTTTTAAAACTGGACATATAAACAGAAAAATGTTCATTATGCAATGAATAAGAAAAAGGCAAATTAAAACTACAATTTGGGCTCAGCAGCGTGGCTTAGTGGCTAAGGTCCTTGCCTTGATCCCATATGGCTGCTGGTTCTAATCCCGGCAGCTCCAGTTCCTCTCTGTCTCTCCTCCTCTCAGTATATCTGACTTTGTAATAAAAATAAAATAAATCTTTAAAAAAAAAAAAAAACTACAATTTGCAGAGCGAAGCAGTGGATGAAAGATCTGTCTGTCTTTCCTACTCTCTGTAAATCTGCCTTTCCACAAAAATCTTTTTAAAAACCACAATAATTTACCAATTTGGGGCTAGTGTTGTAACACAAAAGGTAAAGCTGGCATAACAGAGCTGCAAGTTCACGTCTCAGTTGCTCCTGTTCTGCTAAGCTCTGTGTTAATGGTCTGTGATAGTGACCATTAATGGCCCAGCAGCTTGGGCCCCTACACCAACATGGGAGACTGGGAAGAAATTCCTGGCTTATGGATTAGTACTCGCCTATCCCAATCACTGTGGCCACCTATTCAGTGAACCAATGGATGGAACATCTCGCTTGTTCTGTCTCTCCTTCTCTCTGTAAAGAGGATTCAATAAAAAAAAAAAAAGTACCAATCAAGTCATCAGCATGACTCAGATAAAGTATAACAACCTAGTTGGCTAACCATAGTTAAATGGGTACTTTTATGCATATATATTACTGAGGAAATTTTGAACTAGCACAATAGCTACAAAGGACAATTTGGCAATCCCTATCAAAATTACAGACCATTACTCAACAATACTTTCAGTAATTTATCCAACATGTCTATTTTCCATGTATGTGAAATAACTTAGCCAAAAATTACTTATTATTAGACCAAACAAAGGGCAACTTAAACGGAGACTGATGAAATAATTTGTGGCATATCAATACAACAAAATACTATACAACCATGAAAAACTAAATCGGAAAAACAGACCTAAAGATACAATGTCTCAGAAGCCCTAGGCATAGCTGCAAAGGACTCTGGTGCGCTAACTGTATTTCTTCTGAAGGCACAGACCAAGAGACAAAGGTGAAAGACACTTGGTTCTCACCAAGCAGCTTCAACATACTACCACACGTAAAAACTACCCTAGCTCACTGCTGCTCCAACTCACACTACTCTCCTGTTAAGGTACTTACCTGACTACAATTCAAGAGATACCCCCTTATTGATGTTATGTTTTATTCTACACCTGTATGCTGGGCTAAACACTAAAGCATGAAAGTAAACAGCTAATACAGTGCCTATTTTTAAGGCTTCCCCTAGTCTAGCAGCATACAAATAGATAAAACACCAAAAGTACTTTCATAATTAGTAATCACTGATAAAAAATCAGGATCATGATTAAATGTTTCTATATATTAAATTCTCTTTCCAAGGCAAATTTATTTCAGGATCCAAGAATTTCCCTTGGGCCTGGCATGATGGCTCAATGGCTAAATCCTCGCCTTGCAAACACGGGGATCCCAAATGTGCACTGGTTCATATCCCAGCTGCTCTACTTCCCATTCAGCTCCCTGCTTGTGGCCAGGGAATGCAGTTGAGGATGACCCAAAGCCTTGGGACCCTGCACCTGCATGCAGAAAGAAGCTCCTGGTTCCTGGGTTCGTGTCGGCTCAGTTCTAGCCACTGCAGACACTTGGTGAGTGAACCAACAGAAGGAAGGCCTTTAAAAATCACCACACCCTCTAACTGATTGTACTGAGGTTATGATTGTCACTTCCACTGTGAAGCTATGAGTAGGGGCCTTTCTGATGTCTCAATCGTCTGGAAAATATTTCCCTGACCATGGCTTATTCCTCCCCACACTGCAAAGTACTTCAAAATGTTCACAGAAAAATAAAATTTATTTAGGCACCGATGTTTTTGAAACAATGCATAGTTTTCCATAAATATTTTGAACACTCCTTGAACTGTCACAAATGCTGACCTCATTAATGGGCCCTGATCTCCAAGAAAATCCTACTTCTTTCACGGTTTTCAAGTTTTCAAAATCTTCCAAATTTAATAATGGACCACAAGTCAATAATCTTTTCAGCATAAAAAAATTCATTGAACAAGACACAAAAATTTTTTCGGTGATTATAAAGTGAACTCAGAGTTTTAAGATTTTAAAATCAGGGCCTGGCGGCGTGGCTTAGCGGCTAAAGTCCTCGCCTTGAACGCCCCGGGATCCCATATGGGCGCCAATTCTAATCCCGGCAGCTCCACTTCCCATCCAGCTCCCTGCTTGTGGCCTGGGAAGGCGGTCGAGGATGGCCCAATGCATTGGGACCCTGTGCCCGCGTGGGGGACCCGGAAGAGGTTCCTGGCTCCTGGCTTCGGATTGGCGCAGCACTGGCCATTGCAGTCACTTGGGGAGTGAATCATCATTGGACGGAAGATCTTCCTCTCTGTCTCTCCTCCTCTCTGTATATCTGACTTTGTAATAAAAATAAATAATTAAAAAAAAAAAAAGACAGGGACAAGACTACGCCATGACACACCAGCCATTTTAGGAAAAACAGACTTAATTTTAACAGCATAATAAGCAACTTTAAAAATTTAAATAGATTATAGGGGAAACAGTAGTTATTCATTAATAGTCATTAGCATACTTTTTAAAAATCTGTAGATATCAGTACAAAAGTAACTCCTAAAAATAAAGATTGAGAAATGGCTCTCACTCCCCCTCTAAAAAAAAGGACCTCCCACCTCTGAAGACCTCAAAGTCAAGCAGAGAAAACAAGTATGTAAGCAAGTAATTTAAGCAAGTGTTGTTTTGTTTTTTTTTTTATTACTGGAAAGCCGGATAGACAGAGAGGAGGACAGACAGAGAGGAAGATCTTCCATCTGATGATTCACTCCCCAAGTGAGCCGCAACGGGCCGATGCGCACCGATCCGATGCCGGGAACCTGGAACCTCTTCCAGGCCTCCCACGCGGGTGCAGGGTCCCAAAGCTTTGGGCAGTCCTCGACTGCTTTCCCAGGCCACAAGCAGGGAGCTGGATGGGAAGTGGAGCTGCCGGGATTAGAATTGGTGCCCATATGGGATCCCGGGGTGTTCAAGGCGAGGACTTCAGCCGCTAGGCCACACCGCCGGGCCCTAAGCAAGTAATTTGTTAAGAAGAGCACAATTGTACAAGGACAGAGAAAAGATAAAATCATCAAAGATTGAACCACAGGGACTTGTGGGCAGCAGGTTAAGCTGGCATGCCATATAAGAGCTCATTCAAAGTGCTGGCTGCTCCACTTTCAATCTAACGTGCATGGGAAGAGTGAAAGATGAGTCTCTCATGCAAGAGACCCAGATGGAGTTCCATTCTCCTGACTTTGTCCTAGTCAACAGGGTTATCAGGGGAGTGAACCAGCAGGTTAAAGTTCCCCTGAAACCCCCAATCATAACTCTGCCTTACAAACAAACAAAATATTTAACATCAAAAAGGATGCAACATAACTGCATATCTAAGTAAAATAAGATCTTTAATAAAGTATTCTTTAAGAAAGTATATCCCAAGCAAGGGAAATAGCATGTTCAAGGACAGGAGAGATGAAAACTAGTATGAGTCACAGAAACCAGTATGTATGAGAAATGGTTGGACAACATGGTGAACAGACACTGTAAACTAACAGCTTTGTTCTCTGCACAACAGGAGTGTCTGGGATGCCTCTACAGAATCCTGTTAATTGTATTTATGTTCTTGTAAGACAATGCTATAGCACAATGACAGATTCCATATGGGGCAGGGAGACGGGGAAGAACGCAAAGTAAGAGGAAATGGGTTGCTACAACCATCTAGGCAAGAAACAATAGGGGCCTAAATTCAAAACAGCAAAATGCTGGGTGTGTGTGCAAGTAAGCCTTCCACCTGTAATGGCAGCATTGCATACAGGCACTGTTTCATGTCCCAGAAGCTCCAATTTCAATCCAGCTCCCTGCTTATGACCTGGAAAAGCAGCAGATGGTGGCACAAGTGTTTGGGCCCCTACAGTTAAGTCCTAGCTGCTCTACTTTCAATGCACCTAGAAAAACAGTGCAGGATGACCAGAAGGAAGAAACCAGGAAGAAGCTCCTGGGCAAAAGAAATTTTAGGTGTTCCAAGAATTATCAGCTTTGTAGGGGCAGGCAGAAAAGGAATAGCCAGTGATAAACAAAAGAAAGTAAAGGAGATACAGAAGAAGATGTGGCCTCAGATTAACAAGAAATCTTAAGAGTGGGCCTAGGACCCAGCACAATAGCCTAGCGACTAAAGTTTTTGCCTTGAACGCTCCTGGATTCCATATAACACTGTTCTAATCCCGGTGGCCTAGCTTCCCATCCAGCTCCCTGTTTGTGGCTTGGGAAAGCAGTAAAGGATGGCCCAAAGCCTTGGGATCCTGCTCATGCGTGGGAGAAGTGGCTCCAGGCTCCTGGCTTCGGAATGGCACAGCTCCAACTGTTGTGGTCACTTGGTGAGTGAACCATCAGACGGAAGATCTTCTCTGTCTCTCCTCTCTGTATATCTGCCTTTCCAATAAAAATAAATGAGTCTTAAAAAAAAACCATGAACCGAAAGTAGTAAATAATAAAGAATAAATAACGGAGCAGGTAAAGCCAATCAATAAACACAGAAGTAAAACAAATAATACCTTAGCCAAATCAGCACTTGGTAATCATTATAGTAGTAAATGATTCAGACAGATCATTGGATGCTGAATCTCATGAGTAAATTTAATGAAAAACTGCATTTTACATATTTCCAAAATTTCTCATATGTGATCATTATAACGTAAAAAATATTAACTGTACTGAAGAAGTCTTAAAGATACCTTAACCAGATGACTTGACAATGACAGTAATGGGAAAAATAAACATCATGTGAAGAATACTACTATTGCAGTAATCCTGACAAAGCAATTGAACTTGAACCAAATCAAAAGAAAATTTCAGACAAATTCAAACTGAGGGACAGTATACAAAATTAAAAATACTAAGTAATGTGGAGTTTATAAAAGATATAGTTGGGTCCCTGCCACTCACATGGGAGTTGATTGAATACAAAAATACTAATTAAGAGAAAAGGATAAAATCTGATAGAATATTAACACTGGAGAATATAAGTGAAGGGGCTATAGGAATTTTTAAACAAAGTGTTTCTGTATGTGACTAGAACACGTATTGTACGTGGAACACATGATTTTCTGTAAGCCTGAAATTCTATGAAAATTTCATTATCGTTAAAAAAAAAAATAATACTACAGTATACCATCTATATGTTTACTAGAAAAGTTTCCTAAGGTCCTGAATGACTTGGCCATGGTACCCCAGGAAGAACAACAATCCATAAATATCTACTTCTGGCCTACATACTCTATAACATAAACCTTCCCACTTCACAGTTTATATCCAAATCAGTTATTTTTTCCTAAAAAGTCAAGACTTCTTTTTTAAACTAACTTTATGGGTAACAGAAACTTATCAGTATGTTTCTAGGGAAACAGAATTAAGAGCTCACCCAAAAGAGTAAAGTGAAAATGACTTCACTCAAAAATCAGAATGGTTAGAACAGCCAGATTCTGTACTTTATCATTCAGATCAGGTATTGGTAAACTTCTTCTGTAAAGGACAAAATAGTAAATATTTTAGGCTTTTTGGGCCATCCTGTCTGTTGCAATTGCTCAACCCTACCAGCACAAGGCAAAAGCAGCCACACACAACACACAAGCATGGCTGTATTTTTTTAAAAATATATATATATATTAAATATATACAAAAACAGGCCCTTAGACAGATGTGATCAATAATTGATTTAGATGAAAATATGTATCAAGAAAAATGAATGTTAATAAAATACAAAAGCAAAAAGAATGTTAGACAATTTTCACCTTTTATCAAAAGACATGTTCATATAAAATTTACAATGTAAAAGTATTAAAATAGCTTTCTTGGAGGGAGGAGAGAGAATTCTGAAATTATTTTTTAAGAAGATAATATGATCCTTATCGATAACTGAATGACCTTATCCTAGTAAAGATCTTAAACTTTACTGCAGGAGTCTAGCATATGTAATTTCCATTTTAAAATGTTTCATAACCAATTTTACATTACAGTATTAGTGATGCAATGAAATTCTCAACACTCAAAACTGTGAAATAATTTTTTTCATCTCTGTAAGGATGAATGCTTAGCTTTGCAGGAGAATACTGTAGTTTTAAATTAAAAATAATGTCCTGAGATAAAGATGAAGAGAAGATTATTAAGCAGAGCTCAAGGTCTCACACATAGGGAATGCTGTCCACAAACTATCTAAATCCTGAGCAAACTTCACCATAAGGAAAAATATACCGTGCTGTAATCCAAGTGTTTGTAAGAGAGGCTCTGGAATCATTAACCATTTCAACCTCTTAATATTTAACGGCAACCCAAACTGCCAAATACACACAGGAACCTTACCTCCTCTCCTCACGATCCAAAGGAATGAAGACTTTCGAGTTAATTTATAATTAGTCATCACTTGTAACCAGTTGTTTTGCCCTGTGAAGTCTAGGGTATATTTTCAGCAAGAGGGATAATGTACAATAATTCCTTTGCGAACAGAAATATATGCACATGTCCCTGCTGAAAATGCAGCCCAGCAGATCTGCACATGAAAACGAATACATGCTCATAAGTGGCAATGTGCTAGGTAATGTTTCTGGTTGAAGTTCTACTTTAGGAGTCAAAATGTGTAAGCCTTGTGGAGTCAAGGCAGTGGCCCTGTGTATATAGGTATAAAAAAAGTAGCTCACTTAATCGTTTCTCGCCAGGAGTAGGGATTTTCCCGGATCGACATCCATTGTCGGCAATGGACGCACCAAAATAACGCCGGCGCCAGTGAGTTAACCACCTCTGTCCTCTTTTCACCTATTTTATTTTTCATGCATCAGCCAACTTCCCAACCATCTTCCTGCTTCTTCACAGAATGCACTCTAGGTTCTCGCTTTTTCTTCAGCACGAAGTTGGAAATGGAGTTGAGAAAAGGAGACACATGGTCAGCTGGTGATGTTAACAAGCTCCTTGCTGCCCTGAGAAGCTAGATGGAAATGGTTCAAGTTACAAGGGGGATCATCATCAGATCTGGGAGGACAAAGAGTAATTCACGAAGCTTCATCCCCTTCCCTCCCACCCTCTGTCATTTACTGATGATCCCTACAGTCTGCCTTCATAGCAAAACAAAAATTAGGCACCAGAAGCAATCCCTTTCCATTCTTCATTCCATCCAGTGTGTAGAAAAGCCAAGCGGAACACAATGTGATATAGTGTCCCCAAAAGGCCATGCTGACTTGGGGTGGTTAACATAACCACAATCTTAGATCAATGCTTTTTAGAGTGATCTTGGAATTAAATATCAGCAACTTAACAGAGGTTGGCAAGAGGTGCTTAATAAACGTTGGTTGAGTAAGACAATTTCTTTTCAGCCAATGTCTACTTGAACATAGGTGGAAGTCAGACAGAAGCAGTTAACTCATTCAATGCCGGGATAGTATGAACATGTAATAATCACATTAGGTCACTGTTTTTTCTCTAATACATTTTCAAATTTTCAGGATTCTAGTTAACACTATCTAAAGTATCTTTTTTTAAGGACAATATAATTAGCTTTATAATCAAATCAGAACCATAGCAAATGTTGATCAAAACGACAGATAAATTAAGAACGCCTGTGCCAATATGTTAAAACACCATAGTTCACAGTCAAGTAAGACCATTTTCAATAATAACATTTCTACATGGGTAATGATTCCAGAGCAAAATAAGTTTAAAGAAGAAAGAATTTTGTTTACTGGCTCCCTTGATGCTAAGAATTAGGATAAATCCAAAGTATGAAGGACACATTTTAAGTATAAACAAAATTTTAAACTTCAAGAGAATCACAAACTACATGGCGTTGTAAAATTACTTTGATCTTTCAGACAGAAATGGTATAAGAAAAGGAAGAAATAATTTTATAGGACTCAAATGTATGAGTTTAAATTACTCCAGTTTAATCAGGTCAAGAATATCTTACAGAGTAATTCGCACTGTTACAATTACAAAAATAATCATATAGAGAAAGATATTTATATTTTTCAGATTTTAAGAAAATTAAGCTTATTGTAATATCTTTGTGATATTTAAGAACTACATCCACCAGAGACTTAGGCAAACTACTGGGTTTGTCAACTCCATTCATTCTCCTTCTACAGAACTATGGTTGAGAGGCCTGTCTCTATACATTGTGTACTTGTCTCTATCTTTGCCTTTGTTATTGAGCTACAGTCAGGGTGCCAGCTTCACTAGTAGCCTACAAACACAAGAAGGACTTATTTTAGGGATTCCTGTGCTGTCACAATGCTGGCTTTAAATAAGGGTCCACCACATGACCATCCGAAATTTCTTTCAACTATTACAATTCCAATTCCTGAAAGTTCACATATTGCATCATAAGCAGATTTATTATTAATCTTTCCTTTTATGTTTACATAAAAGTCAGATTTCTTAAGAACATAAGGCTGAACTTGTGCTGAATCCCAATACTGAAAGTATGGCAAGAATAGAGCTCAAATAATCAAAAAAAAAAAAAAAAAAAAAGTTAATCTACCATCCTAAAGGGACTCAACACAGCAAATGAGGAAGCACAGTACACAATCAACCATCCAGTATGCTCAGTGTGAGGCCAATTCCAGTGGGTCAAATCACAGGATCACAAGAGGCTGAAATTGTAGTCCTCCTTAGGAGCCAGGGGGATTTAAGTTTTGGCAAATGAATCTGAACTGCTGCTTTATCTGATTGCTTCACCTCCAGAAAAAGAAAAGGATCAATAGAAAACAGGAGCAAAGAAGTCATGAATAGGTGACTTATCTACAGTCCTTAAGACCAGGCTCCCAAGTCTAGACCACTATCAAAACCTACCACATCTCTTTTGCTTCACCTTGTTACTCACTCTTGTGAACAACACTAGGTTTTCTTTCCTTTCTTTTTATTTTTTCCTCCCCACACTAGGTTTTCTGCAAAGTGAATCCTCCATAATTTGCTACATTCTTAAACAAGATGTTATGGACAATGGCTCCCAGACTTTTCTATTTTTCAGCTAGATACCATCTTCTGTTTAAAGAAACAGGCATTTGGGTCCGGCGGTGTGGCCTAGCGGCTAAAGTCCTCGTCTTGAATGCCCCGGGATCCCATAGGGGCGCCGGTTCTAATCCCGGCAGCTTCACTTCCCATCCAGCTCCCTGCTTGGGGCCTGGGGAAGCAGTCGAGGACGGCCCAAAGCTTTGGGAGCCTGCATCTGCGTGGGAGACCCGGAAGAGGTTCCAGGTTCCGAGCTTCGGATCGGCCCAGCACCGGCCCGTTGCGGCTCACTTGGGGAGTGAATCATCGGAAGGAAGATCTTCCTCTCTGTCTGTCCTCCTCTCTGTCTATCTGACTTTGTAATAAAAATCAATAAATCTTTAAAAAAAATTAAAAACCAGGCATTTAAAAGTAGGCCTATTTCAGAATTCAATATACAAACTAGATCTGTGAAGTTGTTTGTCTAGGGTCTAGCATGATAGCCTAGTGACTAAATCCTTGCCTTGTATGCACCAGGATCCCATATGGGAACCAGTTCATGTTCCAGCTGCTCCACTTTCCATCCAGTTCCCTACTTGTGGCCTGGAAAAGCAGTCGAGGACGGTCCAAAGCCTTGGGACCCTGCACCCGCGTGGGAGACCAAAAAAAGCTCTTGGGCTCTGCAGCGTGGCCTAGTGGCTAAGGCCCTCGCCTTGATCCCATATGGCTGCTGGTTCTAATCCCGGCAGCTCCACTTCTTCTCTCTCTCTCCTCCTCTCAGTATATCTGACTTTGCAATAAAAATAAAATAAATCTTTAAAAAAAAAAAAAAAAAAAAAGCTCTTGACTTTGGAGTGGCTCAGCTCCAGTCATTGCAGCTACTTAGGGAGTGAACCAGTGGACATAGATCTTTCTTCCTCTCTATAAATCTGATTTTCCAATAAAAATTAAAAATAAATAAATCTTAAAGGAGTTGTCTACAACAAAAATTTATATTTAATAATTTTTGATAATTTGCCAAATTATCTTGGTTTTCCAATCACTTTCATTTTAATTAACTTTCCATTAAGCCAATACATTGATTTCCAATTAAACAGTAATTTTTTTTTTGGATACAGAATCATCAGTATGGTATTTCATGGATTTTTTTTAGTTTTTACTGTGAAGAGCACTTGAATGATGGAGTCACTGTTGTGATATGCTTTCCAAATGAGGAAAACGGGAACATCTGTGTGTTATTTTCAGTGGTGTGACTCTTGCTGAAGTCTAAAGGATGTCAGAGAGATTAACTGGCTGATACTAAAAGAAATGGCATTTCATTTTTCACACATAAACGAGAGCTTAGATCTAAATCTGAGTGATTCGGGTTAAAAATAGTAAAAAAGATTTTCTTACCTTTAGGTCTTTCCAACTGTCCAGTAGCTTGGTGGCTAAATCACTTATATCCACTGTTTTATCTGGTTGTTCTTGACTCCTCTCACTCTCCACGTCAGACACACCCTCTTCTTCATCTTGAGATGGTGTTTCCTCAGCAATCGGTTCTTCCAGTTTTGTGCCATTGCTCTCTTTGGGCTCCATTTCAATATCAGCGTCCGGTTCAGATGTAGGTAGCTTGCTGGCTTCCAAGGGGGTTTCACTATCAACTTTGGATTCAGGCAGCTGCTGTGGGAGCAGCTGTTGTGACTGCAACTCTTCCTCTTCCTCTACAGGTGCATTTTCCAACTGATCAAGGTCCTCTTTGCCATCCTTGCCTTCTAGCTCACTTGTTGCATCAGAGATTGCACTGTCCATGCTGTTTTCACTTATAATTTTAAGTCTACGAAACATGAGTTTCCTGGGAGTTTCTGTGTCTGCCTCTGTGCTCTGCTTTGTAGAAGGATCAGGCGTGTTGAGTGGTGTGTGAGCACGTGATGTATTCTCACTAGAATACCCATCTCCTTCACTCAGTTGAGGGACAGCAGTCTTAGTCTGGGACCAACGTTGAATAACTGGAAGTACTTTGCTTTCTTCCAACATATTTTTAGTAGGAATAGGCAAGTGCTCCAAAGTCTTTATAATCTGATTAAACATAATTGAAAGAAAAAAAATCACATCACTCCATACATGTAACCTTTCAAACTCCTGGACAGGACTTAGATTCTATTTCTACAGGAGCTCTATGTTTTGGTACTTTCTTAACCATGTCTCTCTGTAAATGCAAATGTATTTAAAAGTTGCAATATTACATAATGTTATTTTCTTTTAGAACAAAATGCTTAATAAGACTGATCAGCAAGAACAGAATATGAAGCAGTAGTGGTAGTAGTTCCCAAACCTGGGTAAATTTTAAGAAATATGTAGGGGTGACACAGTGGTTACATGCCAACATCACATACTGAAGTTTCAGGGGTCAAATGCTGTCCCTACTTCTGATTTCAGCTTTCTAATAACGTATACCCATGGATGGCTCAAGGACTTGGGTCCCTATTACCCAGGCAGGATACCCATGGGGAGTACCTGTCTATCGGCTTCAACCTGGCACATTCTAGCTGTTGTGAGCATTTAGGAAGTAAAGCAGTAAAAGGGAGCCATCTCCTTCTGTGCTGTTTTTCTCTCTCTGCCTTTCAAATAATTAAATATTACATGGTCTCCCATCACTAAAGGCTGTTTTAGGCAACAAACTAAATCCTTCAGTAAATAGGATCTAGTGGTGTAGTGGGTTAAGCCATCCTACAACACCAGCATCACATATTGGCACTGGTTCCTGTGCCAGTTGCTCCACTTTCAATCTAACTCCTCCTAATGTGCCTGGAAAAGCAGTGGAAGATGTCCAAGGTGCTTGGGTATTTGTACCCATGTGGGAGACATGGAAGAAGCTCCTGGCTGCTGGCTCTGGCCCCTCTGTTATAACCATCTGGTGAATGAACCAGCGGATGGAAGATTTCTCTCATTCTGTCTCTTTTTGCCTCTCAATTAAATAAAATCTTAAATACATATATGTACACACACACACACATGTAAAACAATAGGATAAAATCACTACTAGCCAAGTATACATCAACTTATAATTTCAAGAATGATACAGGAAGGACAACATCATTTAATCATGGTAATAGTAATTCCTCTTAAAATTTTTTTCTACTAGAAAGGAAGAGTAACATAGATCTTTGATCCACTGATTCACTCTCTTCAAATGGATAAAACAACCAGGCCTTGGCCAGGTTAAACCAGGAGCTCACCCAAGCACCAGAGTCATCATGAACTGCCTTCCTTGTTGCAGTAGCAGGAAGCTAGCCAGAACTAAAATTGCCATCTGCATATGGAATGTGGGCATCTCAAATAGTGGTTTAACCAGTTGTGCAACAATACCTTTCTTTAGTATCAGTAGTATATACACGGATAAATTCATAATCACTGATATTACCACACAGCCTCAACATAAGGAATCAGTACTTTCAGAAACAAGCAAGCTGAATATGAACTAACCTCTTCCTGAAGCTTTTGGTTACTTTCCCCGCCATCACCCAGCTCTGCCATCCAGATCCACAACAGAGATAGCCCATGGCGTTCCAGAAAAGACTTCAGACAGGACTGCGAGTGTGTGTTCTTTCATAAGGAGAAGAATATTGAAGAGGCAATACCAGAAAGAGCATTACAGAGGATCCATGGAGAGGAACAAAGAGTTTTAAAGTAACAAAAACCCTGAAAACTGTATTTTCATGAACCCCATTAGAACAGATGCCTTAAGATATACCTAAAATATACTTATATAATGTACCAGGATCAACCAGGACTTACTAAAGTTACATAAATATTAAGAACCACATATAATATGAAACAAGTGAAAACTAGTGTTTAAACCAGTGTCCTTTTTCCTCTCAGATGCATCTGCAAAAAGCTTTTTTTCTTTATTTTTAGTATATGTGCTGCTGCAGCAAGCACTTAACAGCTTTCTTTTTAATCATAGGTTTTTCTTTAACACTCTGAATAACAAAGCAGAAATATGAGATTACTGTTAAAACTCCTTGCTTTGAGATCATGTTTAAACTGGCTGTGGCAGGCTAAAGCAGAGGTCAACAGAACCTATACCAAATACCACGAAGTTGTACAATGTTTAATTAGAAAAAGAAGGTAAGCCAATTTTATAAAGAGATTAACTAATACTAAATACACGTTTTCAAAGTCTAACAAAATTTACAAGTCCACTGTAAAAATAAACTCTCATTAAAAGGATTGCTTTTTCCATCATGTGAATTGTCATTTAAATGTCCCACCCCAACAACAGAAATAAAAATAACATTAAGGTATTCACCTGAATGAGCTTGAGACAGGTAAGCTTCTGCTCCAAAGTTTCAATTCGAACCATTAGTCGGGATAAACTGAGTACCTGGTTTTTATCAGAGAGACCCTCACCATTTTCCATCAGTGCTTCTAGTTCTCCATCCACCTATCACAGCAAGGAAACATTTGATTACAAAATAAAATGAAACAAAAAACTTGTACACTGAAAGGATCAATCAACTTCCTTTTTTTTGAAAGAACGGGAATGCAGTTGAGGACAGCCCAAAACTTTGGGACCCTGCACCTGCGTGGGAGACCTGAAGGATGCTCCTGGCTCCTGGCTTCAGATTGTCTCAGCTCCAGTCGTTGCAGCCACTTGGGAAGTGAACCATCAGACAGAAGATCTTCCTCTCTGTCTCTCCTCCTGTCTGTATATCTGCCTTTCCAATAAAAATAAATCTTAAAAAAAAAAAAAACCCAAGTCCTGAGAAAGCAGTAATTAGTACGAAATTAGTAATCCACATAAATGGGATTTGAAACAGGAATGATAGACAAGAGGACAGGGTGAGTATAAAGTAGTAAGGAAAACTTGTACAACACAAAACCTAGGAAAAACAGTTCAGCCTCATTGGGTGCGAAGATGAGGAACTGAGAAAACTTGTAACAAACAGAAGATCAGCTCAGTATTAGAACAGAAGTTACAGAAGAACTTGGATTTGAAGCAAGCAAACAAGGATTCTATCACAGAATCTCAAATAGGAGAGTATAATCAAAATAGAATTTGAGAATAAGTAACGTGGCAATAGTAGAGCAAAATTCAAACAATACTCAGATGAAGGGAAAAGACAAAGAGCATTAAACAAACTTGACAGAAAAAGACCAAAGTCTAGAATAAGATGATACTGCACAAAAAAGCCAATCTGAATTGAAAGGATCTAAGGGAATCTTTGCTTATTTAACCAGTTATTTATGCTCTTGCACAATTTTAGGATAAAATATTTAGCAATTCTATTTCATAACTCTACCTCAAAACTTACATTCTAGTAAACAAGAATTTGAAAACATGAATGCTGCTCCACAGACTGAAAATGCTTCAATTCAGGTTCTCTTCTAAAATGTACAGGTAAGGGGCTGACATTGTGGCACAGCTAGCTAAGCCTCTGCTGGAAGCATTGGCATCTCATATAGTTGTGGATTTGAGCCCTAATTACTCCATTTCTAATCCAGCTCCCTACTAATGGGCCGGGAAAGAAGCAAAGGATGGCCCACTTGGTTGGAACCCTTCACCCACACGGGAGACCTAGAAGAGGTTCCTGGTTTTAGACTTACTCAACTCCAGCCATTGCAGCCATTCGGGGAGTAAACAGCAAATGGAAGATCTCTGTCTCTCCTCTCACTGTAATTCTTCCTTTCAAATAAAAATAAGTAAATCTGCTAAAGAAATGTAGTTAACACTCAATGTTTTTCAATTTGGTATGTTTTTTAGTACATTTAATACATGAACAGAAAATATTTAAAGACAGTAAATGATCACAAAAGCAAATTTAAAGTTAAATCTTAATCTCAGGCAATTTTGTTAGGTTATTTTCTTTGCATGTCTTAAATGAAAAACTTCCTGTGTCATAATCTCCAGGTGATAACAATAGAAAGCATCACAGACACTGTACCTCCACTTTTGGAACAAGCATTTGGCGTGGGGCTGAAACCGAGACGTCAGAGTGGAGTACTTGGGATGGATTCTGACGCTGACTACTGAAGTCCACATGGGTAGCAGGGCCCCAACTATTTGGAGCCAGAAAAGTTGGAATCAAGTAATTAGAGTTAGGACTCAAACCCAAGTACCCTGATGGGACACAGGCATCTTAACTACTGGGTCAAACACCAACCCCTATGTTTGCATTTCAAAATTCCCTTTCTAATGTATCTGCTATCGATGTCCTCTTTTAGATTCCTTTGAACTGTATCTTCTTAAAGAATTCTAATTCTCTAGAACTGACTTCTTCAAATAGTTTCTTAACACCATCCTTCCATACATTTATCTCCTCACTGAATTCTAAACTTCTATCTTCCAGTCTAAACAGGAACACTAATGTCCTTTATAGCTCTTAACAGCACTGGTTCCAGCAAAGTCTAGGAACGAGGTAACTGCAAAGGAGCCACATGCGGATTTGCTAACACCTTTAAACCCTTAACTCCCTACTCTACAACAATTACACTGTTTTTTCTTTCCAATACAGATTTACTTATATTTATTGGAAAGGTAGCGTTACTGAGAGAAGGAGACACAGAAAGATCTCCTGTCTTCTGGTTCACTCCCTAAGTGGCTATAACGGCCGGAACTGAGCTGATCTAAACGCAGGAGCAAGGAGCTTCCTCCAGGTCTCCCATGTGGGTATAGGATCTCAAAGTTTTGGGTCGTTCTCCACTGCTTTCCCAGGCCACAAGCAGCGAGCTGGATGGGAGATGGAGCATCTGGGACACAAACAGGTGCCCATATGTGATCCTTGAGTGTGCAAGGTGAGGGTTTAGCCACTGAGCCATTGAGATTGGCCCAGGAGGAATATTTTCTCTCTTTTTTTTTTTTGCTAGTTTTGTGTTGCTTTATTTTCACTCTCTGCTGCATGACTCTCATCAGTGTATAACCATGCCATGACACTAATTAAGTGGAATGATGATTATCTTCCCACCCACTGTTCCAATTTGTCCTTTTGGTAGCCTCCCACATCCCATAAATTGTAACTCCAATCTTCTGGTTTCTCACGACACCAGGGGTATCTTGAACTCACTTTTCTCTCTCACACCATCAATCAACCAGCAAATCCTATTGGATCTGTTTTCAAACTGCAAAATCTGATTTCTTCCTCTCTGTGGGCTTACTCTCCATTCAATCCACTTTTTCTAAGGCAGACTTTGAACCATGTCTGTCACCTGTTCTTTTAGGTCAATGACTTGAACGTCACTTAAAACTAAAGCTAAATCTTGTCCATTGTTTTTAAGGCACAAATAGTCTTATTTCCTTACTATCTCTTCTGTTTTATTTCCTACCAGATTTTCCTTCACTTACTGTCATCCATACTTGGCATTGAACATGTCAAATATAATCCTATCTTCAGGTCTTCATATTTGATGTATTCTTTCTTGAGATTACCACTACAAAGATTGTGAGATGGCCTGCTCCCTTACTTCCTTTAGGCGCAATTTTCACCTCATCACACAGTCCCTTACCAGCCACCCTATTTAAACAGTAAGCTCATCATGCCTATTTTGCTCTATTTGTTATTTTTCTGCTTCTTCACATCAAATGACATGTAGTTACTAATCTCTGTAATATGGAACCCAGGAGGAATATTTTCAAACACAAAAGTTATTTGCCTGTTGAGACACCATTTAGTAACAGGACTCTCTCTGTGCAACACTCCAAGAGTAACTCAGGTAATACAAGATAGAAAGACTATCAACTATTGTTTCATTAAATGAAAAGCACATCTAAGACCACTCTTTCTCCTTGGGTTCCCTCTTGCCTCTTAGTATTTGTATTTCAGAGATATGCAAGTTTTTTAAGTTTTCACAGATCTTAGGAACACTTTCAAAGGGTGAGAATTCCCAATCATATAGACAAGCCAGTAATAAAAGATTATAAATACACATCAAACTTAAGTGAGCCAAACACAAAGATAGATATTACTTCATTTGTACATGATTTTAAGAAGCTGTGGGAAACTCTAAAACTTCCAAAAGTTCATGGCAGGGGCCTGCAAAGGCTCAATATATTAAACCACCTTCAAGCACCGGCATGCCACATGGGCACCACTTTGTGTCCCACCTGCTCCACTTCCCATCCAGCACCCTGCTTGTGGCCTGGGAAAACAACAGACTATGACTCCAATCTTCAGGACCCTGTACCCACATGGCAGACACAAAAGAGGATGCTAGCTCCAGGATTTGTATCTATTCAGCTATGGCTGTTGCAACCACTTGGAGAGTGAACCAGTGCACAGAAGCTCTCTCTCTCTGTCTTTCCTTCTCTCTATATATCTGCTTTAAAAAAAAAAAAATGAAAGAAAAAGGAATAGGAACAGGATAAGGAACAGGAACGAGATGGGAAGGGAAGAGAAGGAAAGGGAAAAGGAAAAAGAAAAAAAGAAAAAGTTCACGCAAAGTTGAATTTTAAAAAAAGAAGTTGATTTTTTTTCAAACTTGAATCAGAAAAGCTACTTCCCTTATTACAATTCTTACTGTGCAAGTAGAAAAAAGGATGGAATACATACTGAATCCTTCTTACGTGATCGTTCCTTCTTCATTTTTCCTCCCGCTGCTCGAATACTGACTCTGTTTTCTCCTCCCAGGTAACCCCGGCAATTGGCTGACCCACAGAAACATTTCTGAGCTTCTTTCCTGTTCAAAAAGCATAGGAAATAAGTCAGTTACGGGAACATAAATCATACAAACAAGCTGATAACATAGCAATTACACAGGAGAGAAGTCAACCAGGCTTGATGAAACAAAAACAACTGAAAACTTAACACATTAAACTAATCATTTAAAAAACTCAACAACTCTGCTAACCTACAGGGGACTCTCAAACTGTTGCAGCAGTGAAGAGGTATGGGACATGCACATCTCCCACTGAAGGGCCTGGTACTGAGTCCCAACCTGGCCTCTAATTCTAGTTTCCTGCCAACATCCATCCTAGGAGACAGCAGATGATGACAAATACTGTGGCCCTGTCCCCGGCAGGGAGACTCGGAGTTCCAGGCTCCGATTCAGCTGGACCCAGCTGGTTTTGGCATTTGGGGAGTGAAGCACTTAAAAGATATTTCTCGGGCTTGGCAGCGTAGCCTAGTGGCTAAGGTCCTCGCCTTGATCCCATATGGCCGCTGGTTCTAATCCCGGCAGCTCCACTTCCTCTCTGTCTCTCCTCCTCTCAGTGTATCTGACTTTGTAATAAAAATTAAATAAATCTTAAAAAAAATAATAAAATAAAGGATAAAAATATAAATATTTAAAATATAAAATGTGTTTTGAAATTGTGTAATATAAAATATGTTAAATATTTATAGATATAAATAGATAAAATATTTTGAAAAAGATAAAAAAAATGTTAAAAAAACTGCCAGGCTGTGCATTAGCAGGAAGTCAGAATTGGGAGTGGAGCTGGAACTTAAATGCAGGCACTCTGATTTGAGATACATATTTCCTAAGGAGCGTCTTTTTGTTGGTTTTTTTGTTTGTTTGTTTTTTTGCTTCATTTCTATTTGAAAGACTGAAAGAGAAATATCTTTTTTTTTTTTAAAGATTTATTTTATTTTTATTACAAAGTCAGATATACTGAGAGGAGGAGAGACAGAGAGGAAGTGGAGCTGCCGGGATTAGAACCAGCGGTCATATGGGATCAAGGCGAGGACCTTAGCCACTAGGCCACGCCGCCAAGCCCTATCCTTTATTTTTTAAGACTTATTTTATTTTTATTGTAAAGTCAGTTACACAGTGAGGAGGAGAGACAGAGAAGAAGATCTTCCGTCCGATGATTCACTCCCCAAGCAGCCAGAACAGTCAGAACTGCACAGATCCAAAGCCAGGAGCCCAGAGCCTCTTCCAGGTCTCCCAACCAGATGCAGGATCCCAAGACCTCAGGCCATCCTCACAAGCAAGGAGCTGGATGGGAAGCAGGGCTGCGAGGATTAGAACCAGCGCACACATGGGATCCTGGAGCATTCAAGACAAAGACTTTAGCCACCAAGCTAACACACAGGGTCCAAAATTTTGTAAGTTAGCATTATATAAAGATGAGCTACTGTAAAATATGCAGCAATAAATAAATAACAATGAGAGACAGGTAGAGAAGAATATAGACCTAGGGACAGATAGTTAATTCACCACATGGGATGGCAACATTACTTATCAATTACTGGATTCAATATCAATACCCCATGTGGAAGACAGGAACTCAATTACTTGAGCCATCACCGTTTCCTCCAGAATCTACAACAGTGGGAAGCTGGAATCAAGGACCACAGCTGGGACCACATGCCAAGTACTCGGATGAGGAACACAAGTATCTTAACAGCTAGGCTAAGTGTACACTCATAATACTGATTTCTTAAAAATGCTACTTATGGGGCCCAGTGGCGTGGCCTAGCAGCTAAAGTCCTTGCCTTGAAAGCCCCGGGATCCCATATGGGCGCCGGTTCTAACCCCGGCAGCTCCACTTCCCATCCAGCTCCCTGCTTGTGGCCTGGGAAAGCAGTTGAGGACAGCCCAATGCATCGGGACACTGCACCCGCGTGGGAAACCCAGAAGAGGTTCCAGGTTCCCGGCATCGGATCAGTGCACATCGGCCCGTTGCGGCTCACTTGGGGAGCGAATCATCGGACGGAAGATCTTCCTCTCTGTCTCTCCTCCTCTGTGTATATCTGGCTGTAATAAAATGAATAAATCTTTAAAAAAAAATGCTCCTTATGAAGGCCTGTGCTGTCATCTAGAATCTAAGGCAGCCACCTGAGGTACCAGCATCCCATAAGGGCACTGGTTCGAACTTAACCCACTCCACTTCTGATCCAGTTTCCTGTAAATGCTGCAGCAGAAGATGGCATCCACATAACAAGCTCCAGGATTCAGCCTGGCCCAGCCCTGCGTGCTGTGTCATTTGGGGAATGAATCAGCCGGTGAATCAGCTCTTCCCCTATTTTTCTCCTTCCCATTAAAAGAAAGCACACACTAGTGTATATGTGAATACATTTTTTTTTAATATTTATTTTTATGGGCAAGAGAGATTTACAGAGAGGACAGCCAAAAAGATCTATCCTCTGTTGGTTCTCTCCCCAAGTGGCCACAACAACCGGAGTTAAGCTGATCCGAAGCCAGGAGCCAGGAACTTCCTCCAGGTCTCCCACTCAAGTGCAGGGTCCAAAGGTTTGGGCCATGCTCCACTGCTTTTCCAGGCCACAAGCAGGGAGCTGGATGGGAAACAGAGCAACTGAAACACGAACCAGTGCCCATATGGAATCTCGGCGCACGCTAAGCAAGAATTTGGCCACAGAGCCATTGTGCTGGGCCCTAATACCTCTCAAAGAAAGGCAGAGAGAGAAAGAATTCTCATTTGTCTGTTCACTAACCAAATACCTGCAAGAGCCAGTATTAAGTTAGGCAGAAGCTGATATCCCACATGGGTAGCAGAGATCCAACTACTTCATCCATCCAATAGCATACAAGCATATTACTACTATATGCTGCTTCTTACTGCACAAATTAGCAGGAAATCTAGAACTTCCTCTCTTCAACTGTTGGGGTTAACCTGAAGAATTCAGTTGTAAAAGATAGGTTAAATGTTTGATTTTTATCCTTCATTTTAAAACAAACTTTGACTTCATGAGTGGTCTGCTTCCATTATGCTTAAGAGCTTTATTTCTGTTAAAAGATCATTAAACCTCAGGGATTCTCAATAAGGCATTTAAAATCTCTTATGTGGTGCACGGCGCCGTAGCCTAGTGGCTGAAGTCCTTGGCTGTATGCACCAAAATCCGATAATAGGCACCGGTTCTAATCCCGGCAGCCCCACTCCCCATCCAGCTCCCTGCTTGTGGCCTGGGAAAGCAGTCGAGGACGACCCAAAATATTGGGACCCTGCACCTGTGTGGGAGACCTAGAAGAGGCTCTGGGCTCCTGGCTTTGAATCAGTACAGCTCTGGCTGTTGAGGTCACTTGGGAAGTGAATCATTGGACAGAGGATGATCTTCTCTCTTCTCCTCTTTGTATATCTGATTTTCTAATAAATCTTTAAAATAAAATCTCTTATGTTACTATATACCTATATATTTTTTAATGTTTTTCATCAACCCGAGACAGAGACAAATTGACAAAGATTTTTTTCTTTACTAGTTCACCCAGCAGAATGCACCCAATAGCTGTGCCTGGGCAAGGCCAAAGCCATGAGTCCAGAAATTCACACAGCTCTCCCAGATGACAGGTAGGGGCCCAAGCACTTGAGCCATCATCCACTGACTTCTGCATTAACAGGAAGCCTGATTATAGGTCAAGATGCTGGAATCCAAATCAGCACTCTAATATGGTATGCAGGCATCCCAACTGGTTTAATCCATTGAGCAAAAATGTTTACCATACCATATTATCTTGATTGATTCATAAGTGGCAACAAAATTTTCTCTATTTTAGGCAGTAGAAGTGTTATGTGCTATTGCTTCAGTTACAATTTGGGTACACTAGGTAACAAATTATTTCTAGTTGTATGTTGTAGTTAAGGTTAGTTAAGATTTGATACTTGTTAAACCGAAATAAAGGATACTTAGGAGTTTATTGCAGGATTTCTTCACATACACACAGAGATGGCAATTCCAAAATAGGGCATGGGGTGGGGTGGGGTAGGGTGTGCGTGTGTGTGTACACTTTAAATACTATTTGAAAGGAAGTATTTGAAGAGGCAGAGACCGAGATCTTCCTTCTACTGGTTCATTCTCCAAATGGCCAGAGCTGTGCCAGGCTAAAGCCAAGAACCCTGAGTTTATTCCAGATATCCTATGTGAGTGAAGGGATTCAAACACTTGGGCCATCTTTCACTGCTTTCCCAGTTGCATTTGAAGGGAGGTGGATCAGAAGTGGAACAGCAAAAACTTCAACTAGTGGGCCCAGCGGCGTGGCCTAGCAGCTAAAGTCTTCACCTTGAATGAGCCAGGATCCCATATGGGTGTCGATTCATATCCTGACTACTTCACTTTCCCATCCAGCTCCCTGCTTGTGGCCTGGGAAAGCAGTCGAGGACGGCCCAATGCTTTGCGAGCCTGCACCCATGTGGGAGACCTGGAGGAAGTTCCTGGCTCCTGGCTTTGGATCCGTACAGCACCAGTCGTTGCAGCCTCTTGGGGGGTGAATCATCGGACGGAAGATCTTCCTCTCTGTCTCTCCTCTCTCTATATATCTGACTTTGTAATAAAAATAAATTTTTAAAAAATTACACTGAACACATAATTATATAAACAAGCAGCATAAAATTCAGAGAAAAATTACACTGTTCTTGCACAACAGTCTTTAATAGCCAGAAGCATTATACAATAAGAAGAAATCTACAAAACCAAACAGTAAAATTTGGGCATAGAGATTGAGACACATGACTTATTAGAATATCTGATTCTGTTCCTACTTGTTTCCTGCTAATATATACCATGGGAGTGGCAGGTGTCTTTTTAAGCAGCTTAGTCCCCAATATCCATGTGAAAGAATTGAATTGATTTCCTGGCTCCAACCCTCGCTGTGTGGACACTGGCACATCTCTGTGGCTTTATCTTTCACATATATAAAAACAATTTCTTTTTAAAAGGTGATAATAAACTAAGTTATTCACATTAAGCATTTATTTATGAACAGTTTACTCACACATTAGCAGCATGAAAATAGAGTGGAAATAATGCTCACCCGTATCTTTGAAATTGATAGTCGAATGTTAACTCTGAGCCTGAAGGAACCAGTTTGGTCGTAAAAAATCCAACCCTCAGTTGTCCATTCACAGTCCACTGAGATGTTATTTGGGGAAAGAACAAAAGCCATTAACAATTGTTTAATCTGATGGCATAAATATCACTAATATCTTCCCTTAATTACAAACATGGCTCCTTAGGCAAAAAAAGGTTTTTATAAGGAGAAAATAGTATTTTCTCTCTTTTTTTTAAGATTTATTTATTTTATTACAAAGTCAGATATACAGAGAGGAGGAGAGACAGAGAGGAAGATCTTCCGTCCGGTGATTCACTCCCCAAGTGAGCCACAACGGCCAGTGCTGCGCAGATCCAAAGCCAGGAACCTGGAACCTCGTCCAGGTCTCCCACGTGGGTGCAGGGTCCCAATGCATTGGGCCGTCCTCAACTGCTTTCCCAGGCCACAAGCAGGGAGCTGGATGGGAAGTGGAGCTGCCGGAATTAGAACTGGCGCCCATAAAGGATACCGGGGCTTTCAAGGCAAGGACTTTAGCCGCTAGGCCACGCCGCTGGGCCCGCAAATGGTATTTTCTAAATAAACTAACTTTAAGTGTTGCTCTTATTTAAAGGACTACCAGATTGACTGCTACTTGCCTCTAGTAAAATCGCTGCTATTTAACATGTTTCTATAGAGAGTACCCACAAACCTGTACTGAACATACACAAACAGGGGATACTTGATAAGGAATGTGCGGTACACTGAGTATCATCTGTATCCACTTTTATTAAAAGTGAACATATGCTAAAATGAGGCATAAAATACTGGAAAAAACACTGATGCTAAAAGTTTCATTTGATGAAGCAGTGGTCATCTGGCTGAGCACAGTGAAAGGGAATACAGGGAGTTTCTTTTATTTCCACAGCATACATGTCAAAGGCTATACAGCTCCACTTCAATGAATCTGTAAATTATTAACGAAAAATTCAAACTTAATGAGAATAATGGACTCTTAACAGTACATTGGGACTTTCACAACAAAACATGAAACTACCAGCTGCAGTGGGCTCTCCTTTTTGATTATGCGGATTGGCTTTTAGAAGTCATGCGTGCCTGGCAGCTTGGCCTAGAGACTCAAGTCCTCACCTTGAACGCCCGGGATCCCACAGGGGCGCCAGTTCTAATCCTGGCAGCTCCACTTCCCATCCAGCTCCCTGCTTGTGGCCTGGGAAAGCAGTTGGGCCTCGGACGGCCCAAAGCTTTGGGACCCTGCTCCCGTGTGGGAGACCCGGAAAGAGGTTCCTGGTTCCTGGCTTCAGATCAGCACAGTTTTGGCCGCTGTGGCTCACTTGGGGAGTGAATCATTGGATGGAAGATCTTCCTCTCTGTCTCTCCTCCTCTCTGTATATCTGACTTTGTAATGAAAATAAATAAATCTTATAAAAAAAAAGAGTCATGCAAAAGATCTGTTAGTTCACAGACTAAAGAATAAAAATATCCAGAACTACTTCAATATGAGAACAAATGAATGGTACAGACAATGTGGGGAGTGGGTCAATACCTCAGTGATGTAAGTTTTTGTGGATTATGGATTGACAGCTTTCTCAATATAAAATAATTATAACAGTTCCTTACTTTGGTTATTCAGTCCCTTGCATTATCAAAACAATTAAATTTGGTACCTTGATGAGATCTGATAAATAATCTGAAAGATGATATACACTATACTTCAATCAAAATTAAAATTTACTTTGATTTTGGTTTTGACATCTCTTGAAATAGTATCCCAAATAATTATTGCTAAAGGTGACTAAATGCAACATGAGTTCTCAGACTCCAGACCAGATAACGGTAGCTGTCAAAACTCAAGTCAAGTCTTTGGTAACAGTTACTAGCACTCTGTTGATTTGGTAATTACATTATGGCTATATACAACGTTAATAGTTTGGGCTAGCTATGTGAAGTGTGGTACCCAAGTACACACTCTGCACTATTTCTGCAATACTGTATTTCTATAAATCAAAATTTATTTAAAATTTTTAATAAATAAAAATGATTATAAAGAATGAAACTCTTGGGCCTGGCGGCGTGGCCTAGAAGCTAAAGTCCTCGCCATGAACGCCCTGGGATCCCTTATGGGCGCCGGTTCTAATCCCGGCAGCTCCACTTCCCATCCAGCTCCCTGCTTGTGGCCTGAGAAAGCAGGAGAGGACGGCCCAAAGCTTTGGGACCCTGCACCCACGTGGGAGACCCAGAAGAGGTTCCAGGTTCCTGGCATTGGATCGGCGCACATCGGCCCGTTGCGGCTCACTTGGGGAGTGAATCATCGGATGGAAGATCTTCCTCTCTGTCTCTCCTCCTCTCTGTATATCTGGCTGTAATAAAATGAATAAATCTTTAAAAAAAAAAAAAGAATGAAACTCTTAAGAATCACTGATTTGAGATCTAAAATTCTTAAAAATAAACAGAAAATGAATCTGAAAAAAAAAAGAGAGAGATCAAAAATTCATGGTCAGAACCACAATCTGAACAAATATCCTAAAATATAAATTTATCATAACTTACTTTTTGGGTTTCGCAGTTTGGTTCACAACTGTGATTCATAAAACGAGAGCAATTTCCTTTCTGAGTGGCATCTATAATCTGGAGAAAAAAGATAATTTGAAGAGTTCATAACAAATGAGACCTTAAAATGCTTGTGCATTTTAACTAGGCAAAAAGACAAATTTAAGACATATGGTTTGCACATGCACACATACCCTTGTCTCTCACCTTACTTTAGAGAACTGACAATATTTCACATATCAAAATGACAAATACCTAAACTGCTTCTTCTAGAAGACCTAACAATAAATATTTGTGTACTGGCAAAATTATCTCAGAATCTGTCACATGTCATTCCCATTTACTTTTAGTTCTTACATCAATCTATCTTATTCCAACCTCATTTCTGGTGCACAAAATTTTAAGTTTAAAACTGCATTATGCCACATTGTTGTAGCTCTCAAATCTAACTTTATATATGAATCCCTGAAGAGTTTGTTAAAACTTGCTGGGCATACTCCCCAGAATTAGAACACTTAGGATGAGAGAGTAAGTCCCTAAATTTTGTTATTTCCACACAGAATGTAGAGGCTAATATGAGAATTTACTTGCCTTCCATTACAGTACTAATTAAAGGCACTCATAAACAATCAAAAAGTTACTCTTCCCACCCCACCCAAAAAAAATCTTTTAAAAATGGCACTTCTGGGCCCAGCACAGTGGCCTAGCAGCTAAAGTCCTCATTTTGAACGCACCAGGATCCCATATGGGCGCCGGTTCTAATCCCAGCAGCCCCATTTCTCTTCCACCTCCCTGCATGTGGCCTGGGAAAGCAGTCAAGGACGGCCCAAATCCTTGGGACCCTGCACCCGTGTGGGAAACCCGGAAGAGCTCCTGGTTCCTGGCTTTGGATCGGCACAGCAATGGCTGTTGCAGTCACTTGGGAAGTAAATCATCAGATGAACGATCTTCCTCTGTCCTCCTCTCTGTATCTGACTTTGCAATAAAAAATAAATCTTAAAAAAAATAATAATAAACAAAAATGGTACTTCCTATCCCATCCTTTAAGTAAACAAACTATTCTATGTGGTCCTTCATTTTATCCCTTAATATTTTGAAGTTCAGTTATTATCAGCAATCCTTTCAAATCCAATCATTTCCAAAACTGTTTCAAAACAAACATATCTATGCTATCTACCTCATCATTCTTCAGAGCCATGAAATAGTAATGAATGTTTTTATTTCGTGCATACTCCTTCACCCGAGCTTTGAACTCTTTATGATCAAGGACTTCTCCGCAATATTCCAGCACAAAGGTGTTCCTAAAACAAAACAAACACAAAAGACAGCAATATGTAAAGTAACTAAGTTTGGCAATACACAAAAATTAATGTATATAAAGTAACTAGCATCTAACCAAGGTTATTTTTCCCTTTCCTAATATTTCTAAAGGTTGTTCCTAAGTTTTTACCCCCAGTGGGCTACCAGTGTCTCACATGGGGGCTGTGGATTGCCCAGGGAGGAGGGTTAGGGAATGCATAGGATCAGGGACCTCCAGAGGAAAACTTAACAGGTATGGAATGACTTCTGTGGGATTCCATAGATCCGGCTGCTGCACTAGCAGGTAAACAAGGGGGCTGAGACAGGGTAGTTTGGGCAGGGGAGACTGGAGGGCATGTCTAGGTAAGACCAATACACCAGTCACTTGCCAGCACACACAAAAAGCTAGGGTGGAGAGCTTGACTGGCAGGGATAGGGCACAGTATCTGCCACTCAGTATAGGAGCAGGATGGGCTGCACAGGGCTGGGTTATGACATCAATCAGCACATAAAAAACTGGGTCTGAGAGTTGATTCTGTAGGGGATTTGTGGGCTCACCCTTGTGAGACTGCAGTACTCAATGGTTTGTGCAAGAGCTGGGAGTGGTGATGGGCCGAGACAGGTATAACCACAGAACTCGGGTTGGGTACAGGCTGGTCTGGCCTAGGCTGCAACACCTGCCAGCACACACAAAGGCCAGGACTTGGGGGTAAATGATGCTGGGCAGGGCTCTAGCACCTGTGAGATTCAGGTCTAGGAGCGAGCCTAGTGGAACTTGGGAAACTCCCCTGCTAGGCTACAGCTCCCACTGGTGAGCATGAGAACCAGGTCTGAGGGTGGGCTGTGCCAGGCTAGGCTACTGCACCTGCTGGTTCACAAGAATGCCACAGATAGAGGCAGGATGGGCCAAGATAGGCTGCAGCACCCAGAAGCTAAAGTAGGGACTTCAGGTGGGCCAGGCCAGGCCAGGCCAGGATGTAGCATCTGACGTTAAGTGCCGAGATTCGTGGAGGTAGGTCACACCAGGCTGGGTCAAATCCCTTGCTAGACTGCAGATGCCACCAGTAAGCACAATTACCAGAGGCAAATCAGGTTGAACATGGCTACAGCATGCTTCAGCATGCATGTAGGTGGGTCTGGGGAGTGTGCCAGACTGGGCTAGACCCTACCACCTGCTGTTGCTTGTAAGAGCCAGAGTTACACATATCATCCATTCACTGGCTGATTGCCCAAATAACAGTCAGGGCTAGGTCATGCCTAAGCCAAGAGTTAAGACTCAATCTATACCTGCAATGCGGGTGAGCAGGAACCCAACCACATGCTGGGCCTGGCACAGTAGCCTAACAGCTAAAGTCCTCACCTTGAACATGCGGGGATCCCATATGAGCACCAGTTCTTTTTTTTTTTTTTTTTTAAAGATTTATTTATTTTTATTACAAAGTCAGATATACAGAGAGGAGGAGAGAGAGGAAGATCTTTCGTCCGATGATTCACTCCCCAAGTGAGCCGCAACGGGCCGGTTCTGTGCCTATCCAAAGCCAGGAACCAGGAACCTCTTCCGGGTCTCCCACACAGGTGCATGGTCCCAAAGCATTGGGTCGTCCTCGACCGCTTTCCCAGGCCACAAGCAGGGAGCTGGATGGGAAGTGGAGCTGCCGGGATTAGAACCGGCACCCCTATGGGATCCCGGGGCGTTCAAGGCGAGGACTTTAGCTGCTAGGTCATGCCGCCGGGCCCAAGCACCAGTTCTAATCCCGGCAGCTCTACTTCCCATCCAGCTTCCTGCTTGTGGCCTGGGAAAGCAGTCAAGGACAGCCCAATTCCTTGGGACCCTGAACCCACGTGGGAGACTCAGAAAAGGCTGTGGGCTCCTGACTTCGGATCAGCACAGCTCTGGCCATTGCAGCTGCTTGGAGAGTGAATCAACGGATGGAAGATCTTCCTCTCTGTCTCCCTCCTCTCTATATATCTCACTTTACAATAAAATTAAAATAAATCTTAAAAAAAAAAAAAGGTATCACATGCTGTCTCCCAGGGTGCAGGAATATGGAAATAAACAGTAGACATTCAAACCAAGGTACTGATATAGGATACAAACATTCCAAGTAGTATATATTCACTGTGCCAAATGCCCAGCTGTAGAATTGGTAATTTTAGAAAAATACTGGGCTATCTTGGCAGGACTGAATCCTATGTCATCAGCAAAGTTAGAAGGAAACTTAGAAGGTCAGCATTATAGCATAGCCTGTCAAGCCATTGCCTATAATACCGTATGCCACATGGGTGCCAGTTCAAGTCCTAGTTGCTCCACTTCTGATTCAGCTGCCTACTAATGTGCCTGGGAAAACAGCATAAAATGGCCCAACTGCTTGGTTGGGCCCCTACACCCAAGTGGGAGACCAGGAAGAGGATCCTGGCTCATAATTTCTGCATGGCCTACCCTGTGCCATTATGGCCATTCAAGGAGAAAACCAGCAGATAAAGGATTTGTCTCTGTAACTTTGCCTTTCAAGTAAATTAAAAACAAAACAAAAAACAAAAAGAAACTCAGCCAATTATTCACTTTAATATTATAAATCATACAATGGGATACAGGACACAATCGGATAATCCTGTGAGGCACATTTCACAACACGTATTAAATTTTAAAGTGAAAATCACTCAGCTTTCACTAGTAATATTTAAATTTGCAGCAGAGTTACAGGCTCCTGGATTCAGTCTGGCCCAGCTATATCCATTATGGCCATTTAGGGAGTGAACCATTTAGTAAATTTCTCTCCCTCCCTATCTCTCTAATTCTTCCTTTCAAATAACTGCAATAATTTTTAAAAACACTACTCTTGAATATATAAAGAAAGGTTGTGCTCTTTTTAATCTCCTATAATTGTTTAAAAATTTTCTTTATAAATCGGCTACCAAGCAGTTACTCTGCACAATAATCACCACTAAACGTCAGAATATTGCAGAAATTATTTTGCAACAAAATATTTAACACCACAAAAAATAAATTCAACAACACAAAAAATAAGTAAAAGATGATTAAAGTATAACTTACGAAGGAAGATCTTTGGCAGCTCTCAAGCCCCAGCCTTTCTTCTCAGTAAGTATAACCTCCACATCCGCATGCTGTTTCCTCTGGAACCGTCTATTGGAACAATAATCCCCATTTGGACAACGAGAAGAACTGACATGAGAAATGGGTGAAAATTAGTAATAATAGCAACAGAAGCATAACATCTTCATTAGACTATATTATGTAAATGTATTCTTTTTGTCATAAACACCATATTCGAGGTTAATCCCAAATGAGACTTTCTCAATAATTATTTCTATAATAAAGGAATACCTTGTAGCTTAGTGTCAACACTGCCACCTAACAGAGTAGACTAACAATGTCACATTGTCATTCAGTTCTCATTATTAGTAGGGTTTCAGGTTAAATGTTAAGTTTATGGTACACGGACAATTCTGCAGAATTAACATAGTTTCTATCAGTGCTCCTTCCTTACATTCTACCCCAATCACCATTAATTTGTTCTTTTCAATGAAAATAATTACTATAACCAACTACATTTGAGAAACTAGTCATCAAACATATAAATAAGAATTCAGAGGAAATGCATCATAAAAATTATCAATCATTTCTGGAACATTATTATTAACTGTTACAAACTGCAAGAGCAGAAAGGATTGAATATATAGATTTTACTAAGTCAGCATCATGATGTAGTAGGTAAAGCTCCCAACTGTAACACCTGTATCTCCTTTGGGTGACATTTTGTGCTCCATCCCCTGCTAATGGCCTAAGAAAAGCAGAAGACAGCCAAAGCATATGGGATGCTGTCATTCACGTTATGGCCATCTGGGGGAGACCACAGGATAGAAAGCCTCTCCATCTCTCCCTCTCTGTAAGTCATGGTGGTATTCTCAAGCTAATCCTCCACCTGCAATGCAGGCAGCCGACATGGGTACCAATTCAAGTCCTGGATGTTCCCAACCAGCTTCCCAACCAGCTCTCAACTGGTGGCCTGGGAAAGCAAGAAGATCCAAAAGAACCTTCTGGTCCCTCTTCAGATCAACTCAGTTTTGCCCATTGTGGTCATTTGGAGAGTGAACCACTGGATGGAAAATTACTAGTTTTTCTCCCTCTATATTTTCTCTTCTCTCTCTGTAATTCTGCTTTTCAAATGAACACACACACAAAAAAAAGGAAAAAAGAAAAGAAAAAGACTTCTAGGAAAGATTACGAACAATGGGACTGAGGTTTAAGAGAATAAGATTTGGGCCCGGCAGCGTGGCCTAGCGGCTAAAATCCTCGCCTTGAACGCCCTGGGATTCCATAGGGGTGCCAGTTCTAATCCCGGCAGCTCCACTTCCCATCCAGCTCCCTGCTTGTGGCCTGGGAAAGCAGTTGAGGACGGCCCAGTGCATTGGGACCCTGCACCAGCGTGGGAGACCTGGAAGAGGTTCCTGGTTCCCAGCATCGGATCGGCGTGCACCGGCCCGTTGCGGCTCACTTGGGGAGTGAAACATCGGACAGAAGATCTTCCTCTCTGTCTCTCCTCCTCTCTGTATATCTGACTTTGTAATAAAAATAAATCTTTAAAAAAGAGAGAGAACAAGATTTACAACTTTGAAATGGTAAAGTTTTACCTCATTTTATAATGAAATGCAGTCACCAACATTTTACCTCTCAGAACTCAAAACATGGCAAAAGACAAAAAAATGATTGAATGTGATTATATTATCATTAGTAACAGGAGTATTTTATAGAACACTTTAAATATGCCAACTACTATAATCTAACGCATAATGCAAGGGAAATTTATCCTTATAATATCTGTTTTCTATTATACACTAATGATTTTACTGCTTACAAATTATTCAACTATAGGTAGGAAAAGTCAAATTTTACTCTCCAGTAATAATTATTTTTAATACTTAAAGACATTCATACAAAACTGAGTGAAACCAGAGCATTTAAATACACTTACCACTCAATCATGAGGAGACGATTAAGACAATCTTCCCCACACGCTACTTCACCTTGGGCTCTTTCATCCTTGGAAAGTGGTGTGCATTCACATTGCATTCGCTTAATATCCCGATGAGACTTATTCTTCTTTCTATTGGAACAAGTTTAATAAAAACTGGTTAGATAATTCTACCGATAATATTTAACATAATGAAAGAAAATGTGACAGATGCCATTAGTTTGACATTTAATAATTCCTAAAACGTAAACTGTCCAATGAGGCTGGCATGGTGCCATACAGGCTGATCCTCCTCCTACAGCTGCTAGCATCCTATCAGAGTGCTGGATGGTGTACTGGCAGCTCTACTTCCCATCCAACTCCCTGCTTAAGGCTTGGGCCCCTGCATCTGTCCCAGAGGAAGCTCCTGGCTTCAGACCACTGAAGCTCTAGCTGCTATGGCCTTTTCAGGAGTGAACCAGTAGATGGAAGACTCCTCTGTCTCATTCTTTTACTATAAAATCTGCCTTTCAGATTTTAGTTTTGATTTAAAAATGAATTTTTTTCCTACCATCAACCATTCAAAAGGAAGAAAATATCTAATCAGCAGCAGCTATAGAGCTGAAAGCTTTAAGAATTGTTTCAAAAGACAGTGGCAACCTTACCCTTGGCAGACGGGAGGATGGAGCAGAAGATGGGCGAAGTGTCATACCAGATTTTAGTGCTTGTTTCCTAATACAAGTCAGCTAAACTCTGAATTCTGATCAATCTCAAGTGCTGAGTTTATCCCGAGCACAAGAGTAAACAGGAAAATTCCATCTAACTGGTTAATTAAAGAATAAGAACTAATGAATGAACAAGTAATACTTGAGATATAAGGTTGAAAACTTTTGAGACTAAAAGCTTTCAGGAACTTCAATGACATCATGCTTATATAAATATTTTCAAAAAGGAAAATATATGATTAAATGCTATATGATTTTCATTTCATTTTTTTTTCAAGAGGCAAGGACAAACAGATGCTTTAAACGAAGAACTTCTGAAAAAGATTTATTTTGGGCCTGGTGCAAGGGCTCAATGGCTAAATCCCTGCCTCACAAGTGCCAAGATCCCATTTGGGCACCTGTCCATGTCCCGGTTGCTCCACTTGCCATTAGCTCACTGTGGCATGTGAAAGCAGTAGAGGAATGCCCAAAGCCTTGGGAACCTGCATCTGAGTGGGACACCTGGAAGAGGCTCTTGGGTTCAGATCATCTCAGCTCCAGCCAAGGCAGGGACTTGGAGAGTGAACCAGTTGACAGAAGATCTGCCTCTCCTTCTCTGTAAATCTGCAAAACAGCCATGACTGGTGCTGAGCCGATATGGAGCCAGCAGCCAGGAGCTTTTCCTGGGTCTCCCACTCAGGTACAGGTCCCCAAGGCTTTGGGCCATCCTCCAATGCCTTCCAGGCCATAAGCAGGGGGCTAGATGGAAGCGGAGCAGCCAGCAGTTGCAGCACAAATATGTGCCCTTTTGGGATCCCAGCACTTGCAAAGAACCACACCCCAAGTCCATAAATGAAGATCTTAATCTAGTTTGTTTTTTTGTCTGATTTTTTTTGTATTGGAAAGGTAGATTTATAGAGGAGACAAAGATCATCCTTCTGCTGGTTCACTCCATAATGGCAGCAACAGTCAGAGCTGAGATCATCCGAAGCCACAACGTCTCTTCGAGGTCTCCCATGCATGTGCAGGGTCCCAAGGCTTTGGGCCATCCTCTACTGCTTTCCCAGGCCACAAGCACTAGCTGGATGGGAAATAGAACGGCTCAGATAGGAACTGGTGCCCATAGGAACTGGTGCCCATATGGGATCCCAGTATGTGCAAGGAAAGGATTTAGCCACTGGACCATTGCACCGGGCCCCCTTAATCTAATTCTTATCTGCTTTAATCTGCAACACATGTCCCAGTTTAGCATGAAACAAAATTATAATAGTTTAACTTTAGTTGAAAACAATTATAAGGATCTTTAGCTTAAAGAATGAGAAAAGACAAAGTGTCGATTTACAAGTACTTAAAGAGCTATAATTTTGAAAAGCAGTTTATATTTTGCTCTAAACAATCAAATTAGGACTAATGAGCAGGTAAACCTATTTTTCATTAGTTATCTCAAGAGAAAGTTTTCATTATGCTCATATTTCACAATGTTCTTCTTGGTGGCACCCAAATGTTTAACATAGAATAGGTCCTTACAATTACGGAATATAGGTAGGAATTTAGCCTGGTACTTAAATCACTGATCAGGATGCTCACACCCCACAGCAGGGTGTCTGGGTTCAACACCCAAGTGGGAGACCCAGAGGAAGCTCCTGGATCTAGATCAGCTCTGGCCATTGTGGCCATTTGGGAAGTGAATTAGCAGATGGAAAATCTTTCTCTTCTCTCTGCAAATCCGCCTTTCCAATAGATCAACCTTTACTGGCAGAGTGACAGGAGTGGGGAGTCAGAGCAAAGAGAATCTTCTGCATACTGCTTTATCCCCAAATGCCCACAACACCCAAGAAGTCAGGACCCAGGAACTCAATCTGAGTCTCCAACATGGCAGCAAGCATCCAAGCAATTGAGTCTTTATTTGCAGCTTCTCAGACACACTAACAGGAAGCTGGAAGAGAAGTGCCAGTTCTAGAACTGAAACTTCCATATAGGATGTGGCTATCCCAAGTGGCAGCTTAACCTGCAGGACCACAGTATCAGCGGATGGCGGGGATTTTAGGTTTGTTTTTTTTTTTTTTAAGATTTAATTATTTTTATTTTCTTTTGGGTCTCCCATGCGGGTGCAAGATCCCAAGGCTTTGGGTCATTCTCCTCTGCTCTCCCAGGCCACTAGGCTACCGTGTCAGGCCCCATGACAGAGATTCTTGATAAGCCGTTTAAACATCTCTAAAATAACTGCTGCACTACTGTCAAAATTAATCCATTAGCAACAGGTTAAAAACTGATAAAAGGGTCCCAGCCTTGTGGCCTAGCAGCTGAAGTCCTCATCTTGAACACATCGGGATCCCATATGGGTGCTGGTTCTAATCCCAGCAGCTCCACTTTCCATCCGGCTTCCTGCTTGTAGCCTGTGAAAGCGGTCAAGAATGGCCCAAAGCCTTGGGACCCCCCTGCACATGCATGGAAGACCCGGAAGAGCTCCTGGTTTCAGGTTGGCTCAGCTCTGGCTGTTGCGTGAACTTGGGGAGTGAATCATCGGACAGGGGATATTTCTGTCTCTCCTCCTCTCTATATCTATCTGCCTTTGCAATAAAAATGTATAAATCGGGCTCTGCAGCGTGGCCTAGTGGCTAAGGGCCTCGCCTTGATCCCATATGGCCGCTGGTTCTAATCCCGGCAGCTCCACTTCCTCTCTATCTCTCCTCCTCTCAGTGTATCTGACTTTGTAATAAAAATAAAATAAATCTTTAAAAAATATATATATAGGGCCCGGCAGCGTGGCCTAGCGGCTAAAGTCCTCGCCTTGAAAGCCCCAGGATCCCATATGGGCACCGGTTCTAATTCCGGCAGCTCCACTTCCCATCCAGCTCCCTGCTTGTGGCCTGAGAAAGCAGTCGAGGACGGCCCAATGCATTGGGACTGTGTACCCGCGTGGGAGACCCGGAAGAGATTCCTGGTTCCCGGCATCGGATCGGCATGCATCGGCCCGTTGCGGCTCACTTGGGGAGTGAATCATCGGATGGAAGATCTTCCTCTCTGTCTCTCCTCCTCTGTGTATATCTGGCTGTAATAAAATGAATAAATCTTTAAATATATATATATATATATATATATATATAAATCGTTCAAGAAAAAATATAAAAAAAAATTAGAGACAAGCACTACGGCACAGCAGGTAAACCTGCCATCTGTGACACCTGTATCCCACGTGGATGATGGTTCAAGTTACAGTTGCTCCACTTCCAAGCTAGTTCTGTGCTAATATGCCTGAGAAAGCAGCCAAAGACGGCCCAACTGCTTGGGTTCCTGCACCCACATGGGAGACCCAGAAGATTCTGATTCCTGGCTTTGGTCTGGCCGTTGCAGCCACTTTGAGAGTGACTCAAAGGATGGAATATTTCTGTCTCTCCCTTTCTCGTTGTAATTCTGCCTTTCAAATAATGAATAGACAACTTTTTTGATTAGGGATCAAAACTGGGGAGGGGGTAAATTTATACTACCAAGTACAAATTTAAAATGTAAATTCTTAAATTTACATTTTATCACAAGCATTTCATATGGCTAAGTTCCTATAAGCTGAGCTGTTTAAAAGCTAACTTTAACAACAAAAAAGTAAAAATTTGTCACACAAGATTTATCAGGCTTACCTTTCTGTTAAATAAACATTTTCTTCAATCAGATCAAAGTAACAAGGCATCTTCCCTTGCTTAGCACATTCCTTCCAACGTTGTGGGTCTCTGAAGTCATCCATGACACAGGACGGCCCAATCAGTTCTGAGCCTGGAGGCAGTATTGTCTGTCCCTGCTCTACCTCGACTCTAACTTTCTTTCTATCCTGAAGGTCACCATCACTCTCAGAATCACTCTCCAATTCCTGCCTTCTTTTTTTAGGGGGTCCTCTATCTTTGATATCATTTTTTTCCAAGCTTTTTGGAAAGTCTTTCTTGTCATTCACAGGTAAAGAGTCCTTAATGGAATTGCTGCTTATTTCAGGTGCTTGCACTGATCCCTTATCCTTTTGATGGGACAGAAGAAATTTACTGGATTGGCTCGAAAAGTGGGATGCACTCCGTGGATCCCAATTTTCCTCTTCTTCACGGTCATCTGTTAGGGAATCTGGTACTTGCCCTTGAATTCGATCATACACAACACCCGTTCCAGGAGGTCTGCCTGCTGACCTTGGATCCCAGTAGCCGTTGCCTTGCCAGTAATTACGTGTTGCACCATATTGTTCTGCAGTTAGCTGATACTTGTGCCCACTACAGGCTCCATAGCTGCTGTCAGGTTGCTGATACGTGGTAGTGGGCTTTTCTTGCTGAGAGATGTCCCACCCTAAGCTTTGGAGCTCTTCTGATGAGTGCAAGCCATCTGCTTGAGAAAGCTCACAAGAGGAAGAATAACTCAATTCCATTCTTCCCAGTCTGCTCTCTGGCCTGTTAGTGAAAATGGTCTGTTGCCGAGACTTAATTGGGCCATCTTCAAAGTCATCAGAAGAATAAACTGGCAGCTCTTCTTGCTGCCTAGAAGATATTTTGGTTCTTACAGTTTCTTCTAAATTTGGGTGACCTAGAACATCAGATTTTACATCTGTATGACTTGTACTATCAACCCCATCACTCTGAGAATGAGCAGTTTCAGGTAGATGGTTATCCACTTGCTTCCTACTGGACTGTGCAAAAGAAATTTCTGGATTCTTCTCTGTTCCTTTATGAAGGAAGAACTTATCAGTTGGAAGACAGGCTTTATTTGTCACATTCTCAAATTTTTCCTCATATGAATGTCTTCTTGGCTCCAATCTCTCATCTTCCCAGTGGTCAGAATAGTGTCTGTAACTTTGACTGCTCCGAGAAGAACAAGGACTTGTTTCCTCCATGGGCAAAGTAGAGTTCTTTGGCACAACCACAACAGACTGGAGGCGGTTCCTTGGAATACTGCTATCATCAGAATCTGTATCTTCTGAATCACTTTCATCACTTGAACTTTCAGAAGAACCAGAATATTCTTCATGGACTGTAGAGACAATTTCTGGGGCGTGACCACTACTGTCACATTTTAAAATACAAGTTGCACTGTCAGTATCTTCTATGGCTAAATTCAAGTTGCAAGAAGAAAACCCAACTTCCGAATCATCAGAAGTATGCATATATCTCCTTCCTCCTTCTTCATCTATACAGTTTTCTGGTTTTCCTCTTCTATCAGGCAATACAGAATTCCCTTCTTCCTCAGTCTCTTGCAAACATCTCTCAGATATTTCATGATTATGCCTGTTTTCCCAGGAAGTAAATCCCTTTCCTGAATCAGGAAGGCCACTACCTACTTCTACTACTGTTTCTTTCCCTGCATGTTTAAAAACCTCTATACTTCTTTTACTTTTCAGCGCTGCATCCAGAACTGGAGATGTGCTCTCTCCACACTGTAAAAGGGTTACACTGTCCGCTTTTACTCCTGGTGAAAGATTCTGAAAAGTAGAAGCAATACCTGAACTCCCTACTGATTCACATAAATCATCAAATTCATTAACAGAAGCTGAACCAGTGCTCCCAATGTTTTGCTTACATTCTTCAACTGTAAAGTTTGAGTACTGATCCATCAGATTTCTATTATCACATGTAACTGTTTTTGACTCCAAATGCAAATTCATAAAGCTATTTGATGAAATCTTCATAACTGAAGGCTCAATATTTTCAGCTTCTGAATAACACAAAGAGTTGCTGTCATTTGTAGTACAGTATACATCTGAATCTTTGGTTTTGCAGCAAGAAACTCTCACTTCAACTGGCTCTTTACCAGCTGTTTTAGAATAATCCAGAGTCATAACTGGCAAAGGTATGAGTTTATCATGGTGGGGTGACAACATAAGTTCAGTTTCCCTAAATGGACTTTCTGACTTACTAAGCTCCATGGAAGTATCATCCAAGCCTTTTTCTTTGCATCTACTAATATTCTGAAATCCATTTGATGAAAGCATACATGTTTTGACCAAAGAGGATACCTCTGATCCAGTCACACTATCATCAGAGGTTATCAAAACAGCATTGCTTTTAGAAGTGCAAAATGTTGCCAAGTCAGATTCTGCCCCAGGAGATCCATTTATATTCAATTCAGAGGGACAAAAGCTTCTTAATTGATCATTCTTCTCTTCAGATGAAGAATCTAATTCCTTAATACTATCATGGCTATCATGTGCTTTAAGTTCAGACTTAAAAATAGGTGATTCACCTAGCTTTTTAAAAGTAGGTGAATCGTTTAATTGATTTGATGGCGATGGAGACCCAGTCCTTTCTCTTTCAGGAATTTTACTACCTGTTCTTAATTCATTACCTTTGGAACAAGGAGACTGTAAACTGGAAGAATGAGACTGTTTGCTTCCCTCATTTAATTCTGCACAACAGAAAGAATTTTTTAATTTATCAGACTTGGATATAGGCTTTGAACTGGCGGATTTATAACGGGAAGTACTATTATCGTGCTTAGAATAAGATGACCCTCTTCTAAACCTCAGTTCATTAGAGGGAGAACATCTCTTTATTGCTTCACTTTCTGAAGTCCTTTTGGATTCTCTTTCTAGTTTTGACGAATATTTTCCTCTTCTCTCCAACTCAAAATAAGAGGTCTCAGCTTTGCAGTCCCGATCAGACTTAGAATAGAATGATGATGTCCTCAGGTCTCTGTAAGAGGAAGAATGAGATGATGTACGCCTAGAGTATGTCTTCTTATACTCATCTTCAGAATCAGAACTCTCTCGGCCTCTGCTATCAGTATATGGCCGAGAATAGCGTGTCCTCTCTCGATACGGAGAACTCCTATGGTAGCGACGATCAGAGTCATAATAATGAGATCGTTCTGATCTGGAATAAGATAAGCTAGTTCTAGAGCCTCTGTCAGATCTAGAACGAGATCTGCTCCGTCTTCGTTCTCTTTCAGATCTACATCGGGAAGACATATACCGAGCATCCCTTTCAAGCTTTGAGTAGCTAAAATATTTATCATCTCTCTCTGTTTTAGATCGTGAAGATTTCCCTAAATCCTCGCTTTTTAAAGGTACTGAGCTCTTTTTAAAATCTCTCTCTTTTTCAATGCTTGCTGAAAATTTTAAATCATGTGATCTTTGACTTGAGGAAGTCTGTACAGAATCTTCATCAGATTCTGAACCAAAAAAGGTGCCTTCAAATTGTGAAGACTTCTTCTTAGAACCTGGTTTTTTAGAGCTCAGGCTAGTCTTAGCATTATCTACAATTTCTTCTTCCTTCCCAATATGGGAATCTTCTCTGTGTGAAGGAGTATCTGCTTGCTCATTCAAATTGTGACTTACATGTTCTTCTGAGCTATTAGATATAGCAGCCTGCCTTGTACCTGCTTCTGAAGATTCTGTGACAACTGCAAGCGGTGGTTCTTTCAGAGCTTTGACTGCTATATCGGATGGTAACGATAATGGTGTCTGCAGCAAAGCCATTACTGGTGCTGGTGGAGATGGTGCTGTGGTCTCGGGAGGTGGTGGTGGTGGAGGGGGAGAAGATGGTGGTGAATCTAAGGTTGTTGACTCTGCTATCATTGCTGGTAACTGTATTGTGGAAGAAGGCGGAGATCCTACTGCCGTAACACTACCCAAGAGCGGCCTGGATGTTACATGAAGCAGATGTTTCTTAAAATGAATTTTGCCCAATTCCACCCTTGATTTTGGTGGGGAAGATTCTTCTGTAGTAGATAAATTATCTCCAGTATCCATTTTACTTTTAGGAGCTGAGTCTACTTGAAGAGGTACAGCTGCAGAGCTGGGAGTATCATTTTGTTTTTCACTACCAAGCGCAGTGAGAAATCTATTCTGCAAAGTCTTCTTTGTAAGGCTGAAGCTAAAGGACACCTTCTGTCGTCCTTGCTCCTCCAAATTAACTTTAGTCTTAGTGCCTTTGGGCAAAAATCGACTAGACGCAATTCCTTTGAACATGGGTCCTTTGATGAATCCCGTTTTCTGTACATTTTCAATCTTTGCCTATAAATGAGCAAAACAACAATTATTACAACAGTACTTACAAATTGCTAGATGCATCAAAGAAATGAAAACTCATTTAATTCCAAATAACAAAGTTTACTAAGCTACATTTAAAAAAAAACTATTAGGATTACAATTTTCATACATATTCAAATGTATGAAGAATAGTATAGGGCCTGGCATAGTAGCCTAGTGGTTAAAGTCCTCGCCTTGAACACGCCTGGATCCCATATGGGCACCAGTTCTAATTCTGGCAGCTCCACTTCCCCTCCAGTTCCCTGCTTGTGGCCTGGGAAAGCAGTCGAGGATGGCCCTGGGCCCTGGGCCCTGGGACTCTGCATCGGCATGGGAGACCCAGAAGAGGCTCCTTGCTCCAGATCAGCTCAACTCTAGCTGTTGCAACCGTTTGGGGAGTGAATCAACGGACAGAAGATCTTCCTCTCTGTCTCTCCTCCTCTGTATGTATCTCTGACTTTGCAATTAAAATAAATAAATCTTTTAAAAAAAATTCACTCCCCACTTCAACATAACTAATATTTTTCCATTTTTATTTTCTTACTAAAGAACTTTGATCAGTTTTGTAATTAATTCCTGGCAGCATTTCTTAATAAAGCCTTTAAAAAACTGATATACTTAAAGAATGTATGGCTAAAGAACAGCTAATATTTCTATATTCAAAATAGCTTTTCTTGTATGCTAAGAAACATCAGAAGTCATCAAAACCAGTGATCCCATGGCATTAGATGATGAGCTGAATGTGAAGTAAAAAATACATGTCTGTAATTCATACTCTAAGGAATATCACTTCAATAAACTCCAAAGTGAAGCAAGAAACATTTGCTTTGTGGTTTGTGTCTTCTTTTTCCTTGAAAACAAGCACCACTAGCAATTGTGATAAACTTCGCAGACCTGGGATGTCACTGTTCATAGAGCAACCTCCCACTTCATCTTGCACATGGTGTAACTGAGGAACAGGTTTGTGCCTTGCTCTAAATCATTCTGCCCTAGCACATTGCCATTTTGTGTTTACTCAAACAAAGGAAATTGTGAATTTTTAAATTAAAGGCATAACATCCCTAGATTAACAACAAAAGTCTACAAACAAGCCTAAATTACAGATTGCATACTTTCCATCTACAAAATTTTTCTAGATCATTTTTCCAGTTTATGTTCTTTAATGAACTTTTGACTATTTAAGAAAGTAATGTCCTACTTCAACATATGAAATCAGTGAGTTTTTAAATATATGTTTTAGTCATTCAAGTAGGAAAGCACATGTTTTCATATCCATTATCACAGGGTAGCGATTTGAAGACACTTTTAAAAAACACAAGTCACTCTTCAAACTAAACATCACAGGGAAACTCAATTTTCTTGAAATACAAACCATTCTTCATTGAAGTAGTTACTGCAGCTACAAAATAAAATTTTTTAAAAACTGTTATTTCAGGGCCCAACACAGTAACTAGTGGCTGAAGACCTCACTTTGCATGCCAAGATCCCATATGAGTGCCAGTTCATGTCCTAGCAGCCTTCCCTCACACCAGGCTCCCTGCTTGTGGCCTGGGAAAGCAGCTGAGGACGCTTAAGACCTTGGAATCCTGCACCCGTGTGGGAAACCTCAAGGAGGCTCCTGGCTCTGGATTTGTGCAGTTCTGGCCATTGCAGCCACTTGGGAAGTGAATCAAAGGACGGGAGGTCGTCTTCTCTCTTTCCTCCTCTCTGTATATTTGATCTCCCAATTTAAAAACAAAACAAAAAAAAAAAAAAAACAAAAAAAAAAAACCTGCTACTTCAGGGCCCTCAAATCACCGGGATCCCATATGGGTACTGTTCCACTTTCTGTCCAGCACTCTGTTTGTGGTCCTGGAAAGTAGGAGGAGGACCAAATCCTTGGGACCCTGCACCCACATGGGAGACCCAGAAGCAGTTCTGGGATTCTACGTTTGGATCGGCTCAGCTACAGCCATTTGGGGAGTGAATCAGCAGATGGAAGATCTTTCTCTCTGTAGCTCTGCCTTTCCAACAAAAATAAATCTTAAAAAAAAAAAAAAAAAAAAAAAGCTAAGAACTCTTTAAAAAGAAAACAGCCTGCTACTTCATTTCATATTCAAAATGACAGGTTAAAGTTTGAATGTTTTCAGTTTACCCAATCTCTAAAACGTACATAGGTCAATCCCATAATTAGCTGACTAAATTGTACTCACCTCATTTTCTTCTTCTCTATTTCCATTCAGCCAAGAAAACATGCAAGAAAATAAAAAGAAATAAATATTTAAAACTGACTGAAATGAAAGTCTCATTAAAGCCTATGACACTGAATACCTATAGGTATGATCTGCACAGACCATTCATTTCTTCACAGCCTCTGTTATATTTACTTCAGTACTTACTGAGGACAATGCCATGTTCTGTGCTAAGTGTTAAAGATCAAAAGTGAATAAAGTGAATCTTTGCCATTAGGAGCTTAGCTTCCTACAATTCACACAATAATTGTAACAAAAGTAATTCCAATATAACTAGGTAAATTCAGGCACAGAAATATATACAGTGTAGCAACATGAAGGATACTAAGCAGCTCAACTTATTGGGAGGAACACAAAAGGGCCTTTCCAAGAGGATTTATTTTTATGAAGATATTCATGGGAGATTCCAAGCAAAAGGAGATCACAGGCAATAGTAATTAAAACATGGGACGATGTGTGGAGAAACAACAAACACTTCACATGACTTGAGTATATGAAAGAAGGCTTCAGAAACAAGTGAACAATTATGTGGAGTAAGGGTCAGTGGCAAAGTCCAAAGGCCAGGTTGCTCATGGAAGAATATTTTATCACACACATGCAGTGGTTCCAATCCCAGTGTTTCCAAGGCAAGGATTTAGCCAACTGAGCCACTGCAAAGGGCCCCCAAATATTTAATTAAAAATAAATATATAAAGCAAATTATTAAAATTTATTTTACTTTAAAAATGCCAGGGCCAGCATGTTGTTTTATCATGCTAGTCTTCACCTATGATGCTGGCATCCCATGGGGGCATGAAGTGGTGCCCCAGTTACTCCACTTCCCATTCATCTCCCTGCTTCTGACATGTGAAAACAGCAAGGATGGCTCGAGTCCTTGAGTCCAACCCCAATGGACGACCCAGATGAAGCTCTTGGCTCCTGGCTCCTGGCTCTGGATCGGCTCAGCTCTGGCCGTTGCAGCCATTTGAGGAGTGAACCAGCAGATAGAAGATCTTTGTCTCCTTTTCTGCATCTACCTTTCAGAACAGAAAAACTCACAATCTCTTAAATTACAAAATGCAGTAAGATAAAATTAGAACTTTTAAGCCACAGTGGTTTAAAACTACTGTTTTAGAACCATATCTTGGGCCTGGCGGCGTGGCCTAGCAGCTAAAGTCCTTGCCTTAAACACGCTAGGATCCCATACGGGCGCCGGTTCTAATCCTGGCAGCCCTGCTTCCCATCCAGCTCCCTGCTTGTGGTCTGGGAAAGCAGTCGAGGACGGCCCAAAGCCTTGGGACCCTGCACCCATGTGGGAGACCTGGAGGAAATTCCTGGCTCCTGGCTTCGGATCGGAGCAGCACCGGCTGTTGTGCTCACTTGGGGAGTGAATCATCGGACAGAAGATCTTCCTCTCTGTTTCTCCTCCTCTCTGTATATCTGACTTTGTGGTAAAAAATAAAAAATCTTAAAAAAAAAATAGAACCACATCTTCAGCCAGGCACAATATATCAAAGATAGAGAGCACCTACTGCTATTCAGTAAATCTGAATCTAGAAAACACATTGATATCTTTAAAATGTTATAATTACAAGTTTTACAAGCCAAGACTTTTTCACAAGCTGCACTACCTCTAATACACAAACATAGGTCAAAAGAGCAGCAGTCTCCACAGAGTAATACCTATCAACTACTCTTAAGCTCCAAAATAGGTAATGGGCCAGCTCTGCGGCCTAATGGATAGAGCCATTGCTTGCAATACTAGCATGCAGATGAACACCAGTTTGAGTTCCAGCTGCCCCATTTCCAATCCAGCAACCTGCTAATACGCCTAGGAAAGCAGCAGATGATGGCCCAAATCCTTGCGCTCCACTACCCATGCGGGAGATTCAAAGCTCTTAACTTCAGTCCAGTTCTGGCCATTGTGTGCCACTTAAGGAATGAATCAACAGATGGAAGATCCTCTTTCTCTCCTCTCCTCACCTTTCAAATACTGTTTGCTTCAAAAAAAAAAAAAAAAGGCTGAAACTTAAGATTTTGTATAATGCAAACAAGATTTCACTGTTAATACACAAAGTTGGGCCCGGCGAAACAGCGTAGTGGTTAAACTCCTCGCCTTGCATGCACCAGGATCCCATGATGGTGCCGGTTCTAATCCCGGCAGCCCTGATTTCCATCCAGCTCCCTGCTTGTGGCCTGGGAAAGCAGTCAAGGGTAGCCCAAGGCCTATGGACCCTACACCAGTGTGGGGGATCCAGAAGAGCTCCTAGCTCCTGGCTTCAGGCTGCATCAGCTCCAGCCATTGCGGCCACTTGGGGAGTGAATCATTGGACGGAAGATTGTCCTCTCTATCTCTCCTCCTCTCTGTATATCTGACTTTTCAATAAAAATAAATAAATCTTAAAAAAAAATACACAAAGTTGACCTCAAACATATCCCTACAGATTTTCAAAAGCCAGAGAGGAAAGATCAAAATATGATCCCAAATATTAACACTTGTACTTACACTAAATTTCTAAATTGTTTCCAAAATTATTTTGAATACTGAAGTCAATAACGTTCTCCACTTAAGGCAATTTTTTTCCAAAAGCCATAAACTGGGATGTGAAGTGACTTAATGTGAACATTTTAAAGCCCAGTATTAAAGACTACCGCATGAAATTTAATTCCATTAATTTTACCCACTATTTGAAGATAACCTTTTGAATTACTCAGTTTGTTTTCCCCATTAGCACAATACAGAAGAACCCCCATTACCATTATCAAAGACCTTCAAAAAATAAATGTATAAATGTTGAACTCCGTCTTTAGTACCAGCCAACGGATAACAAAGTTTAAGGTAAGTTTTTTATAAACTGATCACATTATACTATTGTCCTCCAGCCACAATCGCTAAGACCATCTTCACTATTACGGCAATTAGTTTATAATATATCCCACTTCTCAGGTAATAAGTAAAAAATTAAGGCCCTAGTTAGTGAAGTGACAGGGACAAGTTTAACTGCAGAGCCTTTGCCATTTAAATCAAATTATATATTAGCTATTATACAGAACTGGGACAAAAGAGTAAAAAGTTTGAGAAACCTAACTTAACTGAATATAGTAGCAAATTTATCTGCCTGGGAAAAATACTAGAGTGTTCAAAAATAATCCTGATTTTCATGTATCAGAACTATAACAGAAACTTCTAAACCAGATGAGAAGTCATGGGTTGCTGTTATTATTGTTTTCAACTTATAACTAGATTATTTTGCGAGGAAAATACTCCTAGAACATCCTAAACAACATGAAAAGCAAAGATGTGTAGGTAATGCTTTGACCCAAAATACCATCAGTAAGGTAGGTACTTATTCACATGTTTGCATATGGTATCATTATGCCTACTAAGTGATTGATGTAATAAATGCAACCTGAGGAAAATGGCTTGTTATAATCAGACCGTAGGGTACAGCCTCATCTAGTTAATGTTTAAGTTGCATTATCCCATATTTTACCAGACTGAAAATTTATGCCAGACTCCCAGGATCACTAAACAGGGAAAAAAAAAAAAAAAAAACCACCATGGTCAGTTTTTTCACAATGTTACCAATGAAACCAAGCTTTCAAAAACAAACCTCCGAAATAAAAACAAGAAAAATTTTAAAAACCCATAAAGCCACCGCCTGCAATGCCAGCATCTCTTTAGGCACGGATTCATTTGCTGGCTGCTCCACCTTTGCTCCATTTCCCTGTCAACAGCCTGGAAAAAGCAGAAGATAGTCCAATGACCTGAGCCCTGGCCATGCACACCGGAGACCCAGATGAAGCTCTTGGTTGCTCCTGGCTTCAGCCTGCTTCAGCTCTACCCATTCTGAACGTGGGGAGGGAACAGTACAACATGAAAGACCACTTTCTGTTTCTTCTCTCTATATCTAAGTACACAAATCTTTAAAAATGAATAAATCTCATATGCAATTAAATCTAAACACAAAAAAGATGTCTCCATTTATACACAAAGATAATAGTCACAGACCTCCTTTCTCCATAAATATCTGCTTTAACCTATTAAAATGGGGTAAAAGGGCCCGGCACAATGGTTCAGTGGCTAAATCCTTGCCTTGCACATGCCAGGACCCCATCTGGGCACCAGTTAATATACCACTTCCCTTCCAGCTCCCTGCTTGTAACCTAGGAAAGCAGTAGAGAATGGCCCAAAGCCTTGGGACCCTAAAACCACGTAGGATACCCAGAAGAAGCTCTTGGCTCAAGGTTTCAGATCAGCTCAGCTCTGGCTGTTTCGGCCACTTGCGGGGGTGAACCAGCATATGGAAGAGTTTTTTCTCTGCATGTCCTCTCTCTGTGGATCTACCTTTCCAATGGAAATGAATAAATCTTTAAAAAATTAAAAAAAAAAAAAAAGCCATGGCAGAGCAGCTAGCACTGTGGTATAGCAGGCAATGCCAACACCCCAGATAGGCACTACTCCACTTCTGACCCAGTTCTCTGGTACCGAGCCTGGAAAAAGCAGTCGAGCAGGCACCAAGGACTAGGACCACTGCACGCATGATGAATACCAAGAAAAAGCTCCTGGCCTCAGACAGATGCAAGAGATAGATCTTTCTATCTCTTGGAGATTCTCTGTCTCCGTAATTCTGCAGTTCAAATAAACAGATAGCTAGATAAGTAGATTTTTTTTTAATGATGCAAAAACAATTTCTTTCATGTTTCACAAGAAAGTTTTTTCCTGTCACAAAGAAAGGAAAGGGGTACTGGTATGGTTAAGCCTCCAGCTGCAATGCTGGTATTACATATCTGAATCCTGGTTCAAATCCTGGCTACTCTGCTTCTGATCCAGATCCCTATTAATGTGCCTGGAAAAGCAGATGATGGGCTAGGTACCCGAGTCCCTATCACCACCCACGTGAGAGACAAGGGCAGGGTTCCTGGTCCAGACCTGTGAAATAAACTAAAAAACAGGCTCTCATTCTTTTTTTTTTCTTTCTTTCTTTTTTTTTTTTTTTTTTTTTTTTTTTTTTAAAGATTTATTCATTTTATTACAGCCAGATATATACAGAGGAGAGACAGAGAGGAAGATCTTCCGTCCGATGATTCACTCCCCAAGTGAGCCGCAACGGGCCGATGCGCGCCGATCCGAAGCCGGGAACCCGGAACCTCTTCCGGGTCTCCCACGCGGGTGCAGGGTCCCAATGCATTGGGCCGTCCTCAACTGCTTTCCCAGGCCACAAGCAGGGAGCTGGATGGGAAGTGGAGCTGCCGGGACTAGAACCGGTGCCCGTATGGGATCCCGGGGCTTTCAAGGCGAGGACCTTAGCTGCTAGGCCACGCCGCCAGGCCCTCTTTCTTTCTTTTTAAGATTTTATTTTTATCATAAAGTCAGATATACAGAGAGGAGGAGAGACAGAGAGGAAGATCTTCTGTCCGATGATTCACTCCCCAAGTGAGCCGCAACGGCCGGTGCTGCGCCGATCCAAAGCCAGGAGCCAGGAACTTCTTCCAGGTCTCCCACAAGTGTTCAGGGTCCCAAGGCATTGGACCATCCTCAACTGCTTTCCCAGACCACAACCAGGGAGCTGGATGGGAAGCAGGGCTGCCGGGATTAGAACCGGCGCCATTATGGGATCCCGGCATTCAAGGAAAGGAATTTAGCTGCTAGGCCACTGCGCTGGGCCCTATCAAATAAATGTGAACATGGACTAATTTCTATTTTAGTGACATAGAAAATATAGTACTATCAGACCCAAATTAGAACACAGTGGGAAAAAAATGAAATCCAAATCTCCTTGAAGAAATGTTTAAATGCACTAAAAATAAACCATCGTTTAGTGCCTGGTTTTTGTAAAGAGTTAAAGCATTAATTTTAAGCTGCAATTAATGTTTGGAAATATGTAAATGTTAAGTCATCTAACAAAGAGGAAAACAGGGCAAAAGTAACCCACTGCCCATACCATTTAAAAACAATTTCCAAAACAAAGCCAAGTATAATGCAGAATAAACACGAATGCACTGAGCATAATGTCCTCAATATACTAGGGAAAGAATGGAAGATCCTAAATGTCCACTGATTGAGTAGCTAAGTAACTTTAGTACATCCATTCGCTGGAATGGAATGCAATTTCAAAAAGTAATCATGAGGGCCCAGCATGGTAACCTAGTGGCTAGAGTTCTTGTCTTGCATGCTCCTGGATTCCATACAGACACCAGTTAATATCCCAGCAGCTCCACTTGCCTTCTATCTCCCTGCTTGTGGCCTGAGAAAGCAGTGAGGACGGCCCAAAGCCTTGGGATCCTGCACCCATGTGGGAGACCCAGAAGAAGCTCCTGGCGCTAGACTTCAGATCAGCTCAGCTCCGGAAGTTGCAGCCACGTGGCAGAGGATCTAAAAATCTGATTTTCCAGTAAAAATAAATGTTTTTTTTCTTTGAAGTAATGATGAATACCTCTCTAGGTAAGGGTACTTCAAAAAGTTTGTGGAAATACCTATTAGACAAACTACAAGTAGATTTCAAGTTCTTTTGTACCAAAATAAACACCTTTCAATCCAGTTTCTCATGAAATGTATATTCCTGGTCTGAAATGATCTCCAGAATGTATTAAATGAAAAAAGCAAAATACAGAATAAAATATTTAAGTAAGTTTTTTGTGGGGTTTTTTTTTTTTCTGGTAAAGAGAAGTGAAGAATACCACACACATACTTGTTTTGTTTTCAAAATGGGAGTCTCAGCCAAAATGAAACATAATGGCTACATAATAAAGGAAATGGGAGAAGGAAAACAGAGATGAAAGATACGCTTGTGTGAACATCCTTATAATTGACTAGGAAACAATGTAAAATGTATTTTAAAGAGAAAGAGTTTCTAAAATCTGTAGTCAAGCTATTATAAACTATGTCAATTTAGTGATTAATTAGCATAACTACATAAAGTTAAACTAAAAACCACTATGACTATATATCTCTTACTGTAATAGACAAAGCCTAGAGTCAAAAACTAAATTCTTAAGCTGTACTTAGTGATACTAAGGATCAAAACAGTAAGAACAGGGGACTCACTCACTAGCAGGTTAAGCCACAGCTCGGATGCTGACATCCCATATAGAAGTATCAGCGGCTCCATTCTGGATCCAGCTCTCTGCTAACACATCTGGAAGGCAGCAGATGACCCCTGTCCCCTATTTGAGAGACCCAAGTTGAGTTGCTGGCTCCCAGTTTCAGTATAGTTCAGTTCCAACTGTTGTGGGAAATGAATCAGCAAACGGAAGATTGATATCTCCGTTTCTCCCTAACTCTTTCAAATAAATAAATAATTAAAAACATATAGGTATTATTAACTTATTATAAATAGATAAAACAAATAAGTTAATGTCAGGAGCAACAAGTTTTCAGAATGAAAAACCAAAAAACTTTTTGTGTACTTGAAAATCCACTATGATGAACTTTCTTCTAAAAAGTACATATATCCTAACTCTGTTCAGTGAAGTGGGCTAGAAGCATTCACAACCCATTAACAATGACTACTGTCTACAGTTTCTAAAAGCTGTTTTCACTAAAAGGATCCAAGGCTCAACAGAAAAATAGCTGATGGCCAGGACTAAAGTAGGGAGTTCCTTACCATAAGCCAGGGGCAATGAAGTTATCAAACATTACCAGGATCCCGCAAAAGACACAGAAGCCCATCTGAAAGGCTTCTAAAGGTCAAAAATGAAGCTGCTTAACAATAAGAACAAAACTGAGTGCTACATATTGAGACACAGTATATAAGTATGTATGTACGTGTGTGGTTATCTCTGGAAGTTAGACTGCCAATAGGACATTATTATATTAGCTAAAAATTGACATAGAAAAAGAATCCAATATATTTCCTACCTTTCCTGCAAGAACTGTACTTCTGGGCAATCAAACAGTTGTGATTAGTTCTTCTTTATAGAAGAATTTCAGCTAATAATAAATGCAGAAGGAATGAAATTAGAAAAAACACTATTTTATGATCCCTATGGAATGGATCTAGACAACAATCATCAATTGAAGCTAAAACCAGTAGGTGTATTTGGTAAGTCAAGCTGACTAAACCACAACCTACTTAAAAATAAACTAATACGTGCAATATGCTGTAATAGTAGCCAATAAATGATTGTAGATGGTAGGAGTGAGGATCTGATATAATTACCATTTTCCACAAACTATGGAAAACAAAAACATTTAAAAGCACCATAGGATATATACAGTCAATGAATAAAATAAAAGGATTGTCTCAAGAACTGGCTTTGTGGCACAGCACACCAAGTTAAATCACCACCAAAAATGCTAGCATTTCATATGAGTCCTGGTTTGAGTCCAGGCAGCTCCATTTCCAACCTGGTTTCTGCATAATGCACCTGGGAAAGCAGCAGCAGACGGTCCAAGCACTGTTTAAGATGCCCATACCCAGGCCTCGCGCGACAGCTTAGTAGCTAAAATCCTTGCCTTGCACACGCATGATCCCACATGGGCACTGGTTCTAATCCTGGCGGCCCCACTTCCCATCCAGCTCCCTGCTTGTGGCCTGGGAAAGCAGTCTAGGACGGCCCAATGCCTTGGGACCCTGCACCTGCGTGGGAGACCCGGAAGAGGTTCCTGGCTTCTGGCTTAGGATCAGCGCTGCACCAGCCGTTGCGCTCATTTGGGGAGTGAAACATCGGATGGAAGACCTTCCTCTCTGTCTCTCCTCCTCTCTTTATATCTGACTTTGTCATAAAATAAAAATAAATCTTCAAAAAAAAAAAAAACACTAGATTTTAGAAGATCTTCCAACAGCTGATTCACTTCCCAAACGGTCACAAAAGCCAAGACTGGACCAAATCAAAGCCAGGACCACAGAACTCTAGCCAGGTCTCCCACAAGGGCATCAAGTGCCCCAAATATTTGCCTTCCCGGGCACATCAAGCAGAAAGCTGTATCACGAGCAGAGGTGTTGGGACTCAAGCTGGTGCTATATGCGATGCTGACATCACAGGCAGCTTAACCCACTGTGCCCCAACATCAGCCTCTAAAAGTTTTATGAAGTAATGCATATTTAAGATCAAAAACAATGGGTCTCCAGATAAAGGGCTTCTGCAGCTGTCCAGAAAGTGTCTGCTCTACTTTACATTCATTCAGAACTCATAAAAATCTCAAACCTGGCATCACCTGCCTACTCAAACAAAATGTATAACTATTCCCAAGAGGCCAAATATCAAAGGACTCAAAATACAAAAGTTAGACCAGGCACTCACAAACAGCTACTCATGAAGTAAATATTAATGATGACTATACAGTCAGTGGGCAGCAGGAATGGCTGCAGTCACAAACCATCCTGTGCTAATTGCCCCTATGTCATTACAATAGTATAGCCCTTCACAATAAGTCCTAAGTTCATCATTCTGCTATTTAAGTGTATTCTGAAATTGTAGGCAGTGGCACAGGGTCCAGTATCCCACTGTTAAAGCACATTCAACACTCTCATTGGGAGTCCATCTTTAATTTTTAAGTGGAAACGCATACTGCCAGCCTGGTATGATAGCGTAGCAGTTAAAGCCCTCACCATGCACGCACTGGGATCCCATACGGACGCTGGCTCTAGTCCCAGCGGCCCCGCTTCCCATCCAGCTCCCTGCTTGCAGCATAGGAAAGCAGTCGAGGATGGCCCAAAACCTTGGCACCCTGCACCCGCGTGGGAGATCTGGAAGAAGCTCCTGGCTCCTGGCTTCAGGTTGGCTCAGCTCCAGCTGTTGCGGTCACTTGGGGAGTACATCAACAAATGGAAGATCTTCCTCCCTGTCTCTCCTCCTCTCTATATATCTGCCTTTCCAATAAAAAATAAATAAATCTTTAAAAAAATAGCATATGTTAAAAAGAGATGCACACTTCATTGTATCCTCACATCTTATGGATACTCCCACATCGGTACAGATTCCCCAAGCTTCAAGTCATCCTCTACTGCTTTCCCAGGTCACAACCAGAGAACTGAATGGCAAGTGGAGCAGCTGGGACACTTGAAGGAGAGGATTAGCTAATTGAGCCACTGTACTGAGCCTACAGCAATTTTTATGCAGTAATTTTTTTTAAAGAAATCATTTTGAAGATCAGTGCAATGGCTTAGCTAGTTAATCCTCTACCTGTGAGCACTAGCATCCCATACGCTCTCCAGTTCATGTCCCAGTTGTCCCTCTTCCCATCCAGCTCCCTGCTTATAGCCTAGGAAAACAGTGGAGGCTCCCTCAGGTCCTTCCGCCTCTACACCCTGTGGGAAGCCTAGAGGAAGCTCCTGATTGCTGGCTTCGGATCAGCTCGGCCCTGGGTTACAGTTATTTGGGGAATGAAGTGGCAGATGGAAAATAAATCTATCTGTCTCTTCTCTCTGGAAAACTGCCTTTCCAATATAAATACATCCTAAAAAAAAACAATAAAACAAACCATCTTAAACACACTACCAGATCATTCTGTATTCAAACATATACACATATACATATGTATACACACACACAAAACATATATGTATACACACACACATATAACCTCCAAAGCTTAAATGTAATGTTATCCTCACAAAGTTAAAACAAAAGATAATTAAATGCAACCTGATTCTACAATGAAAAAATTGATACTTTCTGGACAACTAGCAAATTTTAAATATTAAATGATATGACTTTGGCCCAGCATGGTGCCTCAAAGGCTAAATCCTCACCTTGCATGAGCCAGGATGGCCACCAGTTCGTGCCCCAGCTGCTCTACTTCCCATCCAGCTCCCTGCTTATAGCCTGGGAAAACAGTAGAGGATGACCCAAAGCCTTGGAATCCTAAACCAGCATGGCGACCCAGCTGAAGCTCTGGCAACTGATTGCCTCAGCAACAGCCATTGCAGCCACTTGGGGAGAGAATCAGTGCATGTTAGCTCTTTCTGTCTCTCTCCCTCCTCTCTGTAAATCTGCTTTTCCAATAAAAGGTAAATAAATCCTTTTAAAAAGTGGTAAGTTAAACGTATATGAGAATTCAATGTATCATTATTGCAACTGAATTTTTTTCAAAATAAATTTTCCAAAATGGATCTGGGGGGGTATGTGTTTAGACTAACAGGATGCCTACAACCAATATCAGCATACATGCCACATACCCAGTTCTAGCTTCTGACTGCAGCTTCCTGCTGATGTAGATCTAGGGAGGCAGCAGTGATGGCTCAAGTAACTAGATCCCTGCCACCCCTAAGGAGTCCTTTGATTGAGTTCCTGGCTTCTGCCCCAGGTGTTCAGCAAGTAGACCAATAGATGGGCGCTCCCTTTGTATCTTCTGTCTCACTTATTCTGCTCCTGCATTTAGGGAAAAATTATAAATTAAGAGTGTGCTCTCTCAAAGAGAAACAGACTTCTAAATATGATTCAGTAACCAGATGTATATGGCTGCTCCCCTTTTTTTCCCCAGTTTATTTTTATTTCATTTGGAGGACAGAGAGTTCTTCCATCTGCCAGTTTACTCTCCCACATGCCCATAACAACCAAGACCCCAGAACTCAAACTGTATCTTCCATGTGAATGGCTGGTATTCAAATAGTTGAGCACTAGTCATTTGCTACCTCCTAAGATGTGCATCAGCAGGAAGCTGGGTCAGAAGCAGAGGCACTCTGATATGGGAAGCATCTTAACCACCACATAAACGGCATAGCTTCTAATATGAATAGTCTCTCAGCATGTTAGAAGAACAGCTCTACTCCCTGCTTGTGGCCTGGGAAAGCAGTTGAGGACGGCCCAATACATTGGGACACTGCACCCGCGTGGGAGACCCGGAAGAGGTTCCTGGTTCCCGGCTTTGGATCGTTGCGGCTCACTTGGGGAGTGAAACAACGGTTGGAAGATCTTCCTCTCTGTCTCTCCTCCTCTCTGTATATCCGGCTTTCCAATAATAATAAAAAAAAAAAAGAAAAAAAAAGAATAGCTCTAAATGCATTATAAGGGTACTTTATAGATACCCTTGGAAGAATTAACAAATAACGAAGCTTTTTAATCTCTAAGTTATCTTATCATCCAGTATGATTCACAGCCTCTCTGCAAAAACCCACAAGGTTCATAGAACAATGAATGTTAGGGTAAGAACAAATTACTGCTGTGGTATAATGGGTTAAACCAATGACCCTCTAGCATCCCTTCTCACAACAATGGTTAAACTAGAGGGCTCAATCTCCTTTTGTTTCATTCTCTGACTGTCAAATAAAAACTTTCATTAGGGCCCAGCAGCGGCCTAGCAGCTGAAGTCCTCGCCTTGCACACACCGGGATCCCATATGGGCACCAGTTGGTGTCCCGGCGGCCCCGCTTCCATTCCAGCTCCCTGCTTGTGGCCTGGGAGAGCAGTCGAGGACGGCTCAAAGCCTTGGGACGCTGCACTCACATGGGGGACCTGGAAGAAGCTCCTGGCTTTGGATCAGCTCAGCTCTGGCCACTGTGGCCAGTTGGGGAGTGAATCAGACAGAAGATCTTCCTTTTTCCTTTCTGTGTATCTGACTTTCCAATAAAAAGAAGTAAATCTTCAAAAAAAAAAAAAAAAGAGGAAGAAGAAACTTGCTCAAGTTCACAAACTTATTAACTAAAGGATTTAGATTCTAAACCAGAACTCTTGAAGCCAGTCTGTGGCACTTGAGATAAGTCACTACCTGAAACTCGGGTATTCCATCTGGGTGGCTATGGAGCGTTGCCATCATTTAGAAAGTAAACTAACAGATGGAGGATCTTGCTGCCTTTCCTTTTAACTCTACATTTTGAATAAACACGTATTTAAAATAAGTAAACCAGGAATTTTGGCTCAGAACTCACAGGTTTAACTTTTGTGTGCCCTAAACCTTCTTGGCAGTCTAAGTTTAAAGATTTCTTCTTAAATGTAAGTGAGGTGGTCACAGAAGGTGGCTAGGAACTCGCATTTACTTTTAACATATTGGTTACTCATTACTATGTCAATTAATTCCATAATGATGTAAATTTTTGCTGATGGTATGTTGGAGCTTTCAATTGACTGGGATGATACTCTGCTGGCTCTGTCTTCAGACCAGAGAGGGTATACCTAAGACGCCGTTGAACTTGACTGGACAATAAGATGCTGGACTCTATGTTTGGTATACGCTTGCAATGGGGAAATCTCAACTGAACTTGAGCTGTGGTTATGCAACAAGGTGGAGGAATCCACCATGGTGGGAGGGTTTGGGGAGGGGTGGGGAGAACCCAAGTACCTATGTAACTGTGTCACATAATACAATGTAATTAATGAATTACAAATAATAAATAATAATAATAAAAAAGATTTCTTCTTGGGGTTAGCACCCTGGGATAGGTTAATCCTCCAGTTATGACACCAGCATCCCATATGGGTGCTAGTTCTAGTCCTAGCTTCTCCACTTGTGATTCAGCTCCCTGCTAATGCCCTAACAAAACAGCAGAGGATGGTCCAAATCCTTGGACTCTTACACCCACACGGGAGACGGAGAAGAAGCTCCAGACTCCTGGCTTCAGACTGGCCCAGTTAAAGCCTGTAGCCATTTCGGAAATAATCCAGAGGATGGAATAACTCTTCTTTGTAATTCTGCCTTTCAAAATATATAATATATATATATATATATATATGTAAATTCTTCTTAGTCTAGTATTTTTAGATGCACAAGGGGCTAACATTGTGGTACAGCACATTAAGCAGTCACTGCAATGCCAGCAGTGTCTTAGTGCCAGTTTAAGTCCCAGCTATAATACTTCCAATCGAGGGCTCTACTAAAGCACCTAGGAAAAGCAGCACAGGAGCTCAAAGACTTGAGCTCCTGCCCTTTGAGCTCCTGCCACCCAAGTCAGAGACCCAGATGTAGTTCCAGGTTCCTGGCTTCAGTCTGGTTCCTGGCTTCAATGTAGCCAACTGGGGCAATGAACCAGCAGACAGATCTCTGTCACTCTGCCTTTCAAATAATTGAGAAAAGAAAAACATGATTACAAAGGAAACCCATTATGACAGAAAATGACTAATCTGTGATACAGTAATACCTAAACGTCAAGTGGCTCTCACATCCACTGTCATTTTAAAGTTTATGACAAATATCTTCATAACTGTAACTTTTCTAAAACATCTGTGATTTGTACTTGCAGTAACATCTCAAGTATCATTAGTAAAACTTTAGCTTGTTGTTTATTTAGTAACTGAATGAAATGTTAACTTCACCCCCAAATTTATGAATGTTACCCATCTTAAGACCTTTCTACTGCACACTGAGACAATCCTCTTCATCCTGGAATTTAAAGGACCAATCCTTCATCCTTCTCTTTCTACAGAGGTTCCCTTAGTAATCACATCCAGTCTCATGGTTTGAAATAATGCTGAATTTGGACGAAAAATTTTCTCTTCAATCCAGATCTTTTCCTTGAATTCCATACTTGGATATCAATTCAACACAAATGTCTAACAAGCATCTCAAATTTCTAATCTTCTTTTTGTAAGAGATTTAGCTGTTTACTGGAAAAGCAGAGTTACAGAGAGGAAGAGACAGAGAAAGATCTTCCATCTACTAGTAAACTCCCCAGCTGGCCCCAACGTCTGGACTGTGGCAGGCCAAAGCCAGGAGAGGTATCCAATCTCCCATGTGGGTAGCAAGGACGCAACACCTGAGCCACCCTCCACTGCTTTTCTAAAGGCACACCAGCAGGAAGCTAAATCAGAAGTAGAACACGGGAACACCAACCAGCACCCTTCTGGAAAGCCAGCATCACAGAACTGGTTGGTTTTACCTGCTGTGCCACAATCTCGGTCCCACCAAGCTTACTACATCTTAAACTGAAATCCTAATATCTATCCTGAAAACTGCTCTTTCCACACTAATCCATATCTGAGTCAATGGTAACTTTCACACTTAATCTTAGCCAAAAGGCCAAGAAGCGATAATTTTAACTTTCTAATTGCTCAGACCAAACACCTGAACCCATTCTTGACTCCTATCACACATCACATCTGACTTATCAACAAATCCTACTAATTATATCAACAAAATATACCATAGGAGCCAGTCGCGGTGGCCTAGTAGCTAAAGTCCTTGCCTTGAACACGCAGGGATCCCATATGGATGCAGATTCTAATCCTGGCAGCCCTGCTTCCCATCCAGCTCCCTGCTTGTGGCCTGGGAAAGCAGTCAAGGACGGCCCAAAGCCTTAGGACCCTGTACCTGCATGGGAGACCGGGATGAAGCTCCAGGCTCCTGGTTTCGGATCAGCTCGGCTCGGCTCGGCTCGGCTCCAGCCATTGTGGGGAGTGAATCATCGGATGAAAAATCTTCCTGTCTCTCCTCCTCTCCATATATGTTACTTTGCAATAAAAATAAATACATCTTAATAAATAAATACCCTAAATCCATCTATTTCTCACCACTCCTCTGTAACCACCTGAGTACAAGTCACCAGCACTTTTCTTCGGGATTACTATCTTTCTAATTAGTGTCCAGGCTTCCACTGTTGTTGCCTCTGCAACATGAGTGATCTCTCCAAAACTGAAAGCAAACCAAGCCATTCCTCAGCTCAAAATCCCCCGCAGAGTTCTTAGAAAGGCTTCAGAAAATACTATGTAATTTGTACCCCATCTCACTTTGATCCAATTTACTTTTCCTTCTTGATCCTGCCATTCTAATCACAATGGACAAAACTCACAAATCAGTCTCGGCATCTTGCAGTAACTGCTTCCTCTTGAAATGCTTTCTCTCCAAGTATTAACATGGTTACCTCCCCTGGAGTCGATGACAAGAGACTTACCTAGTCTACTCCATTTCAAACCATAATCTCCTCTTCAACAATTCTGAATTCCCCTCATCCTCCATTTTCTAAAGCACTTGCCTTTGAACATTCAATTTACCCCTCATTAGAATGTAAACTTCACATGAGCAAAATGGTTGGCCTGAGTGTGTCTACTTCTGGCACCCTGAAATAGTCACACATTCAATGCACAGCACCTCCATCATGGCAAAGTACTTGCCTGCTTCCCTCATTAGAAAACATTCTAACTAGATGTAATTAACAGTGTCTCCAACACCTGTCCTTGGGCCTCCTCCTACGCAACAGCTAACACAGATACTCAAGTGATTACAGTTATTCTCACTTGAAACACAATATCCTAAATGCTGCATGAAAAAGATCAGACCTTACAGCTGTATCTGATTTTCAAAAGTAAGCACAGAACATGAGGCCTCAACTGTTACTCTAATCAAGATAAATTTACTTTTCACCTCAATTTCTTCATACATCTAAGCACCATTTCAAACTCTGCAAAGCCTACATTTCTTCTCTCCACCAAACCAAGGTAATCTTCTGTGCGCAACTGAAGCCCTAAATTTTTGTTGAATGCTTTTCATGCATTATCTCATGTAATCCTCCCAAAGTCCTGCCAAGCTGCTGCTACTACTATTTCAAAGACCTATTTCAAAGACAAGAAAACTGAACCTCAGAAAGATGCAAGTCATTTGTCCAAGGTTAAGTTAGTGTTCAAACTCAGGCCTATCTGAAATTCAAGTTCTTTAAACGCTGTACTGTGCTGCCTTTCCCTCTGTAATAGTATAAACACTAACTAACTTATACATACTTTCTCATAGAGTTTGGTGTCACTTCAGTTCTGATTTTCTGGGTTAAGCTTCATTTTCTTCATCTGGAAAGCAGGTGATATTGTTCAGGATGCCTAACAAGATCCCCCTCCAGTCCATATAGTATCATGAAAGGAAACTGTATAATTACTTACATATCCCATACAGGTTAACACACAGGGAGAAATACATATATTTAGAATTTAGTCACTGTTAGAAATCTGAAGCAGTAGAGACAAAGACATAGTAAAAACTCTGAAGACCTTCTGGAATGTGGGAAAATGTTGATTTGTCTCCCATTCATGTTCACCAAAGATGCCCCCCTCTGAGTACATTTACCTGCATATTATGAAAAACTGTCTTCTCCCAGGAAATACAAGAATGTTATGCTTAAGGCTGCGTGACTTCAACATACCAGTTGGTAAAAGGAACTGAAAGCATGCACTTGGTCCAGTCAGAGGCTGCCCTGTTACTTTGTAGCACTTACTTCAAAAAGCATTTCTTGAACAATGATACACATTTTTTTTAAGACTTCTGATTTCTCAAACCAAAAATCTGTAACATGAACTTTGCAATTGGGCTAAGCTGTCCAATAAAAACACAAAAATCTAATTAAGGTAATATTAAACCATGGCCCAGAAACCATGAAAAGATAAAGCCATGCTGGGTCTCCCTATTTCAAGGGAAGACCGGTTTTGTTTCAGAAAGGCAAAAGAACCAGTTATGTTTTGTCACCAAGATGACCACAAGTACTCCAACAAAATTCTGTGTTGCCACCAGTCCTAGAACTAACAGACATTTCTAGACCAAGGTGAAAAGCTTTAGCAAGGAAAAGAACACAGCAAATTTAAGGCGAAACGCTTGCCAAAAAAAAAAAAAAAAAAAAAGAGCAAATTTCTGGAATCATTCCTGTGGTAAAAGTTTGACAGTTTCATTTGAAACCCGCCCCCCCCACACACACACACACTCACACACTGAACCAGGTTAGTTTGAAATGCTCCGTGCTCCTATACCTAAACTTCAACGCCGCAAATGGGGCTTTTCAAAACAATGGTTTTGCCAGGCTAAGGGGAAAAAGAGGTGACTGCAGGGTCCAAAAGGGAAGCCCTTTTAGCTACCAGCAGCAGACAGAAGCTCAAGAGGGTACATTCAAGTCTTTACTTCGGTTTTCTACAACACTGTCTTCTTTAAAGAATCCTCAAATGATCCTTGGTTTCTAAGTCTTCATCACAAGAAGTAAAAGTCATCCATTTAGGGTTGAGAGCTTCCCGTGACCAAGAAAAAAAAAGTCTTCGAAAGTGTGCACATCCCTTAAGCTACAAGAAAACCTAAGGTCGCTCAGGCGGCTTTCATTTTCGGGCAAACAGAAAAAAAAAAAAAGGAAAGAAAAACCGACCCGGTGTCACCTCAACAACGGGGCCACCCAGATCTCACCACCATTGCAAAACCCAAGTGCCAAAGGTGCAAAAATGTGAATCTGGAAACATTGCAGGGCCAGGATCGAGTTTCCGGGCGGGGGGGGAAGAAATAAAGAAGTCAAATCCCAGGAGTGCAGCGCGGGAGCCCCCATCAGCAAAACCCCGAGGCTAGGCGACGCACGCTAGGCCCTTCCGGCTCGAGCCGCCATCGCCGAGAGGCTGGGAAAGAACCGGGCCAGGCTTTCACCCGAGCCCGGGGATTCGCGGCCTACCCTCACCGGCCGCCCTCCTGTCGGCTCCGGCGGCAGCTGCTCCAACTCGGCGCACTCCCCCTTCCTCTCCTGCGCCTAACAGCTGGACCGGGGCCGCCCGTGGGGGAAGTCACCGGGAGCGCCCAGTCCCGACCGGCCGAGTCCTTGCGGACGCGGCAGCAGCCGGAGGAGCAGCAGCCGCCGAGGCCGCGGCCGCCCCTCCCCCACAGGGCCGGCCCAACCGCCGCAGCGACGCGAGCCGCGGCGCCCATGCCGGGCCCCAAGCGCCGGCCCGCCGCGGACCCAAGGCCAGGCGGCCCCCGGGGCCGGCGACGCGGGCCTGCTCCTTACGACCGATAGCGCGAGGCCGCCGCGGGCCCGTTAGTCCTCACACGCCGGTCCCGCGCCGTCGCCGCCACCCATCAGGACGCGCCGCCCTCAGCTGAGGCTACGGACAGCAGCTGGAGGCCGCGGAGCTGATACTCACTCTAGGGTCGGGTGTTCGGGGTCGTAGAAATCCCCCATCTTCGGAGGCGGCTGCGGCGGCAGCTGCTTCATCGGGATCCGCTGGAGGCGGCGACGCGAGCCCCCTCCTCCCCGCGGCAGGGGCGACGCGCGGGGGAGGGGGACGGGAGGGAAGGAGGCCGCTGGTCCGACCGCGGCGGCGGCGGCAGGGGCGGCCCGAGTCGCTAGCACACTCGCTCCGTCCCTCCCTCCCTTCCTCCCTCCCTCCGGCGCCCGCCCGCCCGCTCGTTCGCCCGCCTGCCGCCCTCTCCCTCGCACACTCACTCGGGGAGCGACGCGCTCCCCACCCGCCTCACGGCCTGGCAGGCTCGGCCCCTTAAAGAGACACACACGGGCCGCCGCCAGTCGGCGCGCCTGCAGCTGCGGGCAGATCGCCTGGCAGGAGCGGGCGGGGCCGGGCACAGTCCAGCGGACCCTGCCTGGCTGACTACGGCTACCCCAAACAATAACTGCCCGGGTCCCAGGGGTGTGTTGGCCGGTGTGGGATCTGAAGCCACAGCGCCGTGATCCCCCTCCCTCCGTCTGCCTGGCAACCGGAGCGGAGGTGGGGAGGGAGGGTGGCGGAGGTGTGGTTCCGATCGGTTCTGAGGTGATTAGCGGGCGGCGTCGCTGCGACCGCCTTAGACTGCCGCCGCACACCCTCCCTCGGTAGACCTCAATCCTGCCGCCCGGAGCCCCGGAGCCTGCAGCGGCGCCGAGGTCCCTCCACAGCACTCCCGGCTCTGAGGTAAATGTGGCCGCCGCGCCTCGCGGAACTTCATTTCTCCTCCAGTTCTTTACCTCCCCCCAGGTCTCCGCGACGTGCCCCTCAGAGGAACGTGGAATCGAAGGCTTCGCTCCGAGACCGAGCTCCCCCTTCCTCCTTCCTCCTCCCTCCTCCCTCCCGGACACCCCATTCTCCTCTCCCGCCTCCCGTCAGGCCTGCTGCCAAGCACCCCGAAACCCAAAGGCTGCAGCTAACCGTGAGGCCTTGGAGGACAGTAAGAGCCTCAAGCAGGGGCTATAAATCACTTGGACACAGAAATGGCAAGACTGAGATAAAGGAGGACGATTCGAAAGGACTGCCAGGTTTTCATTATTTGGGATGGGAGAAGGAGAAGCAAGAATGCATTGAAACGTTTGGGGCCTAGAAGAACAACTGGCAGCGGTTGGTCATTTTGAAATTAGGGATTCATTAAGGTCAGCTATGTTTTTTTCCCACTATTTTTTAAATTGGACTTGACCAGCAACCAATTGGATGTCGTAATTAATGAAACGCGATCTCAGTAATGGCCTTCATCCTTCACAGCTGTGCCTGTGTCATTTATTAGGAAATCAGCCTGTCTGTTGTGTTTTAGCATTACTTCAATCTTGGAGATTCTTGGCATTTCGACGAACCAACCCCCCCCACCCCACCCCTACCTTTCCTTTAAGTACAGCATCAATCTTGGGGCGTGGGAGTGGTCACCTGATTCGCTAGGGCTGTCTCCCGTGGCCACTTTGGTCGCCAAAAACTTAGTAATTCCCCTGTGCTTCGCTTTGTTGTGAGATGAATTGTGCACAGGTCCTCCGAGTTGTGAGGCTTAAGTGAGATAATACGTGGAAAGCCCTAAACCTCTGTAGATGCCTGAAAGGGCAATGATCAAGAACTGACTAGCTGTCTCTGGCACAGTGGCTCCTGGCCACCCTTTTAGCAGCCAAACACACTGGGGCATGGTGGCTCCTGGAGGTTCCAGTGCCTTGCCTGGAAAATAGATGTCACCACCCCACCCCCACACTTCCCCGCACAGAAAAGTCTATGAAGAAGTTTGCACAGGTGCCTGTGAGTGTTGTCTTTCATGCTTCAAAAGAACCATAGTGACCTTGTGCCTTAGATGCCACAGTAGGCTGTGGGGAGTCACTTCGTGTTGAACGAGCAGACCAGGGCTGTTTTTGGTGAAGGTGGTTGGAGTAGAAAAAATATTAGCTGATCAGAAATGAAACTGAAGTGAAAGGCTGTGGAGCGGGGGAAGGGGAGAGAGTCAAGCACAAGTTTCCTTTGGTAACAGAGTAACAGTTGTCTTGCTGAAAGTGTGGCTAGAGTCTGGAATGCCTGGTTCCTTGATAGCATTGGTCCTCTCAGAATCCATTGCAAAATGCACATCACACCATAGGGGTCAGTCAGTGGGGATTCTAAGCCCCGAACACAGAGGAACACAGAAAAATACTGACAGTTCACAGAGAGTGCCTTTGTGTATGGTTTTCCTGGGTGTTCCTTGGAGCCATTCTCTGTTACTTTCCCACGCACATTATCAGGGAGCTAGATTGCTAGTGGAGCACCTGGAACTCCAATCATTGCTCATTGATATCAACATCCCAGGTGATGGCTTCACTCCAACACAGCGCCAGCCCCATGGATTGAAATTTAATCCCCAGGGGCCTGGTGCGGTGACCTAGCAGCTAAAGTCCTCGCTTTGAACAAGCAAAAGATTTGCTTACATTTTAAAATGAAAACAAACTGTTCTCTTATCTTTTTCTCCCCCACCCTGTTCCTCTCACCTTTCAATCTTTTTCTCAGCACAGAAGAGAAGCAGGATAAATATGTCCATTCTGACATTCATAATTGAGCAGTTCCTCTACAGTAGTATTGATACCTGTCCCCCACCATACACACATGTACGTGTTAACCACCATGCTGCTCCATGGCAAACTGGAGGTAAAGAATAGGTGCTGTAATATTACTCTATTACTGTGTGAAGACTCTTGGAGCTGGGAGAAGTCTCTCTCCTGCTTTTTCATTAAAACAAAACAAAACAACACACAAAATTTTAAATTGAGCACAGATAGCTTATATTTTAGAGGGATGTCTACATTTCTTATAGGACAGGGCTTTGTGAAGTCCAAGATGCTCTCAGAGAGGGGCCTTTTGCCTTCTACTTCTGCTCAGTTGTATTTCCAGGACCCCAGGGCTGACAGTACTGAAAGCTGAGGTTACACTTGGCTTTGGGCCTTTGATGATTCAGGGGCTGTGGTAGTGGAAAAAGGCAGAGCAGCTTAATCAGGAAGCTCTGCAGGGTCCCCATTCTCTTCATTAAAACCAGGAAGGAACATGATTAAGACCTCTAAGTCCTTAATTACAGGATCATGGACTATCAGAGCAGAAGAGGTCAATTAGCACACCAGCTGTCTTTCAGTGTGTGGGTCAGAACCTGAACACACAGTCCTCTTCTCTCCTTCCCTCTCTTTTCACCCGCCACCCCCCGACCGCCTGACCCTCAGTCATGTGCATCATGATCCCACTACTTCAGTAGATGGATAGCATTTATGGCAGATGGGAAATTGGTGTTGCGTCCCTCCTATGATCCCATTCTCAACCTGCTGCAGGGCACAAGGGAGGACTCGATGCTTATAATTTTTAACTGCCCCCGTCATGGTGTATGTCCTGCCAGCTCCTGTCTGTCCATCTCACCAGATAATGCCTGCAAACATTTCAAAACATGTCTCCATGACACTCAAGAAAATCATTCCAAAGACAGTTATCCCATCCCCCTCAGCAAGCCCAGGGCCAGCCAGGACCCATGATGTGAAGGGGAGCAGTGTGAGCAGTCAGGCACAGCAGGGATTCCACAGTGGAGGAGTTTGGGTGGACAGGGAACAGGAACCTTACTGGTTACAACAGTCAGACATCTGCCCAGAATCTATGGTCTACACAATGCCCTAATGTCCCTGTGCTGGCCTTAGGACTTCTAGGGGAGAATATGGAATCTTAGGTAATAGGGTAACTGGTGTGTGTGTGTGTTTTCCTAAAAAGATGATGGAGATATTAGAACATTAGAATCTTCTCTAGGGCCCGGTGTGATAGCATAGTGGTTAAAGTCCTCGCCTTGCATGCCCCAAGATCCCATATAATCACCGATTCTGGTCCCAGTGGCCCTGCTTCCCATCCAGCTCCCTGCTTGTGGCCTAGGAAAGCAGTCGGGGACAGCCCAAAGCCTTGGGACCCTAAACCCGCGTGGGAGACCCAGAAGAACTACTGGGTTTGGATTGGCTCAGTTCCAGCCGTTGCAGGCACTTGGGGAGTGAACCATCGGGTGGAAGATCTTCCTCTCTGTCTCTCCTCTTCTCTGTATAACCGCCTTTCAATAAAAATAAAGAAATCTTAAAAAAAAAAGAAGAAGAAGAAGAAGAATCTTCTGTAGCAAAGCCATGAGCTGCTAGGGTTTCAGGACTGCAGGAAGCATCAATTTTTCCAAGTCAAGAAGGGCTTTCAAAACCTAGATAGGTAGGTAGGTAGGTAGATACATAGATAGATAGATAGATAAAGGAAGAGAGGGAGGCAGGGCAGAAGGAAGGAAGGGAGAAAAGGAGGAGGCCATTTTCTGCCAATGCTAAGAATTCTTTGTAGATGGCAAGTTCCCCGGGCCTGGCGGCATGGTGGCCTAGTGGCTAAAGTTCTCACTTTGAATGTGCCCCGGGATCCCATAAGGGCGCCAATTCTAATCCCAGCAGCTCCACTTCCCATCCAGCTCCCTGCTTGTGGCCTGGGAAAGCAGTCAAGGATGGCCCAAAGCCTTGGGACCCTGCATCCATGTGGGAGACCCGGAAGAGGTTCCTGGTTCCCGGCTTCGGATCGGCGCAGCACTGGCCATTGTGGCTACTTGGGGAGTGAATCATCGGATGGAACATCTTCCTCTCTGTCTCTCCTCCTCTGTATATCTGACTTTGTAATAAAAGTAAAATAAAAATCTTTCAAAAAAAAAAAAAGACGTCAAGTTCCCATAGGACCAAATGTGACTCCTGGTCCAGAAATGGACCACTTGACCAGGCCATGATCTGGTGCCACTGCCCACACTGAGCACTTTCATTTGTTCCTCTTACACCTGTAGGGCTACCACCCCCACCAGGTTTTGGAACATGTAGTCACCCTGGGTGTCCACCTACTCTTCCTCTTGGCTTGGGCAGCTTGAGCCAGATCTCATCCCAAAAGTTGCTGTTGGGCGTTGACACAGCAGATCTGCTGGGACAACCATGGGCCATGGAAGCCACATTTACCTTTGTCCTACATATGCCCTGTCTTTGGCATTGGCAGCAGGTTTGACAAAAGGGGATCTTCCTCAGCATCTTGAGCCAGAAACTATCTATTAGGCCAATAAACTCAGCAGGAAGGAATTGTCAATTCAGTTGAGACAAAAAACCTATCTGTATTTTTACAATTCTCAGGATCCAAGGCTCTTAACCTCCCTGGGCCTTGGTTCCCATCTCACATGATACATTTCAGAGTGTCATATACCAGCAACCCATATAGGTGTTGGTTTGTGTCCTGACAGCTCCATTTCCTATCTAGCTCCCTGTTAATGGCCTGGGAAAGCAGTGATAGAAAGCCCATGGGAAAACATAAATGTGCCTCCTGGCTTCAACCTGGTCCCATCTGTTTTGGTCACTGCAGCTGCTTGGAGAGTGAACCAGCAGATGCGACGTCTCTTTCAAAAAAACTTGCCATAGCTCATGATCAGTTTCCTGCCTGCTCCACTTTTTTTTTTTTTCAAAAAAACAAAGCAAAACAAAACAAAAAATATTTCTTTTTATTGGAAAGGCAAATTTACAGAGAAAAGATTTCCCATCCGCTGATCCACTTTCCAAATGGCCATAATGGCTAGAGCTGAGCTGATCTGAAGCAAGGAGCTTCCTCCAGGTCTCTGATGCAGGGTGTAGGGTCCTAAGTCTTTGGGCCATACTCTGCTAATTTCCCAGGTCATAGCAGGGAGCTGGAAGGGAAGTGGAGCAGTTGGGACACGAGTTGGGACCCATATGGTATCCTGGCATTTGGAGGTGGAGGATTAGCCAATCAAGCCATCATGCCAGGCTTTCTTGCCTGCTTTGATAAACTTAAAAGTAATCAACTGAAAGATATCCTTACTTCAGTGCTGAAAAGATTATATAATGAAAAATCTGATCACTAGAAAGTTGTTGTTGTTGTTTTTAAGCTGGGACTCAAAGCCAATATTGCAATGTGGAATGTAGTCATCCCAAGCAGGAAACATCGAGTCAAAGATTTATTTATTTTTATTACAAAGTCAGTTATATATAGAGAAAAGAGACAGAAAGATCTTCTGTCTGATGATTCATTCCCCAAGTGACTGCAACAGCCAGTGCTGTGCCAATCCGAAGCCAGAAGCCAGGAACTTCTTCTAGGTCTCCCACATGGATGCAGGGTCCCAAGGCTTTGGGCCATCCTCAACTGCTTTTCCAGGCCACAAGCAGGGAGTTGGATGGGAAGTGGAGTTGCCGGAATTAGAACTGGCGACCATATGGGATCCCGGGGCACATTCAAAGTGAGAACTTTAGCCACTAGGCCAATATATCGCCGGGCCATCTATCTCTGTTCTTAATGGCATCTGGAACACGATCACACTGTAGAGGTGGGCTCCCTCTGGTGAGCATGCAAACCTGACCTGGGAGCAGGAATGGCTGGACAGGTGATAACATTCACCAGGGTAGAGGGGTTGGTTGGGCCTGAGTTAGGCTGCAACATTCATTAGTATATACAAGAACTGAATGGGATGTGGGACCAATTGTACCAATCTGCTACACATACTGGTATGTGCATGAACTGAGGCTGGGGGCTGGGTTTGTGGGATTTTTAGGGCTTGCTCTAATTAGGCTGCAGTTCTTGCTCATGTATGTGAGGCCTGAGTATATTGTGGGCAACAGGACTGGACCATAGCATCTGTTGTCAGTTTACATATGAGCTGGGACTGGAGACAGAACTGACTGGGCAACTGCAACCACAAGTGCATGTGTGTAGGCTGATGGTCTGAGCTGAACCCCACACTGGCTGGCACACAAAGGAGTCAGGTCTGGGATCACCTCTGCTGAGGTTTTTTGGGGATCCTTCAACTGGACCACTGGTCTTAAAACTCGAACCACAGGGAAAATCACAATCACAATCTGATTGTGAAATGCATTTATTGGAACTGGGCCTCCTCGGCTGTTGAGGCCTGTGCAGTGGACAGCATGCCCTGATGCACATGGGGGACATGATAGTACACTGAGGACTGCAGCGGATGTCCAATACCATTTAGGGCAGAATAAACTGGACAGCTCTCCCGGCCAAGATCTGATAGCATGTATCTGGGCGATTGGAGACTCTGAGGTGAACTATGTCAGCCAATGGACCTTCGAAGGATTTTCTCAACCTTGGACCAATGAAATCAACAGCCTATTGAACTATTAAAACCACTTAAGCAGTACCCTTGGAACACTCACCACACTGAGCACCCTGGGATAACATCGGAGGCCGTCCCACATCCCTAGGTACTGATGCAGTTAGACTGCAGGGAGCAGCTCTCTCCCCTTCTTCCCTCCCTGTCTACAGAAGCAGGAAGAAAAAATGGAAACCATTGTCTCATCCACATTTCCCTTTTCCTTAACCCTTCCCATCCTAGTCAGTGATCAACATGGATATACATCCTTCTCAACTATTTAACCATCAAAAATAAAAGAAAAAGAAGGCCCCTTGAGTAGCCTAAGCAGAGATGTTATTTCTAGAAATATTCTCTAAGATTAATCCATGCATGCATTACCTGATTTTTTTTAAAGATTTATTTTTATTGCAAAGTCAGATATACAGAGAGGAGGAGAGACAGAGAGGAAGATCTTTCATCCAATGATTCACTCTCCAAGTGACCACAACAGCTGGTACTGCGCCGATCTGAAGCCAGGAGCCAGGAACTTCCTTCAGGTCTCCCACGCAGGTGCAGGGTCCCAAGGCTTTGGGCCATCCTTGACTGCTTTTCCAGGCCACAAGCAGGGAGTTGGATGGAAAGTGGAGCTGCTGGGATTAGAACCAGTGCTCATATGGGATCTTTAGCTGTTAGGTCAATGTGCAGAGCCCCACATTACCTAATTATTATTGATTATTATGTTTTCTCCTTTAATAGTATGACTTACATTAAAACAATTTTTCTTCCACTAATGTGTATTTGAAAAGCAGAGAGAGAGAGAGAGAGAGAATGAGTATATAAAGATAAATTTTATATTACGAGACAGGTCTTCCATCTGCTGGTTCACTTCCTGAATGAAGCAAGACAGAGCTGATCTGATCTAAAATCTGGAGCCAGATGGGTGCAGGGTCCCAAGCATTTAGGCCATCCTTCACTGATCTGCCAGGCCTCAAACAGGGAGTTAGATGAGAAGTGGAGAAGCCGGGACACAAACTGGCATCCATGTGGAATGCTGGCATTTGCATGTGAGGGATTAGCCTTCTGAGCCACTGCCGTGGCCCCTAAACATTCTTCTAAGAACAGTCTATACTTACTTCCTTTTTAAAATTTTTTAAATTTTGAATACTACCACTATCAGTCCCTAAGACTGAGCTTTTTTTTTTTTTTTTTTATTTCATTGGAAAGGCAGATGTACAGAGAGGAGGAGAGACAGAGAAGAAGATCCTCTGGCCGGTGATTCACCCCCCAAATGACCGCAACGGCTGGTGCTGCGCCAATCCAAAGCCAGGAGCCAGGAACTTCTTTCCAGGTCTCCCACGTGGTTGCAGGGTCCCAAGGCTTTGGGCCGTCCTTGACTGCTTTCCCAGGCCACAAGCAGGGAGCTGGATGGGAAGTGGAGCAGCCAGGATTAGAACCAGTGCTCATATGGGATTCTGGCACGTTCAAGGCGAGGACCTTAACCATTATGATATCATGCCAGGCCCAAGACTGAGCTTTTTTAGTTTCAATAATTTCACTTTCACAGAACAATGAACATAAGGCACATCAAAATCCATTTAGTACTAATTCTCCATAATATACAAAACAGAATCTAAATTGATAAAAGGCCAAAGGATAGACACCACAGTTCTCTTGCTTTCTTTCCAGGGTTATATTAGTTTAATGAAACATTTACTCTTTTTTTTTTTTTGAAGATTTATTTTATTTTTATTACAAAGTCAGATATACTGAGAGGAGGAGAGACAGAGAGGAAGTGGAGCTGCCAGGATTAGAACCAGCGGCCATATGGGATCAAGACGAGGACCTTAGCTACTAGGCTACGCTGCCAAGCCCAAAACATTTACTCTTAAAAGAACTTGTATGTTCATAGGGGAGTACAAAATCAAGCCAAAGAAGAAAACTAGAAATACTTCTGAAAAAGACAACCATCAAAGGAATGTGCTGACTTTATGAAGGGCTCAGTACGCTTGAGGCAGAGGGAGCTGACAATTTCAATCTTCAAGCTGGAATGTATGGGTGGATGTTTGGCTTTGCAGTTAGAACACCAGCATCCCCATATCACGGTATTCCATCCAGCTCCGGGCTCCTGCTAATGCAGAGCCTGGGAGACAGAGGTGAGTGATGGCTGTTTGGGGGGTGCACCACCAAATCGAAGAGCTTTCTCTCTTGTCTCCTTCTCTCTGTAAATCTGCCTTCCCAATAAAAGCAAATAAATCTGAAATAGAAGAGCTGCTGCCTCATGTGAGAGGCCTGACCTGAACTCCTGGCTGCAGCCGTTGTCAGAGAGAGCTACAGGCCTTCAGAGAATGAACCAGCAGATGCACGCTCTCCTGCGCTTCTGCTTGTCTCTCAGCCTCTCCAAAAAGAACGTATAAGTATATTGAAGAAGGAATGACAATGTTTCACATATAATTATCCAAGAAAAGCTCAATCTTATCTAACCAAAATTGTCTCCAGATCTTTTAAAATCATACTAATCTTCCATATTTACAAACACAATTTATGGTGACCACTTGATTTCCATAAGAAGCAAGTCAGACACATGCTGCCCATTCAGCTTACTGCTTCAGTGACATGGACAAAACAAAACTGATCCTTTTCAAGCTCTTTGGATGTGCAAGAAACTTGCACTTACATATTTGCCTGTTGAGTGTGCACATACTTTTTGCATTTTTCAAAGTTATTATTTCGTGAATCTGAAGGCTACTGCAAGAAGCAGAGGTGACAGCTTGTCCGATGTAAAGTTCTAACATTACTGTCTGCAATTTGAGCTGTAGAAGTAAAACACCACAAACAGCTCTAATACACACCCCAAACTGAGGACAGTGAAATGAACATCTCATCTGTCAACTGCACTTTGAACTATGGTGTGGAGAAGCTGGACGGAGGTTTGAATGCTTGATTCAAATACATTCAATTCCCAAAGCTCTGAGAACTGCTCCTCACATCAGCCACAAGGGCCTGGGAAGTTCAGGTATCACTCAGAGTGCTAGGCCAGCCTACCCTCCCTGAAGCCCTCCCACCAAAGCCTGCCCACTTCTCTGCCTGCAATGTGCTAAATGCTCTCTCCATGCTCTGCCAGCTCTCCAAGCATTCCAGGAGCCATGCCCACAAGCGCTAAGCCTTCTCCCTTAGTCACGCAAGCCCTCCTGGGGACCTTCCCCTCGGCAGCTCCCCAATACCCAGGCAGCTGGGAAGCCTGTGCCATCCTGCCCCTCCTCCCATACTGCTTGCTGGCTTTTTTTTTTTAATATTTATTTTTATTGCAAAGTCAGATACACAGAGAGGAAGAGAGACAGAGGAACATCTTCAGTCCGATGATTCACTCCCCAAGTGGCCGCAACTGAGCTAATCCAAACCCAGGAGCCAGGAGCCTCTTCCAGATCTCCTACGTGGGTGCAGGGTCCCAAGGTTTTGGGCCATCCTCGACCGCTTTCTCACCCCACAAGCAGGGAGCTGGATGGGAAGCGAGACTGCAGGGACACAAACTAGTGCCCATATGGGATCCCGGTGCGTTCAAGGTGAAGACTTTAGCCACTAAGCTATCTCGCTGGACCCTTGCTGGTGCCTTCATAGGCAGTCTTATTATCAGCTGTCTGGGGACAAGCACTGTGCCTTTTCTCTCCCTTTGAGTCCGCCAGCAGAACAATTCCCCGTACAGGGCAGGTTCTTGGCTCAAGGTGGCCACTGGTGGGTCCCAAGGGCGCACAATGTCACCCTCCCCCCACGGCACCCCTCGCCCGGAACCCACAGCCCTGCCCGGTGACATTTGGTTTCCAGGTACAGGAAGCCTGCTCAGCCCCCTACCACACCTCCCGTTCGTTCGTACTGCCCTTCTCTTGCAGTAGCAGAGCCTGTGGGAACATGCCCTCTCCTCCAGGGAATGGAGAGAACTGCCGCCAAGCACCCCTGCCGGGTGGGAGGGCAGACTCAGTCCCCTCTGCCGCCGCTCCTGCTCGGATCAGAGGCCTTCCCGGGGAACCCTGACAGGGACGCCGGCAACAACGCCGGAGGAAGCGGCGCTCGCGACCCCGTCTCCCTCCTCCCCACCCTCCCCGCCCCGGGGGCCTCCCTCGGCCGTCTCCCTGCTCTCCACCTCACAAGCTCTTGAGGTGGCCGCGCTCCAGCAGCGCAAAGGTTGCAAGCGCCGACAACTCCGACCCGCGTGCACGGCTGCCGGGCTGTATACGGTCGTCATGGTAACGGGCCGTTGGGGGAACGCCGGAAGTCCAGGAAGGTGGCGGAAATGAGACTCCGCGGTTCTCCGTCCGGGATCCGCGGTGAGGTTTGGGCGGTATCTGGGAGACGGGAGATGAGGCTAATTAGTCTCGAAGGACTGCCGCAGTTGCCCAAACGAAATCTAGGTCAATGTAGTCAGGAAAGGGAGGCGGAGTATGAATCAGGAAACGGGGCTGCGGAGCTTCCGGCGCAGAGGAGTTTGGACTACGGCGGCCGCGCAGGCTTCTTCGGTTCTGGCCCCACGCTCGAAGCCGCCGTCGGCGTGCACCCTCGCCCCGCCCTGGTTAGTGTGGGGCCGGCCGGCCAGGCCTGCGCAGTTGCGGCGGCGTTGGAAGATGGTGGAGGACGGCGCGGAGGAGCTGGAAGACCTGGTGCACTTCTCGGTGTCCGAGTTGCCCAGTCGCGGTTACGGTGTCATGGAGGAGATCCGGCGGCAGGGCAAGCTGTGCGATGTGACGCTCAAGGTACCGGGCGGCTTGGGCGCTGAGGGGGACAAGGGCCGAGTGGAGGGGTCGCCGAGGCCGGGGGACCGGGCAGAGGGGCTAGCGAGGGATCCGCACGCTGGGCGGAGAGGGCTCTGGCGAGAGGCGGCATGGGGACCAAGCGCGAGACGAAGAGGCGCAGCATTGAAAGCCCTCCGGAAGGGAAGGCGGGGAGTCCGGGAGTGGGAGACGGTGGGGTGTGCCCGCCTCCCTCGCCTGTCACCCGGAGCGGCCAGGGTGCCCCTCTGCGGAGGAGGGGGCCGCTGGAACCAGCCTCCCCGGCTGTGGAGACGTTGCTTTGTGCCGCTCGAGGGCTTCTCCTGGGAGGCACTTCCCTCCCCTTGAAGGGCAGATTTTTGTAGTCGGGAGGACCCTGGGGGGTCCTTGCAGGGGGTGGGGAGAACCCTTGTTCAGTCCACACTGAAGGCGTCCTCCTTCTCACCACACCAATACCAGAGGTCCTGGCTGGGCTGCCGGGAGAGGCGTGGTCACTACCTGCTCCCCAGCCGCATTCCTGGTCGCCAGAGCCGGCTTCCCTCCCGGACTTTGGGTCTTTTCCGGCTCCGAGCAGGGAGGTGCGCCTGCAGGTTGATGTTCCCCGTGGGGCTTTGGCCGGAAGGCTCTACAGCATTTGTGGGTGACCTTGTGTTTGAGACGGAGAGACTGAGAGAGAATTGATGCAAAGATCTTTTTGCCTTTCTGGCGCTTTACCATGGTTAAGGCAACCTTTCTGTATATTGGCATCAGACCACTGAAATGTTAGAGTGGGATGGTTAAGAGGATGGCTTTGGGAAGGAGGATTTGGATTAAAATCTTAGTGGTCACGACCTTGGGTAACTTCCTTAATCTTCCAAAGCCCCAGTTTGTGAGGACTAACAGAAAAATATAAGGTGTCCCTTGGATGATACCCGACAGAATTTTGTCTTCACTGTCCACCTGTCCTGGTGGGTGTTCCTGAAGAGGGTGGACACAGGTAGAAAGTTTGTGGTGGTTGGTTTTGTTTTCTTTAATTTGGGTTCACTGTGCTTTGTGTGATGGAAGATGTAAAGGCCACTTGAGATTTGTGAATACAGGAACAATGTGGTTGAGGCAGTAACATCTGCTGAGTAAACCCTGGTGGAAAGCAGTGATGAGGGAGACGTTCCATGTTAAGATTTCAGCTTTGCGGGTGATCCAGGATGAGCCCAGGAGACACAGAAAAGCAGAAAAGCCCCTGCCAGAGTCCTGTGGTCACTTGTTCATCGAGTAGGGCAAATACAGAACATAGAAAACACTTGGCAGAAAAATTCTTTTTTTTTATTAAGATTTATTTATTTTTATTACAAAGTCAGATATACAGAGAAGAGGAGAGACAGAGAGAACGACATTCTGTCTGATGATTCACTCCCCAAGTGATTGCAACGGCTGGTACTGCTCCGATCAGAAGCCAGGAACCAGGAACTTCCTCCAGGTCTCCCATGTGGGTAGAGCCGTCCTTTGGGCCGTCCTCGACTGCTTTCCCAGGCCACAAGCAGGGAGCTGTATGGGAAGTGGGGCTGCTGGGATTAGAACCGGCACTTATATGGGATCCCGCGTGTTCAAGACGAGGACTTTAGCTGCTAGGCCACCGCGCTGAGCCCCAGAAAAATTCTTAAATGGCTTTCCCATGAAAATGTGTTTTATTTATTCCAAGGGACAAGGGAATTATCAGCTGTAGTTTTCAGTGGGGAGTGTCAGTCTGAATTAATGTGTTCTTTTCAAGGATCTGGAGGCATTAATAACCTTTATAAAGGCTTACGCTGGTGCTGTGCAGGACATTGGCTGGCTCAGAAGTGGGTGTGGAGACTGAGGTGTAGCTCCAAGCCATGAGATGGTGGGGCCTGTGGAGAAGCCTGGTCACATCTCACCACTCTCCTTCAGGGCTGCTCCATAAACTAGATCTTGGCCTCTCTCTTGTTTATGAGAGTCTTTGCTAAACTTCCCATGCCTCCACACTATTTTTCAAATAAACAAAACTGGCAGGAAGCCTTTTGGTGTGGGATTGTTTATTAGTTCGTGGGCCTTTCTGACTGGGCGTTAGGGTTAGCTGATGGTCTTCTTAACATACTGACTTTGGGACTTGAGCCTAGCATGGCCCATTTGTAGGGCTGGCAAGCCTGAGAATTTCCATTTGTGTCAAGTTGCCCAAAAGTGGCTCCTGGTCAGCCATCATATTGTGAGAGCTGAGAATATAGGGTAATGGATACGCATGTGGAGTCCGTAGATCTCCCTTGAGGCATCTTTCCACGTGGTGTAAACCTGGCCTTACTGTTTGAGGGGAAGGCTCTTCCTTTTGTGTATAGACGTTCAATAAATCCCTCCCACCCTAAATGGTGCCCTGGTTACCCAAGTTCAAGTCTAGTAGTAGAGCCTGATGAGTAGATCTGCAGTCTTCTCTGAGGTGGTTTCTGAGCAGCTGCTTGCCGGAGCACAGAGACAGGTACTGCCAGTGCTTGAATTTTGGAGATGTTCATCAATGGCTTGCCATCTGCAGCACTCAGAATTCTCATCTCACATAGTTGCTATTCATTTGTCTGCTTTTCATCTTCTAGAGTTTTGCTGATTTTCCTAGTCTGTTTCTGCTTTTCTTTGCCTTGGGATCCTTGCTTAATTTCAGTCAGAGGCGATATCCTGCAAACTCTAGAGCAGTAAAAAATTACAAAACAAGAGGGCTGCTGTTGTGACACAGCAAGTTGAATCTCCACTTGTGCTGCCTGCTCCAGCCTGGCACGGCCCTGGCTGTTGTGGCTATTTGGGGAGTGAACCAATGGGTGAAAGCTCTCTCTCACTGTGTAACTCTGTCTTTCAAATACATAAATAAATCTTTTAAACAGAGCTTTCATGCAATGTCTCACTGTCCAAATGGCCACAGTGTCAGTGGCTGTGACAGGCTGAGCCAGGAGCCCTTTTGGGTCTCTCACATAGGTGCGGGGGCCCAAGCACTTGGGGAAATTTTCTGCTGCTTTTTCTCAGGTGCATTGATAGGCAGCTGGATCCTAAAATGGAGCAGTAGGGACTTGAACCAAGACCGCAGTCAGCAGCTTCTTTACTTGCTACTCCACATCAACCCCAATAAATCTTTTTTTCCCCAGTTACTTTGTACTTCTGTGATACCATGAAAGTCTTCTCAGAAAAACCCCCTGATAATCTTTGGCAAACTATTTAATGGTTAAGAGGCCAGTAGTATAGTACTTCTCAGCCACAGGTTTGGTTCCAGTGGAGAGAGTGAAATGAATGGAAGTTCTTATCTCCTCTTCCCACTGGGTGATTCCGTCTCTTTTCCTCTAGACCTCCAGGCACTGCTGCTCCAGCAGCGTTGTTAGGCCCATTGGGGACCACCAGCCAGTTAGGCAGACTCCTCAGAATCCTGAGGGTTGTTAGTGTGGAGATTGGGGTCATGTGGTCCCCACCCACTTTTCTGTTCTCCTTCTGTCCCTGGGAGAGCAGAATGGGGTCCCCAAACATTTTATATTACTCACAGACCTGCACTTTTAGAGGAGAGAGGAACTTCTTCATTTACACACTCTGTTTTAAAGAGTTGATAAAAGGTTCCTGAATTTGTGCTGACATCAGTGTTAGTTAGTGTTTTGCCAAGATCCCGCTGAGGCTTTGATCCCGCTGAATCAGGATCTGAGAATTCAGCTTCCAGAAGAAAATGTCTCTTTCCTGAATAAAGGACATAGTGTCTGAATATTTGCTTTTGACCTACTAAATCCAGGTGCGCTGACATGGGACTCAGAAGTTGAACATCTGGGTCTGGAATCATGCCAACTTGGTTGTTCCTTTGTAATGAAAGAATAGGTGGAGAAGGATACCAGGAAATGAAGTAAGGACTTGTTGATGCATGCCATTTTTGTGTCGTGTGTAGTGTAGTGAGTTACACAGGGATAATTACATAGCTAGAATAGTCATATTTAAAGGAGCCTGTAGAAGTCTTTTATCAAAGCCATTCATTTTACAGATTAAAAAAACACCAAGGCTAAATGCTGTTAAGAGATTAACCAAGGCATAAAGCTGTGTTAGCGGAGGCCCAACACAGCTTTTTACTGGGAGAGGCGATGCTCCCAAATCCTGTCAGCTCACTCACTTGCCTTGGTGATGGTAGAAGGCAGGGGGGACAAACCATCTCAGTCTTTGTGCCTGAAGGGCAGTGATGCGCGTGACCAGATGCAACTGCACATCTCTGTTTCAGGAGAGAAGATAGATGCAGGCTGTTGCTGCCAGTCTGCTAGACCATCATAATCTTGATTGTTTTTTTACTTTGAAATGATATTGTATTGAAAAACTTGTGTTTTTCAGTACTGTGTTAAACTCCTGGGTTTTCTATTGGCTTTCCCCCTCCCCAAATTGTTGTACTCATCTTCAACCAACCAGCCTTCCTTCTTGCTTCCTTCCTCCCTTTTCTCCCACACCCCCACTAAAAAAACAAAATGATGATTCACGGTTTGAGAGGCAGAGGGAGTGAGCACAGCACTGTCCGCAGGTTCACTCTCCCGGGCCGCACCGTGCTCCCTGACTGGGACTGGAGCTGGGAACCAGGAACAGGGTCCAGGTCTCCCATTTACCTGAGCCACCATATTCATCAGCAATTGAGTTCTGATCTCTTCTTGTTCAAGTTATGGATAAAGTTGGTACATTTGGGGCCCGGCGGCGTGGCCTAGCGGCTAAAAGTCCTCGCCTTGAAAGCCCTGGGATCCCATATGGACGCTGGTTCTAATCCCGGCAGCTCCACTTCCCATCCAGCTCCCTGCTTGTGGCCTGGGAAAGCAGTCAAGGACGGCCCAAGGCTTTGGGACCCTGCACCCACGTGGGAGACCTGGAAGAGGTTCCTGGTTCCCGGCTTCGGATCGGCGCAGCACCGGCCTGTTGCGGCTCACTTGGGGAGTGAATGATCGGATGGAAGATCTTCCTCTCTGTCTCTCCTCCTCTCTATATATCCGGCTTTCCAATAATAATAAAATCTTTCAAAAAAAAAAAAGTTGGTACATTTGTACACCATTTGGGTGAATGAAAATTTGAAGCTACCTGGCAAGGGTGGAGCCACAGCCTGGAAAATCTGTTGCCAGCTAAGCAGCATTCATGGTGTTCATTCACCCTGAGGTGAATTGCTGGAACCTGGCTAGCTGGCTGACTGAGGCTAAGGAGCCTGTATTGAGGGTGCTTCTTACTGTAGACAGTTCCTTTAATGTATCTGATACTCTGTTATGTGCCCCCTCTGCCCCACCTTGTTTAGCTTTAAGACTGAAAATGAGATCACATTGTTTCATTGAAGATGTGTCCCTAGTCCTTTCTTGCTGACACTTGTGTTGTGTCGCTTCTTTGGCATGGATCCGTAATATATATATATACATATATATATATATTTTTAAGATTTATTTTTATTACAAAGTCAGATATACAGAGAGGAGGAGAGAGAGAGAGGAAGATCTTCAGTCTGATGATTCGCTCTTCAAGTAGCACAATGGCTGATGCTTTGCCGATCAGGAGCCAGGAACTTCCTCCAGGTCTCCCACATGGGTGCAGGGTCCCAAGGCTTTGGGCCGTCCTTGACTGCTTTCCCAGGCCACAAGCAAGGAGCTGAATGGGAAGTGGAGCTGCCAGGATTAGAACCGGCACTTATATGGGATCCCGTGTGTTCAAGGTGAGGACCTTAGCCGCTAGGCCACCGCACCAGGCCCGTACCCATAATCTTGTCTGCATTTAGCTTGGGGAGACCTTAGGAAGGGTACCCAATAACTGATGATGTCACCACTCGCTTCCGGGTTGGAGATCAAATGGGGCGAGCCAAGGTGTGTAGTGTGAACTAGGAGTGTGCAGTCATTTTCTGTAAAGGGCCAGCTAGTAAATATTTTAGCACATGTGTGGTTAATACTGTTCCAGACACATCCCTCATCTCTGATGTTTCAGTGCAGAAGCAGTTGTACACAATAGATGAATGAATGGATGTGGCTGTGTTCCAGTAAAGTCTTACTCATAGCAACAGGTATGAACCATGTTACTGACAGCTTTCGTATATGGATACCACCTTATATGAAAAGTTGTCCCAGCATTATTCAGTATAACCTCCAATTTTTCTAAGCTTCTCGCTGCCTCTGCTGGGCATACAACAAGAGTGAGAAGCTAAGGATGTCCTGTTGTTGACAGCCATTCTCAGTTGGTTTTTCTAGGCCTGCTGGCTGTGTTTGTCTGGGGTCCTCCAGATTTGGCCCCTTTCCATCTTTCTTTTCTAAGTGCCTGTGATCTGCTGTGTTACAGGCTGTCTCTTCATGACCTGTGTTCTTCTTTTTCTTCTTTTTTTAAAAAAGATCTTTTTTCTTTTTTTAATTGGAGAGGCAGATTTACAAAGCGAGTAAGTGACAGACATCTTCCATCCACTGGTTCACTCCCCAAGTGACTGCAATAATCAGAATTGAATTGACGTAAAACTAGGAACCAGGAGCTTCTTCTGGGTCTCCCGCACGGGTGCAGGGTCCCAGCACTTTGGGCTATCCTCGACTGCTTTCCCAGGCCACAAACAGGGAGCTAGAAGGGAAGTGAAACATCTGGAATATGAACCTGAGGCCATATGGTGCATTCAAGGAGAGAATTTAGCCTTAGGCTTTCGTGACAGGCACATGCCCCATGTTCTTGAAGTGCTGGATTTTTGCTGTGGTGTTTCTTTATCTGCATAGCTCTGCTGGGCAGAGTCCTATCTGTGCTTCAGGGAGAGATGGCCAGTCACTCCCTCATTTGTTTTCCTAGAGCCTGTTATCTTCTGATTACAAGTTTGCACACCTGTCTCCTCATCAACCTGTAGGTTTGTGTTTGGCCAGGGACCTTGCCATCTTCTTTTGCCCTGCCCTTTGACTATCGTTGTTGGGGGCTTGAGAGGGGCATTGTGCAAGTTTCCTTGTCTCTGAAGATAGTCTTCTTATGTTTCTCCAAGTGTAGTTACTCCCTCTTTCCTGGTTGTGATGTAAAATTCCTCATTCTTTGGAGTGTGGTCATTGGACCAGTTGCATCAGCATCACATGAGAACTTGTGTGAAATGCAGGATTCCAGGCCCCGCCTCAGACCTACTGAACTTGACTCCTCCTTCCAAGACATTTCGAGAAGCATTACTCACACATTTTGCTCTTACCCCTTGTCATATTGAATAGAGTGAAAATATGTTTGCATGTTTTTCTTCTTTAGATGCTGAGCTGATGCATTTTTAACCTGGTGTAGTTCATGGTGTGCTTTAAGTGCTAGGGTGTGTTTTCTGAAGACCTCAAAAGGTCCCTGGCTTTATGTTTGAAGTGCTCCTTCAGTTAGCATATAGTAGCAGTGCGTTTATCTGTGCATGATGCTTTACTAGGTACATGAAGCACCCTGCTCTGAATGAGACACCAGCTCTATTTTCAGTTAACTGTGCAAGTGTCACCAAAGGGATGGGAGTTCTTTGCACCTTTGTTGCCTTCTGAGGGCATGCAGCAGTTTAATGGGAAGGAAGGTATTTGGTGCCTCGCTAGACTGACAGATACGAAGGGAAGGCATATTCCAGGCTCAGAGGAGTCTGTTTAAAGGACCAGGCATTTACATTGAGTACTCATGTTTGTGAAATAAGATGTGGAAGAGAAAGAATGTGAGAGTGAGGGTGCGCTTCTCACGGTAAGGAGTTTGAACTAGTGAGAAATACCTGCCAATCAATTCTTGTCTCTTCTTCCCACTTTACATTCTTGGATATTGGTGATGGGTGGAGGTGACAGATCTGAGTGTTGTAGTCAGTTCTTTATATGGGACCATAGCCTTGAGCAGTCACCTTCTTTCCTGCCTTCCAAATAACAGGGCTCACCTGTTAATTCATTCTGCTAAATGGCTTCAGTGAGTGGGACTGAACAGGAGCCAGAAGCTAAATGCTGGTCTCCCATATGGGGGGCACAGGTTACTTGAACCATCACTACTGTCTCCTAGGATCTGCATTACCAAGAAGCTAGAGTCAGGATTCAGGTCTGGAAGCAGACCAGATAAGATAGTCTTATAGGGAACACCAGCAACTTAACTGATGTCTTAACCCCTAGGTTAAACACTTGCCCCTCTAGGTTGGGTTTTTTTGTTTGCTTGCTTGTATTTTTATTTATTTTTTATTTATTTTTAAGATTTATTATTATTGGAAAGCCGGATATACAGAGAGGAGGAGAGACAGAGAGGAAGATCTTCCGTCCGATGATTCACTCCCCAAGTGAGCCGCAACAGGCTGGTGTGCGCCGATCCGATGATGGGAACCAGGAACCTCTTCCAGGTCTCTCATGCGGGTGCACAGTCCCAAAGCTTTGGGCCATCCTCGACTGCTTTCCCAGGCCACAAGCAGGAAGCTGGATGGGAAGTGGAGCTGCTGGGATTAGAACCAGCACCCATATGGGATCCCGGGGCTTTCAAGGCGAGGACTTTAGCTGCTAGGCCATGCTGCCGGGCCCTTGCTTGTATTTTTAAGTATCAGTTGGTCAGCCACTTCCTCCCACACCTCCTTCCTGAGTCACAACACAGTGGAGCTCCCTAAAACAGAAAGACCAAGACTCCATCAATAGAGGAGATTATAGTTGTTTTAAAATACCATCAGAAGTCCAGATAAAGCCCACCGAGTTTTATTATTTCTTCTTGTGGGTTTGATCACTTCTGCATCCAGTGAAATGGACAGGGCATCACTCTGCCCACACTCTAGGCTGTTGGGCAGACCATCAGCACTCAAAGTGAAGGTACAGAGCCTTACATGTCGCTTTGTTTGAAACCCACCTGAATAATGAAGCTCATATGGTTTGTTGATTTCTTGGTTTTTTTTGAAGATTGACTTATTTTCACTTGTAAGGCAGATTTCCATAAAGAAGGAGAGACAAAGATTTTCCATTTGCTGGTTCATTCCCCAACGGCTGCAACAGCCAGCACTAAACCAATCTGAAGGCAGGAGCCAGGAGCCTCTTCCAGGTCTTCCAAACAGGTGTAGGATCCCAAGGAGGCGGATAATCCTCGACTGCTTTCCCACGCCATAAGCAGGGAGCTTGATGGGAAGTAGAACAGCTGGGACATGAACCAGCCCAAATAGGATGCTAGTGCTTGGAGGTGGATAATTAGCCAATTGAGCCACTGTGCCTACCCCTGTTGATCTCTTTAGTGTTGGCACTGTTAACCTGAAACCAAGTCCCCTTGCCCTAAGTTTGGCCTGTGCCTTATTTGATGTTGCTTGAGTCAGCGGAATTTTCAGATGAAGTTAGAGAGTAACTCCTCCTGCTGAGCTCCGGTTTTGACCTGCTCCACAGTTCTGAGCTGAAAGTCAACAGTTTTAAAAAGAGGAAAAATGCAAACAGGCGTTTGCATTTCAGATGAAAAATCTTTTGGTGAAATAGGCTTTAGGATTCATTACCTTTACCCATGCAAGAGACACTGTTAGGATACAGCCTCCCTTTCTATGGGAAGAATATTCAGGCTGGATGGAGAGACATCACGTGTGACACAGTGGAGGTTTGTAACAGATGCCCCAGGCCCAGAAGGCAAGAACTGAGTGTTGGGGAGCCAGGGAAGCCCCTCAAGGGAGGGAGCACTAGAACTGGATCTTCAAGGATGGAGAGTGATTTCACTGGGCAGAAAAGCAAATCCCCGGCAAAGGTACAGGACAATTCTGGAAACTTGTTAGCAGCTTAGAGGAGATGAATCATGGTGGAGGATAAAACTGAATGAGGTGTTTGGGTCCAGTTTAGGATTTGGATCTGTCTTGGAGTTGGTAGAATACCCACAATTCTGGGGACAGACATGATTAGACTAAATTTTATGAGTATGCATGGATTTTGGGGGGGGGGGGGCTTGTACCAAATAAACATTTTTATTCCATTTTTCCTTTTTTTTAAAATATTTATTTTTATTGGAAAATAAAGTTTACAGAGAGAAGGAGAAACAAAGATCTTCTGGCACTGGTGGCACTGGTTCACTCCCCAGGTGGCCACAGCAGCCAGAGCTGAGCTGATCTGAAGCCAGGAGCCAGGAGCCAGGAGCTTCTTCCGGGTTTCCCACAAGGATACAGGGTCCCAAGGCTTTGAGTCATCCTCTACTGCTTTCCCAGGCCACAGGTAGGGAACTAGATGGAAAGTGGAGCAGCTGGCACATGAACTGGCTAATTTTTTTGTGTACTTATCAGCATCTGGTGATCTCATTTTTAATCACTTTTTTTTTTAGCCATTCTGCTCATGCATATTTTTTTTGCGGGTTAGGGGGGAGGGAATGATGCCACTGTATAATCCATGAGCCAGCAATGAATTCAACAAGAGAAAAGAGAGTATTTGGAATAAATAAAACTGAAATGAAAAACATCAAAACAAAACAAAATAAAACCAGTATGGATCGGATTATTGAAGCTACACTTTCCACACTGGTTTCCTTATATAAGAGAGAACATACTGCTCATGCATATTGATTGTGATTTAAACTCCCCTAACAGATTATGAAGCTATAAATCTGTTTATGTGTTTGTCATCTGTATATGTTTTTTTTTTAATTTTTATGAAAAGATTTATCAGGACTGCTGTTGTGATAAAATTGCTCCCTGAGGTGCCAACATTAGTTTTTATTTATTTGAAAGGCAGAATTATAGAGAGAAGGAGGTGGGGGGAAGAGAGAGACTCATCCATCTGTTGTTGGACTCCGTAGGTGGCTACAACGACCAGGCCAGAGTCAGGAACTTCTTTCAGGTCTTCCACAGGGGTGGCACCAGCTCAGGCACGTGGACCATCATGGGTTGCTTTCCCAGGTACATTTACAGGGAGCTGGATCAGAAGCAGAGCAGTTGGTACACAAATTGGCACTCCTATCAGATGTTCATGTCACAGGTGGCAACTTAACCCACTGCATTGTAGGACCAATCCTTTTTGATGAAATCAATTTGTAAGGCACCCTGACAGGGAAACCTTACCATCTGTCTTGAGAAAGTGAGTTTCCCCAATGACCGCCGAAGACGAGGCTTGATGCAAAAGCAAGAGGTTTTATTCGATCACCAGCGCGCTGGGGCCAGGGCCAGTTCCTCACGCAGGAGGATAGGCACACTAACCCCAAGTCATTTTAACTGCATTCTTTTTTTTTTTTAAAGATTTATTTTTATTACAAAGTCAGATATACAGAGAGGAGGAGAGACAGAGAGGAACATCTTATGTCCGATGATTCACTCCCCAAATGAGCCGCAACGGGCTGGTGCGTGCCAATCCGATGCTGGGAACCAGGAACCTCTTCCGGGTCTCCCACGCGGGTGCAGTGTCCCAATGTATTGGGCCGTCCTCGACTGCTTTCCCAGGCCACAAGCAGGGAGCTGGATGGGAAGTGGAGCTGCCGGGATTAGAACTGGTGCCCATAAGGGATCCCTGGGCGTTCAAGGCGAGGACTTTAGCTGCTAGGCCACACCGCCGGGCCCAACTGCATTCTTTTAAAGGCTAAAGTCACAAGCAGGGAGGGGCGAGTCACACAATCAGGGGTTTTCCGCTCCCAGGCTATATTTCTTGAGGTGTCTGTCCTAAGACCTTTCTCATGCCTGTCCTGGGACCCTTCTCATGACCTAATCAGGATGCAGTTGCTGGAGCCCCTTGTCTCTCAGGCTCCCAGGCTATATTTCAGACTACCTTACTTCCCTCTCTAATGATAAAATGCTTTTTCAGCTATTCACTATTCTCCACCGCAAGCAGAATACAGAAGGCAAAGAAAAACATATTAAGCAGAATACAGAAAGCAAAAGCAACTTAAATCCTCTGGCCTTTTAATTCTGAATATTTCTTTTCAGATTCTTTTTGATGAAATCAAAAATCCTTTTTGATAATGAATTATATTATTCCTTCATGTCTCTTACCCATTTCTCATCAGATATTTTTTAAAAGATACTTTTTTTTTTTTTCAATTTGAAAGCCATCCTCTGCTGCTTTCCCAGGCCATAAGCAGGGAGCCAGATTGAAAATAGAGTAGCCTAAACACGATTTGGTGCCCGTATGGCTTGCTGGCACTTGCAGACAAGGCACTATCCTGTGCCATCATGCCAGCCCATCTTTTTTTTTTTTTTAAGATCTATTTTATTTTGTTTGAAAGGCAGAGTTAGAGAGAGAAAGAAAACACTTGGTCCATCTTCCACTGCCTTCCCAGGTACATTAGCTAGCTGGGGCTAGATTGAAAGTAGAGCAGCCAGGAAGAACTTGAACCGGTGACTACATAGGATGCTGGCGTTGCAGGCAGTGGTTTAACCCAACATGCCACAGTACTGGCCCCAGCTTACATCTTTTTAGTGCTGAATGATACTCCGTTGTCTGGATATACCACAGTTCTGTATTTACCTACTTAGGAACTGAAGGACTCTCGGTTGCTTCCTAGTTTTGACAGTTACAAATAATGCTGCTATAATTATCCATGTGCAGGAAGCTGGTGTTTAGCTTAGGGATTAAGACGCCTGCATCACACATCAGAATTCCTAAATTTGATTCTCAGCTCTGGGCGTCTGGCTCCTGACTCCAGCTTCCTGTCAATGCCGGCTCTGGGAGGCAGCGATAATGACTTGAGTAGTTTCCTGCTACCTGCATATGCATCTGGATTGGCTCCTGACTGCAGGGTCCAGCCTTAGGCAAGCCCTGCCTGTAGGGGGCATTTGCGAGAGTGAACCAGCAGATAGGAGTTCTGTCTCTGTCTCTGAAAAAGGAAAATGAACATGATATTTAAAAAACCAAAAACTGGGGCTCAGCAGCGTGGCCTGGTGGCTGAGGTCCTCGCCTTGATCCCATATGGCCGCTGGTTCTGGTCCCGGCAGCTCCACTTCCTCTCTGCCTCTCCTCCTCTCAGTGTATCTGACTTTGTAATAAAAATAAAATAAATAAATAAATAAAAAAGACATAAGATATGAAACTGTTCTTTGCTTCCTAATGTTCTAAAAAAAAAAAAAGCAAAAACTGGATGCAAGTGTCTGTTTTCTCAGGAGCACCAAATTATGTTTCAAAGCAACATGGCGTTTTGCACTTGACCTCACCGCTTGGATTTTCATCATTCCAATAAGATATATATAAGAAACTCATTGTTTAAATTTGCAGTTCACTAAAGATAATACAATGCATACATATACTTCCTGCCATTTATATATTTTCTTTAGTGAGGGAGTCTGTCAGTTCTTTCACTCATTTTTGAATTGTTTTCTTTTTATTGAACATTAATTCTTCCTGTTTTGGATAACAGCCCTTTATTAAATCTGTCTTTCCCAAATATTTTTCCACATTCTGTGATCTCTCGTCTCATTTTGATTTTATTCCTAAGGCTGGATAGTACTCCAGTGTGCATCTGTACCATTTTTTGTTTATCCTGTCATCATCCATTTGGTTTGTTTTTACCTTTTGCCTGTTATGAATAATGTGACTGTGAACATTAATGAAGAAGTGTCTGGGTCTCTGGTTTTCATATCTTTGGGATATTTTTCCAGAAAGTATTGAAATTGTTGGTTTATGTTGTGATTCTCCCTCTCTTTGAAAGTTAGAGACAGACAGAGATCTTCCACCCACTGGTTCACTTCCCATATGGCCTCAGCAGCTGGAACTGGGCTGGTTCAAAGCCATAAGTCAGAAGCTTCTTTTAGGTCTCCCACATGGGTGCAGGGAGTCTAAGACCTCAGATCTTTTGTCCTCTGCTGCCTTCCCAGGCCGTTAGTAGGGAGCTGGATGGGAAGTGGTGCACCAGAACACAAACAGACACCCATGTGGGATGCTAGTACTTGCAGGCAGAGGATTGGCCAGTTGAGCCATTGTAACAGCCACTGTAATTCTCCATTTAACTTCTGAGGAACTGCCAAACTCATTTCCACAGTGGCTACAGTATTTTACTCAATCAGTGCTTAGGTTTCAATAGCTGCACATCTTTGTCAATATTTTCTAATTATTTTATTATATATTTACTTACTGTCTGGACGTTTTTCTTTTTAAGGTTTATTTTATTTTCATTACAAAGTCAGATATACAGAGAGAGGAGGAGAGACAGAGAGGAAGATCTTCCGTCTGATGATTCGCTCCCCAAGTGAGCCACAACGGCCGGTGCTGTGCCGATCCGAAGCCGGCAACCAGGAAGCTCTTTGAGTCTCCTGCACAGGTGCAGGGTCCCAAAGCTTTGGGCCGTCCTCGACTGCTTTCCCAGACCACAACCAGGGAGCTGGATGGGAACCAGGGCTGCCGGGATTAGAACTGGCGCCCATATGGGATTCCGCGGCGTTCAAGGCGAGGACTTTAGCCGCTAGGCTAAGGTGCCGGGCCCACTTTCTGGACTTTTTAAAATAGCTGTCTTCATGGGTATAAAATATTACGTTGGGGACCTTGCATGGTAGCCTGGTGTAAGATATTGATGTTTCCATTGGCATTTCCGTGCTAACCAATGATGTTGATATCTTTTCAATGTGACCTTTACTCAGAGTATGTTATTCCAATTTCTTTGTCTTTTATATAAATTTTGGAATAATTTTATCTATAAAAGTAATCTTGCCGAGATTTTTGTAGGAATTACGTCATGCTTGCTCATCAATTTCAAGAGAATTGACTTCTTTACCATATGGAGTCATAATGCTCAGTCACAATGAATATCTCATTGTTTACTTCAGTCTCAGCTTGTTTCATCAATATTTTGTGTCGTATCATACAAGTCTTATACTTTGGTTAGTTAGATTTAAGCCTTGATGTTTTGGTTTTTAGCCACTTGATTTTTTTTTTTTTAGTAAAATAAGATGGGCAGGATCAGGATGGGCTGAACTGTGACACCCATTGGTTCATGTAGAAGACGAGGCTGGAAGCAGAACTGACCCAGCAATTGCAGCCACCAGCATATGCATAAGCTGATTGGGGCGACGGACTGTGCCAGACCCTGTACTGGCAAGCACACATAAGAATCAGGTCACCTCAGACAAAATTTCTTTGGGGATACCTGAAACTAAGCTGCTGATCTCAGAACCCAACCATGAAGAGACTATGTCAGCCAGTGGATTCTGAAGAGGTTTCATTGTGCTTGGAGTGACGAGATTGGCAGCAATTCAGAACTGTTGAACTATCAAAACTGCTTGAGCAGGAACCTTGGAGCATTCCCCACATCGGGGACCTGGGATGGGTGGGAGGCTGGTGGAGCTTCTTCCTTTATCTCTCCCCTTACCCCAGACACAGAGAAAAAAAATAATAATGTGGAAAAAAAAAAAGGAATTTAGTGTTATCCCTTCCTTTTCGAGAGCAGGCGCGTTCAGGGTGGTATGGCCGTAGACGACAGACTCCCTTCCTTTTCAATTTTGTGGAAGAGATTGCTTAAAACTTGCGCATATATATATATATATATATATATATATATGCACACACACACACACATATATACATATATATGTAAGTATTTAATTTGGTAGAGGTCTCTAGTGAAACTCTGCCTGTAGAGTTCCTTTTTGGGAGTTCTAAAGTTACAAATTTAATTTGCTTGTTATAGAACTACTTAATTTATTTCTTTCATTATGAGTAGTTATTATTCCAAAGAATTAGGCCACTTGTTCAGAGTCATCTAATTCATGTGGATAGAGTTGATCAGAGCACTCCTTTATCTTTTTATGATTGCAGGATCTACAGTAATATTACTTGTTTCTTCCCTACATTCATGATGATCTCTTTTTCTTTGTTAATCTTGCCTAGAGCATTTTATTTATTTATTTATTTATTTAAGATTTTATTGTTATTGGAAAGCCGGATATACAGAGAGGAGGAGAGACAGAGAGGAAGATCTTCCGTCCGATGATTCACTCCCCAAGTGAGCCGCAACGGGCCGGTACGCGCCAATCCGATGCCGGGAACCAGGAACCTCTTCCGGGTCTCCCACGCGGGTGCAGGGTCCCAAAGCTGTGGGCTGTCTTCGACTGCTTTCCCAGGCCACAAGCAGGGAGCTGGATGGGAAGTGGAGCTGCCAGGACTAGAACCGGCGCCCATATGGGATCCCGGGGCTTTCAAGGCGAGGACTTTAGCTGCTAGGCCACGCCGCCGGGCCCGCCTAGAGCATTTTAAATTTCATTGATCTTTTCAGGGAGTCAGCTTTTTATCATTTTTTAATCCTTTTTTAATTTAATCAGTTTTTTTTTTCTTAACAGCTATGGAGTAATCCATTGACTTTTTTTTTTTAAGGTTTTTGTATTTATTTGAAAAGCAGTCACAGAGAGAAAGACAGACAGAGGAAGATCCTCCATCTGCTGGTTCACTCCCCAAATAGCCTCTGTGGCTGGAGCTGAGCTGATCCGAAGCCAGGAACTTGGAGTGTCTTCTGAGTCTCCCAAGCAGGTGCAGGATCCCAAGGCTTGGTCCATCCTCTACAGCTTTCCCAGGCCACAAGCAGGGAGCTGGATGGGAAGTGGAACATCTGAGACATGAACCAGTTGCCCATATGGGATGCCATCATGTTCAGAAAGAGGATTAGCTTAACTGGCCATTGTGTTGGCCCCAAGCAGTTGTATTTTTAATTTCTTTGACTTACTTTATTTCTTTCTCTTTTTCTAGTTTTTTTTTTTTTTTAAAGATTTATTCATTTTATTACAGCCAGATATACACAGAGGAGGAGAGACAGAGAGGAAGATCTTCCGTCCGATGATTCACTCCCCAAGTGAGCCGCAACGGGCCGGTGCGCGCCGATCCGAAGCCGGGAACCTGGAACCTCTTCCGGGTCTCCCACGCGGGTGCAGTGTCCCAAAGCATTGGGCCGTCCTCAACTGCTTTCCCAGGCCACAAGCAGGGAGCTGGATGGGAAGTGGAGCTGCCGGGATTAGAACCGGCGCCCATATGGGATCCCGGGGCTTTCAAGGCGAGGACTTTAGCCGCTAGACCACGCCACCGGGCCCTCTTTTTCTAGTTTTTGAGGCTTAGTTATTTCAGTCATCCCAGATAACCATTCAGTGCTGTAATCTCATGATTACTTCATCTGTGTCCCCTAAATCATGTTGTATTATAATTTTCCTTTATTCAGTGTATGTTTAAGTTGGCCTGTTTTTTGTTTCTTTTTTGTTGTTGTTTTCTTCTTTTTCTTGATACTTCCTTTTTGACCTGTGGGTTATTTAAACATGTGTTAGCCTTCTAGTGGATTCATTGAGTCATCTTCTGCTGGCTTTTGAGGCGTATTAGCAGGAAGTGGGCTTGGAAGCAGAGAATCCAGGTCTTGAACTGACACTTCAATCTGAAATGCCCGAGTTGCAAGTATGTCTCTGTGTCACAGCACTGGCCCCCTGCGCCAGGCCCTGTATATTGCTCCCCCACCCCCATCCATGCCATCACCTGGGTTTGCTGTGTGGCTGGTGTTCCTCTTGCCTGCAGTGTAGCTGCTGTGGCGCTGGCTTTTTCTGTGCACTGCAGTGGCCAGTCAGCCCTGTTATCATCTCTGCTTCTTTCATTTGTTCTCACTGCTCTAATTCAATCCCTTATTTGTATGCATACACCTTTGTGTTGGCCTCTGTTCTCTTGTCTCTGCTAGTGATTTTCCAGTTAAAAGTTTGAGAAGAAAGGGTCTGAATCTTGGAGTTGCAAAGCATTAATTAACAGGTATGGAAAGAAAACAGTGAAATGGCAGTTTTTGGAAGCCTGGCTTCCACCTAAAGAGGAAGTCTGTTTCACCATTTCTCTGTTATGGGCATATAGGTCTTTTACAGCTTCTGTAGTTAACCAGTGACCACTGTGCAGTGAATTCCCTAGGATGTGTGTTTTTGTAGGTTTGCATAAATGCTGTGGCCCTTTGAGAAAATGCAAAGGTATAAATGCAAAGAAATGGCATAGTGAAGGGAGCATCTGTTTTGTGCACATGGATTGCACTTGGGGGGGGAACTTCTGAGGAGGAGCAAGAGTGCCTCAGGAGGCTGAGGCAGGTGCAAAGAGAAATCGCTTGAAGAAATCATACATTCTCGCTGCCTTTACTAGTAGAATCCAGAAACACAGAAAAGCCATTGTTTGCCCTCAGCTGGGCATGCCTCTGGTGGGATAAGAGGAAACTGGAGCTGTGGAACAGACATAGCATCTCCTCCGAGGAGGATGAGTAGCCCTGTTCCTACCTGCCTGACCTCAGGTGGATCACATACCTGAGCTGATGTGGAAATTCAGATTGTAGACTTGGTTTTTCCTGACCCAAATAATGACAACTTTTCCAAGAAAACAAGCTGCTTAGGAATTCAACAAATGACTCATCTATGCTGCAGATATCTGTTGGCCATCTCTACATGCCCTGCAGTGTTCCTGGTCAGTGGGACAGTGTCAGCTGTGTACCTTTGCTATCTGGAGGGAGTGCTATCACTCTAGGGTCTGTTACTCACCTTATACAGATTGATCCTTAAAGACCTCTCATGGCCCTTGGGCACCACAGGGACCCACACAGAGCTGAAACACTTTTCGTTACTGTTCATTCATTCAGACCCTGATGAAAGGCACCCCTTTCCTGAACTCCTGCAGTGAGTTCTCTGCACCACAGGACTTAGGACACTGACTTTTAGTGGGAGAACTAAACTCGCCCATTTATCAGCTTGGTTAATGTTATGAACTGGAGGAGGGGCAGGGTTGAAGGTGGATATGCTGCTGGGTTGCTGCTTGTGCCATTCACCTGTCCTTGCACTGCAGATTGGTTTATCACACACCTGATGGCTCCTTGCTGTGCCTTGGTTCTTTCTAATTTGAAAAATCCTGAGAAAGGATCCAATGTTGCATAGTGTGACCTCAATGAAGATAGGGAGTTCAAGAAAGAAATAGTGAGTTCACAAGGACAAATGGAAGGCCAGACTATGCCAGACCCTGGCCTAACATCCACTGGCATGTATGTGAACTGGGTCTGGGAGTGGGTCAAGTGGAGGAACTTGGGAAACTCCCCTGGCAGGTCATAGCTCCCACTGGTGAACACATGGTCCAGACCTGGGGGTCGGACAAGCTGGGCAAAGTAGCTCCAACATCTGGCTAATCTGTGGGTTGGTAATGGAACGGGGTGGACCGGGCAAGACTGAGCAAACCTTAGCCCACAAGCAAAATTAGAAATCAGTATGGAGCACAGGTCATTGTGAGCTAGGCTCTTACACCTACTGGTCTGTGTGAGCCAGGGGCACTAAGCCACAGCATCTGAGGCAGGGGCTGGGACAGGTGAGGGACTGTGCCAAGCAATGTCAGAGCAACCACTGGCCTGCACGTGATCTAAGGCTGGAAACAGGCCTGGTTGGGAAACTAAGGGGACACCCTAGCTGGATTGAGGTTCCCACCAAGGAGCACGGGGCTGGAATGGGGGCTGCAGTCTGATCAGGAAACGGTTTTAGTCTCCCTTGGTACAAGTGTGGCCTGGGATTGGATGCACCGAGCTGGGCCAGACTCCAACATCATCTGGTGCTGTGCAGTACCAGGGTAGATGTGGGATGGACTAGGCTAGGTCTGAGCCATGTGTGAGCTGTATGTGGGTGAGGACAAACCGTGACTGGGCTGAAACATCCAACAGTAAGAACGAGATTGTGTTGAAGACCAGTCAGGAAAAGCCACTGTTCTGCTAGGACAGGAGTTGAACTAGCTCCAGCCATTGTAGACACTTGGAGAGTAGGGCTGGCTCATAGACCCCCTGGTATGTGCGAAATCTGGCATTGGGAGAGGTTCTGATGGAGGAACCTGGGCAGCTCCTCTGGCAGGTCACAGACCCTGCAGGTAAGCGTTAAGAAGAGGCCAGAACAGGCCATGGGAAGTTTCCCACTGGGATACATTTGGCATGGGTCAGGGGCAGACCAGGCTGAACCAGTTCACATCATCCACTGGCAAATCTGGGCACCAGAACAGAGTGTGGGTCGAGCCAGGTTTGGTTGCTGTAAAAACCAGTGCACATTACAGAGTGTCAAGGTGAGGTTTCCTGTACTGGATGTGACCACAGTGCCCAATCAGCACACTTGAGAACCAGGAAGAGAGGGGGTGGAGCCGGCAGGGTTCTGGGGGGGGTGCTCTCCTGCTGGACAGCTACTCCCACTGGAGAGCATGAGTTGGGATGGGGGCAGACCAGACTAGGCAGGGCTACAACACCTGTGGGCACAAGATCAGGGAAAAGCCAGGCTGGGCTGGTTGTTCTACTGGTGCAAATAAAAATTAGAGTGCGTGATGGATGGTTGGGCTTTGCTGTAGCGTCAGCTGGCAGAGGCTGGCATTGGGGGCCAAATCTGTCAAGTTGAATCCCAGAACCACCTGGAGAGTGCATAATCCAGGAGTGGACGTGGCCTAGACGGGAAATAGTGGGCTCCTCGCTCTTGGGTTACCACTCCCACTGGAGGGCACAAAAACCAGGACAGGGCCTGGGGTGGCTAGACAGAAAGGCACCCAGCAACGAGTGTGGGTTGGATAGTGGAGCTGCTTGGGTTGAACTGGCTTCAATGCCCATTGACATGTATGAGAGCTGAAAGGGGTATGGAACAGACTGGACTAGTCTGCTGCACATACTGGCAAGCATGGGTACCAGGGTAGGGGGCGGGTCTGGTGGGGGTTATTGTGGGTCTCTCCGACTAGGCTGCAGCTCACTGGTTTATGTGAGGGCCGAGTGTGTGCTGGGCAGAATCAGGCTGGACTGCAATACCCATTGGTTCCAGTGGAAGACAGGACTGGAAACAGAACTGACCCAGCAATTACAACCACCAGCTGATTGGGACGATGGAGTGCCGGGCCCTGTATTAGCAAGTACACATAAGAATCTGGACTGGGAACACCTCAGATAAAGTTTCTTTGTGGATCTCCCCAAACTGCCAGACTCAGAACACTAACCATGAAAAGACAGAGGACAGAACAAGTCAGTCAACTACCTCAGCCATATGTTGGTAGTGAAAAGCTGGGCAAACAGAGACACTAAGATGGACTATGTCATGTCAATCAGTGGATTCTTCAGTGACCTCATCGTGCTTAGAATGGTGAGTTTGGCAGCGATTCATAACTGGTGAACTATCAAAACCACTTGAGCAAGACCCTTGGAGCATGCCACACATCAGGGACCTGGGATAGGTGGGAGACTGGGTGGGGCTTCTCCCTTTATCTCCCCCTTAACCCCAAATGCAGGAAAAAAACATTGTGGAAATAATAGTCTTACCCACTTTCCTGTAGCCCTTGAACATTTTTACCCTAATTAACTATGTAAAAATTGTCAAAAATAAAGAAAAAAAATGAAGGGCCCGGTGGCGTGGCCTAGCAGCTAAAGTCCTCGTCTTGAACGCACCGGGATCCCATGTGGGTGCCGGTTCTAATCCCGGCAGCTCCACTTCCCATCCAGCTCCCTGCTTGCGGCCTGGGAAAGCAGTCGAGGACGGCCCAAGGCTTTGGGACCCTGCACGCATGTGGGAGACCCGGAAGAGGTTCCTGGTTCCCAGCATCGGATTGGCGTGCACCGGCCCGTTGCGGCTCACTTGGGGAGTGAATCATTGGATGGAAGATCTTCCTCTCTGTGTCTCCTCCTCTCTGTATATCTGACTTTGTAATTAAAATAAATAAATCTTTAAAAAAAGAAAAAATGAAGAAAGAATAGAAAAAAATAGTGAGTGGTGGACAGCTGCTGGACAGAGAAGACGTGAGATGGGGTCTGAGGTGGTCAAAAGTTTTAGAAAGATTTTTAGTGGTTTGTGTTGAAACTAAAAGCATTTCCTAAAAGCATTTGACTTTCAAATAGTCCAGAATATTTCATAGATCATCATCATTACAGTATTTCAGAAAATTGATAATTCAGAGTTGATATTTTATATAGTATTATAAGATTAAGATACTTAACAGTTACCTGTTTTATAGAAATACATGTATATTAATCGATAATAATGCTTTGTTCGTATAAAAACCCTCAAATGTTTTGGTTATTTGAAAATTTACTGTGCTTGTTCATATGTAGAACAAAAACTTTAAGGAAATGAATAGAAAGCCACAGTGCCTCCTGCTTGGTCTTTAGTATCCTTTTTTGAATTTCCTAATAGCCCACAGCCTATTTTGACTGTGATTTATAGTGAAATTGCTGTCTTGTCTGTGAAATTGGTGTCACAGGGAATTGTTGATTTTGCTGAATTTTACCAGGCACTAGGAAGACAGAGTATTTTAATTTCTGTGACTGTGCTTAGCTGTTTAGTGGATATACAAAACTCTTGGTAGAAACTTTGAGAGTTTGAAATTCATCAGAGTAGGAAAATACCATCCAGCATTTCACACTAAGGCTTCACATTTCATACATGGAATAGCCTTTCTTTTTTTTTTTAAGATTTATTCATTTTTATTACAGTCAGATATACAGAGAGGAGGAGAGACAGAGAGGAAGATCTTCTGTCCGATGATTCACTCCCCAAGTGAGCCGCAACGGGCCGGTGCTGCGCCGATCTGAAGCCGGGAACCAGGAACCTCATCCAGGTCTCCCACGCGGGTGCAGGGTCCCAAGGCTTTGGGCCATCCTCGACTGCTTTCCCAGGCCACAAGCAGGGAGCTGGATGGGAAGTGGAGCTGCCGGGATTAGAACCGGCGCCCATATGGGATCCCGGTGCGTTCAAGACGAGGACTTTAGCTGCTAGGGCCCTGAATAGCCTTTCTTAACAGCTAAGTAAGATTTGATTGGGTGGAGAGCTAAGCTGAGCTGACTTTATGCTTGGTGGAGTGAATAAGGTGGAGTATTGATATGTGCAGTAGGAAGGCACAAGGCTCACTGCTTCACCAGGCGGTCCAACTCCTTCATTGCTGCATTATTGGCCCAAGCCAATTATGCCCTGCATTTCAACTGTATGGGAGGTGGGAGGAACAAGGAGTAAGCGTGCTAAAGAAACTGTAGTTTAACAGAAAGGCATATTGGTGGTGGCAGGCCTATAGGGCCATTTTTGGCTCTGTTGTGAGTTCCTCTGTTTCAGGCATGGCTCCTTCATAGATGTGGTTCATTTTAGTGCTGAACTCAATAAAACTGAAGCTAGTTCAGTAGGGAAGTCCATGAATACCAGCAGGAAATTAGGTGTGATGTGGGCTGGGGGTGATGCTGTGGAGATGGGAGCATCCTGAGATTAGGACCAGCTTCTCCTTTCTGGGGAATGTGCTCACTTCCCTCTTTGTAATATTTGTTCCTAGTTATTCTAGAGCAGAAGTCAGCAAACACTTTATCAAAGGGCAGCAAGTAAGTGTTTTTAGCTCAGTGAGCCATTGGTCATCACTACTTCGAAGTCATATGGTATGTCTCTGTTCCAGTCAAAATTTAGGTTTCATGTGACTTTCACATGTCATGAAATAGTTGTCTTATTTTGATTTTTCCCCCCGTTTAAAAATGTAGAAGCTGTTCTTAATTCACGGGCCAAACAAAAACAGGAAACAGGACAGAATTGGCTCATAAGCCATACTTTGCCAACCTCTTCTCTAAAAGTCTTAAAAATAAACTGTAGGGGTCTAAGTTTGAGGATATTAATTTTGATAAGTACTTGCAAAGCACTGAATATGTGCCAGAAGCTTTCTGAAAGCCTTACAAATATTAGCTATTTTCTTTTAATTTTTTTTGTTTGATCAGCAAGTTTATCAAAAAAGTGTTCACAGAAAATTGGTTGGTTTTGTCCTGAGGAAGCTAGCTTTCTCTCAAGCTACCAGATCTTTCCTTCTGAATAAGACATTTTGGAGTGGTTCCGTCTCTTCTTTCTAACTTCTCTCTTGAATGTGTTATCCTATGCTGGATTCGTCCATAACTGCACGAGCTTTCTTACACACCCCTGTCATTTCTGGAATTAGACTGCTCTTGAGTTACTCTGCTCTTTATGTAGTGAGAGGATTGCTTCTTCATCTCCTTCCATTAGGTGAGCAGAGGATCTGCAGCCCTCTGACCCGTGATGTGTTTCCACTTAAACTCTTTGCTTTCAAATTGTAACTAAAGGGTTGTTTGATACTGTGAGGGATGGGCAAGCCTGCACACACAGCTCCCTCAGGGCTTCAAAAACTCCACTGGCAAAGCCTGTGGGTAAAGGCGCCAAGCTGACCACCGATGCTCTCCATCTTGTATTTATCTGCAGTCACCCCAGTTGGCTTTCACAGCTCCTGTCCATGCTGGACTTAACTGAATAGCCTGCGAGCCAGCAGCAGGCCAGTACAACATGCTGCATGTAATTTGTCAGGCCTACTTCCACTCTGCTTTTGATAGTTTGTGTGCATAAGCTGCACAGACTTTCATACCCCCTTCTGTACTTAAAAGTAATCTGACAGACAGTATGTCTGTTACATGAGCTGTCATCCAGTCTTTAGGTGTGTTGAACTGATTTTTATCCTGCATCACCAAGCATTCCTTAGCACAGTAACCAGTTTTACCTTTGCACCGTCTTCTAAATTTCACATGCTTTCTAAAGTAGGCTTTGTTCTTGACAACTTTAACAAACCCCATTTTGTGGAACGGAGATTGCAACCGTGGCTCCACCCAGATCCTATTAGCTGATTTAATCCTCACAATAACCACAAAAGGCAGATGCTGTATTCCCCAAGTTTACAGATGAATAAATTAAAGCCCAGAGAGAATGAGACTGGCCCAGTGTTACACAGCTAGTCATGGTACATGGATTGTTCCTAGGTAGTTTGTCTTGAGTTCCTATTTTTATTCGCCATGAAATGCTATCTTAAAGAATTTATGACTATCGACTTTCCAGCCTCAGGGAATTCTAGAAATTAATCTATTCCTACTACCTCTCCATTTTATAGATCTATTCTTAAACACCAGCTTCATAGCCTTTATGAATCCCATTTGGTCCTCACTAAAATTATGGGTTATTGCTTATCATGCACTTTCAGCATCTCTTGTGGCTGCCTAAAAGCTTTAGTCTTAAACCTGCTGATCCCAAGGGTCATCTGTCCCTGCAGGCTGAGCACTTAACTATTCACTTACTGTTTTATTTATGTTCATAAAGAGCTCCTAGAAGGCAGGAACAATTGTATAAAGATGCTTTCCATTAGAGATAATTCTATTCTGGGTATATTTTTGGCTTACTTTGTGAACACCTGTCTCAGATTGCTGCCAGCTCAGTTTTTGCCCTACTGTTTTGCCTTCAACTGATTGTATTGTTGAGCCCATCTGCTTAGAACAGAGACCAGGATTTGTGGTATCATGCTGCACTGTCCCTGTCAAATCAAGGATACCAGTAGGGCCGGGTCATGAATAGAAAGATTCTGAATCTGTGATCTCTTCTTTAATAGTCAAGGTTAAATATTGTTTTCACTTGAACGATGGAGAAGAAGAGATCCTCCATATGCTAGTTCACTCCTCAAGTGGTCACAGCAGCTGGGGTTGGGCCTGTCCAAAGCCAAAAACCAGGAACCCAAGGACTTGGGCTGTCATCTACTGCTTCCCCCGGCACATTAACTGGATTGGAAGTGGAGCAGCCAGTACTCGAACTGTTGGGTCCATATAGGATGCATTTCCATAGGGGACTTGTTTTACCTGCTATGCCACGGTGTCAGCTCCCCAAGTTTGTCTGTGTTATATAAAAGTCGGATTATGCTTTGATGCCCATAGAGCTTTTTTGTCTCCTGTTTATTTTTTCTAGAATAAAAAATACACAGTTATTTGAAGATATTCCTTAAATTTAATCTTTGTTTCTTCCTGTTGTTTCCTTCCATTAAAATGATGTAAGAGGAAAGACACATTAGCAGGGAATTGGAGTAAGTGGTACTCAAGCATGTGTTCATATAGTGGGATGCCAGCGTTGTACCTGATCCCCAACATGAATAGATAAGCTTTTATTTGAGCAGATAAAAAAAGAGAAAGTGAGAAAGAACTCCCCATCTGCTGCTTTCACTCTCCAACTGCCTACAACAACCATGAGCTGAATTACGTTTAACTTAAAAACTGAAATATCAATCTACATCTCTTGGACTATCATCTCTTGCCCTCCAGGGTGCAGATGAGCAGTAAGCTGACATCAGAAGTGAAGCTAAGTCCGAAGCTCAGTCCAATATAGGATGCCAGTGTCTCAAATGGTATAACCAAGATCAGACCAAATAAATGCCCAACCCCAAAATAAATTGTGAAGCCCATCTTACACACTTTTTTTTTAAATCCCCAGATGATGCCTAAATATCCCTTCCCTACTTTCTCAACAGCATTTGCAGGAAGCTGAAATGGAAGTGGAATGGCAGGTCCTCTTATCTGGCCTGCTGGTATGGGATGTTGGCATCACAGTGGCAGCTTAATCCACTGCATTGCCGTACTGATCCCTAAACTTGTCTTTTGAGTCTGTTTTTTATTCCACTTTCTATGAGCTTTTTCAAATACCCTCTTAGAAAAATAAGAGAAAAACACAAATGTAAGATCTTAAAAGAAAGCAACTTTCAAAAAACAGGCTCCCTGGAAATTTAACAGTATGATAGTTATTTAAAACAGTATACCACAAAAGAGTTGAAAGGTAAGGAAGTTTCTTTTTTTTTTTTTTTTTTTTTTTTTTAAAGATTTATTCATTTTATTACAGCCAGATATACACAGAGGAGGAGAGACAGAGAGGAAGATCTTCCGTCCGATGATTCACTCCCCAAGTGAGCCGCAACGGGCCGATGCGCGCCGATCCGAAGCCGGGAACCTGGAACCTCTTCCGGGTCTCCCACGCGGGTGCAGTGTCCCAAAGCATTGGGCCGTCCTCAACTGCTTTCCCAGGCCACAAGCAGGGAGCTGGATGGGAAGTGGAGCTGCCGGGATTAGAACCGGCGCCCATATGGGATCCCGGGGCTTTCAAGGCGAGGACTTTAGCCGCTAGACCACGCCGCCGGGCCCGGTAAGGAAGTTTCATAAGTGAAAGACCAAATGAAAGAAATGGAAAGTAGGAGAGAACACAGGACCGTAGAGGATTAGGGCTAGCAAAGCAGTTAAAGCTTTTACCTGCCAAGCATCAGCATCCTATATGGGCACTGGTTCAGTTCCAGCTACTCCACTTCCTATCCAGCTCCCTGCTAGTGACCTGAAGATGGCCCGAATGCTTGGGCCCCTGCAGTCCACACCGGAGATCTGGGTGAAGCTCCTGAGTCCTGACTTCAGCCTGGCTCAGCCCTGGCCATTGCAGATACCTGGGGAGTAAATCACCAGATGAGAGGTCTCTGCCTCTTCATCTCTCTCATTCTGACTTTCAAATAAATAAATTTTTTTTAAGGAAAAGATTATTTCAAAAGGTCCAACAACTAATAGAAATTCAGGAAGAAAAGTCGGAGACAATAGAGGGGAGGAAATTTATCAAAGAATTATTATGAAGAGATTCTTTTTTCAAAGTTGAAATGTCTGTAGGTTGATAGCACAGAGGGCAAAAGAAAATCACTATGAAGCTATAATACTATGAAATTTCAGAACAATAAGAATAAAGAGAAAGTGTTTTTTGCTTGTTTATTTTAAATTTATTTTATTTGATAAGCAGAGTTAGAGAAAGAATCTCTCATTCACTGTTTCACTTCCCAAATGGCTATAATGCCCAGGCTGGGCCTGAATGAATCCTGGAGCTTCATCTGGAATCCCCATGTGGATGCAGAGACCCAAACATGCTGCTTTTTCTCCAGGACATTGGCAGCAAACTGGATCAGAAGTGGAACAGCTGGGACACGAACAGGCGTCCAAATCCTCTATGCCACAGCATTGGTCCCAAAAGGAAAACTATAAAAGCTTCCAGAGAAAACTGTCACATATTTCCCCAAAGAGGTTTCGGTCCAGATGCCATTCATCTGAAGTCTTGAACAGGATGGAGAATGCTCATCATCCAGGGCTCACTCATGTGCCTTGCAGAGGCTTCAGCCCCTCCCACGGGCCTCCATCTCTCAAGAGGTGTTACGTAGCTTCTCCCTGAGCAAGTGACCCAGGAGAGAGAAGAGGCATTTCAGTGCATTTTATGACCTAACCTTGAAAGGGAAATAGCATCACCACTTTTTTATTTATTTATTTTATTTTTATTACAAAGTCAGATATACTGAGAGGAGGAGAGACAGAGAGGAAGTGGAGCTGCCGGGATTAGAACCCGCAGCCTCATGGGATCAAGGCGAGGACCTGAGCCACTAGGCCACGCTGCCGAGCCCATCATCACTTTTTTTTTTTTAAGATTTATTTACCTTATTGGAAAGCAAAAATTTACAGGGAGAAGAAGACACAAAGAGAAAGATCTCCATCCACTGGTTCACTCCCCAGGTGGCCTCAGTGGCTGGAGCTGAGCTGAAGCCAGGAGCCAGGAGCCAGGAGCCTCCTCCTGGTCTCCCATGCAGATAAGTTCCACGACCTTAGGCCATCACCCACTGCTTTCCCAGGCCTCAGGCAAGGAGCTTGATGGGAAATGGAGTAGCCTGGATATGAACCAGCATCTATATGGGATCCTGGTGATTACAAGGTCAGGCTACTGCCACTAGGCTACTGCACCGGGCCTCATCATCACTTTGCTGTGTTCTGTGTTCTCACCCACCAACCGTGAGGCACTGTAGGAGAGAACTGGCTGCTCTAGGGTGTGAATACCAGGAAGTAGAGGTCATTGGGGTCTGCTTGGAGACTGGCTTCTGCAAGTAATAGCTAAGTGAAAGTTCAAGAAGTAATATGTAGGCATATTGTTTAGAAAGAGATAAATCCTAGGAAGGAAGAGGCTTCCTCTGAAAGCAGATGGAATTTAGGGAAGCACACCACTGATTTGTATTATAAGCCATACTGAACAATTCTTAAAGAGATATGTATGTGTATTACCATGATTTAAAAGGAATTATCAGGGCCCGGCGGCGTGGCCTAGCAGCTAAAGTCCTCACCTTGAACGCCCCGGGATCCCATATGGGCACCAGTTCTGGTCCTGGCGGCTCCACTTCCCATCCAGCTCCCTGCTTGTGGCCTGGGAAAGCAGTTGAGGACAGCCCAAAGATTTGGGACTCTGCACCCACGTGGGAGACCTGGAAGAGGTTCCTGGTTCCGGGCTTAGAATCGGCGCAGCACCGGCCGTTGTGGTCACTTGGGGAGTGAATCATCAGACAGAAGATCTTCCTCTCTGTCTCTCTTCCTCTCTGTATATCTGACTTTGTAATAAAAATGAATAAAATCTTAAAAAAAAAATAAAAGGAATTATCAGCACCCCCTTCTGCTCCAAACATGCAACCATATAGTGTCTCCCCACACTGATATGATAGTAAAACAACAGCTGAATTGTAGGAAAAACTAACATGCCTTTGCCATTTGGAGTCTGCATGTGTCCTTGAAGGGCTGGTTACTACCTGCAACCCTGAAGCTCGGTGAAAGAGGACTTAATGACTTCACCTGATCTGTAATCTCTGACTGGATGTGACACAGCTGATGAGCACCAGGCAGCGAGATGTTCAGGCATTCTACTAATGTGGAACTTGAAAACAGGGTGACAGACCAATTTGCTCCTGGAGAATGGGAAGTTCTTTAGTGGAATGTTTGCAAAGATTGAAGCTATAAGTGGCAAGGCTTTTTAACAGAAAGGTGGAAAATGCTTTACAGAATTCCTAAGGCTTAGATTGGTGATCTTTTTTTTTTTTTAATTGAAATGTGATTGTAAGTTTTTTTTAAGAGGTTTTTTTTTTTTTTTTTTTTTTTTTTTTTTTTTTTTTTTTAAAGATTTATTTTATTTTCATTACAAAGTCAGATATACTGAGAGGAGGAGAGATAGAGAGGAAGTGGAGCTGCCGGGATTAGAACCAGCGGCCATATGGGGTCAAGGCGAGGACCTTAGCCACTAGGCCACGCCGCCAAGCCCTAAGAGGTTTTATTTAATTTGAAAAGCAAAGCAGCAGAAAGAAATTTTTCAACTGTTCATTTATTACCTAAATGTCTACAACAGCCAGGTGTTGGCAAAGCCAAAACCAGGAGGCAGGAACTCCACCTGAGTCCCCATATAGGTGGCAGGGATCCAAGTTCTTGAACCATCATCTGCGGCTGCGCAGAGTGCACATTGTCAGGAAGCTGGGTGAGGAGTGGAAGAGGGCCTTATGCCAGGCACTCTGATACAGATGGGAGTGTATGTACTAAGTAGTGGCTTAATCCGCTGTGTCATGGTGCCTGCCCTGAGAATAACTTGATGCAAATTAGACCAAGAATGGGTTTCTGTCCCTAAAGGCCATCCAGAGCTCTGGCCAGTCCACTGCCGTACGGCTTGTTGCTGCTGGTTGCTATAGAGTAATTTTGCCTAGAGGAACTCTGGGATCTTTGCTATCAGAACATGCTTGTTGCCCAGGGACCTCTAGCATTGAAGCCCATAACTCTAGCTCTGTTTACACACACAAGCCCCCAGCAGAAGTCTGATTTAGTTTCTCTTTGTCTCTTTCTATCACTGTGTGTTGATTTTTCTTGAACATATTATACTGTTGGGAGCTTCAACATTCTTAGTTTGTCTTTTCCATCTGCTTTCTTAAAATTGGGGTTGGGATAAAGTGTTAAGGGAATTAAGTATCCAAGTTGATGGAGGAGTTGAGAGAGAGTATATGAGGCATTCAGGCTTTGGCTTTTCAATATTTTACACCTCACCAAAGTGTATTTTCATTTTTCTGCTGTAATTGAATGTATTGATCTTCAGGATCTCTGTGGTAAGCTTGGCTGTTAGTCCCTGTAATACCTTCAGTACTATCATAGAGGGATAGAGGGCAGAAGGTTGAGCTGCAAAGTCCAGGTTGGGTTTTTTATTTGCATTACTCAGCATCTATCTTTGTATTTTATTGTGCCCACAGATTGGGGACCACAAATTCAGTGCTCACCGGATCGTCTTAGCAGCCTCAATTCCATACTTCCATGCAATGTTTACAAATGACATGATGGAGTGCAAGCAGGATGAGATTGTGATGCAAGGCATGGACCCCAGGTACTGAATCTTTCCCTTTGTTTTCATAGGCTGGTTTCAGGTGCAGTTTCAGCAGGTGCTAAGGGCCTGCAGCAGGGTGTGTTGTATAATAGCACAGCAACTCCATCCACATGATGGGGGATTTGTCAATAGATTGGACCCACCGTCAGTGGCCATAGATAGGGTTAAAATGAAGGCAGATTGGATGCTTTAAAAGAAAAAGTACAGAATAATACTTTTTATGAGACCTAAAAGCCAAGATACTCTAGGTACAAGGTGGTGGTATAGTATAGTCTGGGTGCTTTTCTAAGCTAGGCATTATAACCTGCAGAGTGGTTCTTCAAATATGTATCTACATTCACTTCTATTCTCAGCAGTCCAGAACAGTAAGTGTTCTATTTATACACTATTTGTCTGTAATGGTAGTTGTTAGCCATAGAAGACTTTGGAGCACCTGAGATGTGACTAGTGAGACCGAAAAACTTGCTTTAAAAAAATTTTATTTTAATGAATTGAAATTTCATTCTAGATAGCCACATGTGTGTCAGACAGTGTTGGTCTAAAATGTAGCAATGTTGTAATTAATTAATGGATCAGGAAATTCAAGCCCAAGAGCTTCAAGCCAAGGTTAGTCAGGAACCTTACTTTATTATTGCTTAATGATCTAATGGTGAAAGCTAGGGAAAGGAGACTCCATGATGTCCTCTGGATGACCAGAAGCAATGTCTCCCCCTAACCCCCATTGCCAGGATGAAATCTGGTCAGCTGCCTCTGAGGAACAACAAGGATTGGATCTCCAAGGGTGGCTGTGTGCTGCTCCGAGCTCCAGAGGAACCTTCAGAATTACTCTGTGGACTCTAGCTAGAGGTTTCATTGAACAGCAAGTGAGCAACTGTGGTTTTCATAGTTCTAGGCACTGAGGTCTAACAGGAAAAAAATTAAATAGATCACATTTTCTCATGGTGCTTTCTCTTGGGGGTCTGCCAGGAAACAGACACCTACTGTGACTGGAAGTGAAAGTGATGTGAAGAAAATAAAGATCAGTAAATTATGGTAGAGATTGATACTGTTTCAGAATGTCAGACAGAGTTGGCCTCTGTGGGCAGCATGTGTTAGCGTATCAAAGTGAAGGAATCAGCAGTCTTAATACAGAGCCCACCAAGCAGGAAGGGGAGGAGTCCACAGTAATGAGCCCAGAGAGATGGAGCAGGGCTGGGCCACAGACAACTCTGTAGGTGGCTTAGGCTTCATCTTCCATGTGAATTGGAAGCCAAAAGAAAAGTTGGACATCTGATTCAAGAAACTTAGCCCAAATAGTAATGAATCAAAACCATCATAATGGTAATAAGATGATAATAGCTATTATACCTGCCAATAAAGGAAATAAATTATAACATATTTGTAAGTTGAAATATTACTTATCAGCCACTTAACGAGCAGAGAATGCCTGGCATGCAAAGTCATTTGGTCTAGTCTCGCCAAGGCAACTGCAGGAGGACTTAAAGTTCAATAAATCTATAGCAGGCTAATTTTTAAGCTGGTAATTTGTATGACCCACAAATTATGTTATAAATATCCACTTGGCCTTTGGCAGGAAAAAGATTCTCTACTCCTGAAAACAGAAAGATAATAAAGTAACATGGCAGAGGGCTTGATAAGTGTTTTATGGTTATTTCCATGTAATTTATGCATGCTTGTGGGCAGAAACCGAAAGTGAACTAGAGGAATGACCACTGTTGACTTTTTCAGTAGTGAGTCTGTGGGTAATGGCTTTCTCTGTTTTAGAATTTTCTGTAGTAAAATTATTTGGCCAGTGACGGTAACTCCAAAGTATAATTCTTTGGCTGTGGTGTTAAACTGAGTCTGCTGAGACTAGTTCTCCAAGGCTAACTGGATTTTCTAGTGTGGCACTTGTGTTCTGTGTGTAGTCATGTCAGTTCAGTTAGGGCTTGAATCTGCTGGGCACGAGGACTTGTCTCTAAAGAGCTTCTAACAGCTTCCCCCCTTCCATCTAGTGCCTTGGAGGCTCTGATCAACTTTGCTTACAACGGCAACCTTGCTATTGACCAGCAAAATGTGCAATCACTGTTGATGGGTGCGAGCTTCTTACAACTGCAAAGCATCAAAGACGCCTGCTGCACATTCCTCCGAGAACGGTGAGGTGATGTGGACGGCCTGGCCTGTAGTGGGCAGAATGGCCATCTCGTTTCTAGAATCCCCTGCCAGTTTGCCAAGTTCTTGGTGTACAGAGGACTTTTTTTAAAAAAAAAATAGATCTATTTATTTTCATTTGAAAGACAGATACTACAGAGGGAAGATAGAGAGAAAGATCTTCCATCAACTGGTTCACTCCCTAAATGGCCACAATGGCTAGGGCTGAGCTGATCTGAAGCTGGGAGCCAGGAGTGTCTTCTGGGTTTCCCTTGTAGGTGCAAGGGCCCAAGTACTTGGGCCATCCTCTGCTGCTTTCCCAGACCATAAGCAGAGAGCTGGATCAGAAGTTTAGCAGCCAGGACATGAACCGGTGCCCACATGGGATGCCAGTCCCACAGGGCACAGGATTAACTTGCTATGCCACTGCACTGGTCCCTGTACAGAGGATTTTATGAAGGTTGCTCTGCAGTGATGACTAGTGAATCACTGTCAAGCGACATTTGTTTCTTTGGGATGAATCTTTGCCGAACATAGATTTACTTAGTCCTGCCTGTTTTCTGCCTTGATTTGGTATATACATTCTCTGGTCCATTCTGTTCAACCTCACCAGCCACTCATTTAGGTGAGTGATTCAGTGTTCTTTGACTGTTCCATAGCCATTTTCAAATTTGTTTAGATACTTCCCCTTTCCCGGAATTTCTGAGCCAGCTCTTTTTTTTTTTTTAACTTCTTTTTAAGTTGTTATTATCATCATTCTATAATACAGTTCCATAGGCCCTGGGATTTCCCCTACTTCCCTCCCCAAGTCCCCTTCCCCCCCCCACCAAATCCCCTTATATTATTACTATAGCATAGCTCTTCTTAAACAGTCACATATTCATCATTGCGGGTGTGGACAATGGCAGAGAGTCCAGCATCCTATTGTCAAGATACAGCTAATAGTTTCATTGTGAATCCATCTTTGATCTGGAAGTAGAGATGCACACTGCACTGTATCCTCATATCTGGACATGATAGTCTCCATTACAGTCTCCACACATCCCTCTTAAATGAAAAGCCACATTGGGCCCGGCTGCGTGGCCTAGCGGCTCAAAGTCCTCGCCTTGAACGCCCCGGGATCCCATATGGGCGCCAGTTCTAATCCCGGCAGCTCCACTTCCCATCCAGCTCCCTGCTTGTGGCCTGGGAAAGCAGTCAAGGACGGCCCAATGCCTTGGGACCCTGCACCCACATGGGAGACCCGGAAGAGGTCCCCGGCTTCGGATCGGCTCAGCACCAGCCATTGTGGTCACTTGGGGAGTGAATCATCGGACAGAAGATCTTCCTCTCTGTCTCTCCTGCTCTCTGTATATCTGACTTTGTAATAAAATAAATAAATAAATCTTTAGGGCCCGGTGGCGTGGCCTAGCAGCTAAAGTCCTCGCCTTGAACACCCCGGGATCCCATATGGGCGCCAGTTCTAATCCCGGCAGCTCCACTTCCCATCCAGCTCCCTGCTTGTGGCCTGGGAAAGCAGTCGAGGACGGCCCAATGCCTTGGGCCGTGAATCATCGGACGGAAGATCTTCCTCTCTGTCTCTCCTCCTCTCTCTGTATATCTGACTTTGTAACAAAAATAAATAAATCTTTAAAAAAAAAATTATATTTTTCTTCCTGTTGTTGATTTTGTATTGTGGCATTTCATTTTTTAAAAAGATTTATTTATTTTTTTTTCTTTAAAGATTTATTCATTTTATTACAGCCAGATTCACTCCCCAAGTGAGCCGCAACGGGCCAGTGCGCGCCGATCCGATGCCGGGAACCAGGAACCTCTTCCGAGTCTCCCACACGGGTGCAGGGTCCCAAAGCTTTGGGCCGTCCTCGACTGCTTTCCCAGGCCACAAGCAGGGAGCTGGATGGGAAGTGGAGCTGCCGGGATTAGAACTGGCGCCCATATGGGATCCCAGGGTGTTCAAGGCGAGGACTTTAGCTGCTAGGCCACGCCACCAGGCCCGAAAAATAGAAATTTATAATACCATGAATTTCTCAAAAGGTTTCGACAGTTCAGCAGTCCTGAATTGTTGGCGTTCCCACCACTACAATCATGATGAAATCGCTCCCGAATCCACTGGCTGCTATAGTCCACTTTAGTGTCTCTGTCTGCCCACATCTTCACTGCCAGTGATTGCCAAGCCAGCTTTTTATACCGAAAATTTTTCAGAATCCAACCAAATTTAACTTCTGGGAGTTCTTGCCTTTTTTTTTTTTTTTTTAAAGATTTATTTATTTGTATTGGAAATTCAGATATATTGAGACACAGAAAAAAGGAGACACAGAAAGATCTTCTGTCTGCTGGTTCACTCCCCAAGCGGCTGTAATGGCCAGAGCTGAGCTGATCTGAAACCAGGAGCCAGGAACTTCCTATGGGTCTCCCACATGGTTGCAGGTTCCCAAGGCTTTGGGCCGTCCTCAGCTGCTTTCCCAGGCCACAAACAGGGAGCTGGATGGGAAGTAGGGCCGCTGGAATTAGAACTGGCACCCATATAGAATCTTGGTGCGTTCAAGGTGAGGACTTTAGCCACAAGGCTACCACATTGGAGGCACAACCCCCCCCTTTTTTTTAAGGTTTTATTTTACTTATTTAAAAGGAGAATTAGAAGGACCGGTGTGGTGGCATAGTAAGTTAATCCTCTCCGCCTGCAGCATTGGTATCTGTCATGTGGGCACTTGTTTGAGTCCCAAGTGGCCCAGTTCCTATCCAGCTCCCTGCTAATGGCCTGGGAAATCAATGAGGATGATTAAAATCCTTGGTCCCATACACCCATATGGAAAACTCAGAAGAAGCTCCTGATTCCCAACTCTGGCCTTTGTGACAATTTAAGGAGTGAACCAGTGGATGGAAGATCATGTCTTTCTCCCTCCAACTCTTTCAAGTAAAATAAATATTTTTAAAAAGCAGGGTGGGGGCTTAGTTGAAAGAGCAGTAGAGACAGAGAAAGATCTTCTATTCACTGGTTCACTCCCCAGAAGGCTGCAGTGACAGGTGCTGGGCCACGCTGAAGCCAAGAACTTCTTCTGGGTCTGCCACATGGGTGACAGGAAACCTACACGCTTGGGTCATCCTCTGTTTCCTTTCCAGGTCATTAGCAAGGTGTTGAATCAGAAATGAAGTGACCAGGACTCAAGTCGGCATCCCTATGGGATGTATTGCAGGAAGCCACTTAAGTTGCCATGCTACAACACTGGCTCCAACTCCGAGAATTCTCTATCCTCCTCAATACACTGGGAGTAATCAGTCTATGCTGTTTAGGGGTAAAGGTCATACATTATCCCTGCACCTGTTTTCAGTGCTTGGTAATAACCCTTGTGGGTCTCATAATTTTTGAACAGAGGAAAAGATCCTACACCACCCTGCAAAAGAGGATCCCTTAGTTAAAAGATGAATGCCATTTAACTGCCAGAGGCTTGAGGGTAAGGGACAGTACTGGACCAGGCACAGTAAGGGAGAAACTGGGGTAACACCTCTGGGTGTACAGTGCTTTCCCAACCCAGCCCCCCACTGAACCTTCACTTACCACCAGCAACCCTTCCTGACTCAGATCTGCCATTCTGAACCTCATCGTTTTTTAGACCTGATCCGCCCTTCCCCCATTCCTGTTCCACCAATCCTATTTGCTTAGCAGCGCTATGGACCCTGCTTGTTGTCCCCTATCCATCTCCTGCCTACAAGGTGCCCATGAGCATCCCTGAGCACTGCATTGTGGCAGCCAGTCGACAACTGCATTAATGATGCCTAAAATGCAGGGCCATTTCAACCCGTGGTATTAGCCCGTGCCCAACAAAGTAAATATTGTGTTGAGGTCGAGTGTGTCAGACCCCGGAAAGCCTCCTAGGAGGCTGGAAGCAGGCATGTGGGAATCTGTGGGGCACACAGTGTCTTTGCTGCTTATTTGTGACATAGACTGAGCTTAGCCTCCCTTCTCATAGAAATCAGAGAATGGCTTTCTGATGAAGTAGACACTAGAAGATGTAATCGGCCATCCATCCTCAAGCCTTCACCAAAGGACAACAGCTCCACCTAGGGGCTGTTGAAGTCAAGACTGTCAACACTGGATCCAGGCTTGGTCAAGAAGCAATGTCACCTAAAAGTACTTAGAAAGTGATTATTTTTTTGAAATGCAGAGTTACAAAGAGAAATCAGAGAGAGAAATCTTCCATCTGCTGGTCACTCACTAAATGGCCACAATGGTCTGAGCTGATCCAGGTATCAGGAAGCTTCTTCTGGTTTTCACGTGTGGATGCAGGGGCCGAAGAACTTGGATTGTTTCCCACTGCTGTCCCATGCCATTAGCTGGGAGCTGGGTAGAAAATGGAACACCTGTGGGAACAGCTGCTTCCCATCCATATGGGATAGTGATACTGCAGGTGGTGGCTTAACTCATTACACAATGGGGAAAAAGAAATATTCTGATAAATTTAAGTAAGCCTGTGGTGGGTGTTTGGCCTAGTGGTTAAGGTGCTTACATTTCTGGGCCTGGAGCAATGGCTCAATTGGCCTAACCTCCCCTTGCAAGTACCAGGATCACATATGGGTTCTGGTATGTGTCCCAACTGCTCCACTTCCCTGTTTGTGGCCTGGGAAAGCAGTCAAATGGTCCAAAGCCTTGGGACCCTGTACCCACATTGGAGGACCCAGAAGAAACCCCTGGCTTTAGATCTGCTCAGCTCTGGTCATTGCGGCCACTTGGAGAGTAACAGCAGGTGGATGGAAGATCTTTCTCTCTCCTCTGTGTAAATCTGTCTTTCCAGTGAAAAATAAATAAGTCTTTAAAAAAATGCTCACAGGGGGGCTCGGCGGTGTGGCCTAGTGCCTAAGGTCCTCGCCTTGATCCCATATGGCCGCTGGTTCTAATCCCGGCAGCTCCACTTCCTCTCTGTCTCTCCTCCTGTCAGTGTATCTGACTTTGTAATAAAAATAAAATAAATCTTTAAAAAAAAAAATGCTCACAGGGCCCGGCAGCGTGGCCTAGCGGCTAAAGTCCTCACCTTGAACGCCCTGGGATCCCATATGGGCGCCGGTTCTAATCCCGGCAGCTCCACTTCCCATCCAGCTCCCTGCTTGTGGCCTGGGAAAGCAGTCAAGGACGGCCCAATGCATTGGGATCCTGCACCCGCGTGGGAGACTCGGAAGAGGTTCCTGGTTCCCGGCTTTGGATCGGCGTGCACTGGCCCGTTGCGGCTCACTTGGGTAGTGAATCATCGGACGGAAGATGTTTCTCTCTGTCTCTCCTCCTCTCTCTGTATATCTGACTTTGTAATAAAAATAAAAATAAATAAATCTTAAAAAAAATGCTCACTTCCTCATCAGAACACTTAGGTACAAATCCCCGGTCTATTCCCAATTCCAAATTCCTGCTGCTGTGTATCCTTAGGAAGCAGGAAATAGCTGCAGTGGTTGGGTTCCTGCCAGCCACACGGGAGATCTGGACTGAGCTTCTGCCTCTTGACTTCTGACCTGGTCCAGCCCTGGCCACTGTGAATATTTAGACAGAATAGAAGATCTTCGTGTCTTTATTTCTCTTCATTATCCCAGACTAACAGCCCTTGTGCTTTCCCTTTTCCTTCCTTTGCCCGTTTCCCTCCAATTTGTTTCTCTCTTTTTTTTTTTTTTGTTTCAATGCCAAAAGGCTTCACCCCAAAAACTGCCTGGGTGTACGCCAGTTTGCTGAGACGATGATGTGCGCTGTGCTCTACGATGCGGCCAACAGCTTCATCCACCAGCACTTTGTGGAGGTGTCCATGTCAGAAGAATTCCTGGCCCTGCCCTTGGAAGACGTGCTGGAGCTGTTGTCTCGGGATGAGCTGAATGTTAAATCAGAGGAGCAAGTATGTAGGGCAGAGTGGTTGGTCTCTGAGCGTGGGTTTGTTCTACTATGTATGTTTTTCATGAAAACGTAAATATTTTAGTGCCTAAATGTATTCTGTTGATTTTCTCACAGTTACTTCCCTTATTCTGGAATTTCTGGGTTATTTTTAATATTTACTTTTTAAAGTAATGCTACTATGACGTGGAAATGGCAAGGATAGATAACATTTTGCAAGAATCTTTCCCTAGAGAAGGATAGAACATTGGGACAGTTGCTGGAGAGGAATGTGAAATTGGGATTTTTTTTTTTTTTTTTTAGGTTTTACTCATTTATTTGAAAGAGTGACAGAAGGAAACACAGGAACACTGACGCACAACAGAGCTTCCGTTTGTTGGCTCACTCCCCAAGTGACCTTGACAGCAGTCTGGGTCATGGCAGAAGCCAGGAGCCCAGAACTCCATCCAGGTCTCCTAACAATGGGTTGCAGGGGTCTAAGCACTTGGACCATCCTCTGCCATGCTCAGGCAGATTAACAGGGAGCTGTATCAGAAGCACAGCAATTGGTACTTGAACTGGTACTCTGGCATGGGATGCTGGTGTTGCAAGCAGCAGCTTAACCTGTTGGACCATAGTGTTAAGCTGTAAAACTCCCATGAGAGTGTGTGTTTTAAATGAGAGAGGTGGCAACATATTTTATGTTAATGTAGGACACATGGGAAAATAGTTGCTAGAATGAAGTTCTGAAATGGAAAAAGAGCATAGGGTCTTGGAGGTTGTATATTTGGTGGAGCACACGTGTGGTATGAGTTGTCCTAGAGAGCAAATGTTATTTTGGAGTTATATTTGAAGTTATGTTACTGTGGCAGGGGCTGGCATTAAAGAGTGCTAAATAGGGCTTAGCGCCCTGGCCTAGCAGCTAGAGACCTTACCTTGAACGCCCCGGGATCCCATATGGGTGCCAGTTCTAATCCCAGCGCCGCCCCCCCCTCCCGTCCAGCTCCCTGCTTGTGGCCTGGAAAGGCAGTTGAGGATGACACACGGCCTTGGGACCCTGCACCCATGTGGGAGAGCTGGAAGAACTCCTGGCTCCTGGCTCCTGGCTTCAGATCAGCGCAGCTCTGGCCATTGTGGTCACTTGGGGAGTGAGTCATTGGACGGAAGATCTTCCTCTGTCTCTCCTCTCTGTATATCTGACTTTGTGATAAAAATGAATCTTTAAAAAAAAAAAAAAAAAGAAAGAAATAATAATGAAATCCAGAAAGCTATTATAGTCATCTGGTTTACTTTGCTCTAACTGGGCCACCCATAAAAATTCATTAACAGTATACAAAATTAAAGATCTTTGCAAGTATACATGGCAATAAATAAAAAAAAACTGGGCCACTTAGAGGTAACTGGAGAAGTGGCAAGAAAGCGATGAAATCAACTGGGGAGCAGATTGATGAACCCAAGGGGTTATGTTGGTATAGAGAACAGAAGGATTGAGATTGGGGGTGCAGGTTGGAATCATCCTCTGTGAGGGAAGTTGTCAGAACTTGTGCTCTGTTATGCAGGTCTTTGAAGCTGCACTGGCCTGGGTCAGATATGACCAGGAGCAGAGAGGAGCCTACCTGCCTGAGCTGCTGTCCAGCATCCGCCTGCCTCTCTGTCGGCCCCAGTTCCTGTCAGATCGAGTGCAGCAAGATGACCTGGTGCGTTGCTGCCACAAATGCAGGTGAGTGACTGCTGAGGGTCTGGATGGAGAAGAGGACTTGCCCACCTGCCTCAGCTTAAAGGAGGAAGAATGGGGAGTGATATCATGGCATATGGATTGGTCTGCCCTGTCTGGAACCGGGAAGAGAAAGAAGTGCCGTTTGGAAGTGACAAGGCAAAAGAGCTTTCTTTTGATGATTTTCCAGCATCTTCATCTACTGTGTTGTGGGGTTTTGTTTGTTTGTTTGTTTAGGGTTTTTTGTTTGTTTCTTTTAAGATTTAGTTATTTGTGGGCCTAGCACAATAGCCTAGTGGCTAAATCTTCTGCATGTGTCAGAATCCCATGTGGGTACTGGTTCATGTCCCAGCTGTTCTACTTCCCTTGCAGCTCCCTGCTTGTGGCCTGAGAAAGCAATAAAGGATGGCCCAAAGCCTTGGGACCCTGCAGCCCTGTGGGGGACCCAGAAGAAGCTCCTGGCTCCTGGCTTCAGATTAGCTTAGCTCCAGCCATTGTGGCTGCTTGGGGAGTGAATCAGCAGACAGATCTTTCTGTATTTATATCTGTATATCTGCCTTTACAATAAAAATAAACACATCTTTAAAAAAAGGTTTAGTTATTTGAAAAGCAGTTAGGAAGGAGTCGGGGAGAAAGAGAAAGGGAGAGAGAGAGACAGAGACAGAGATATCTTCCATCCACTGGTAAACTTCCCAAATAGCCACAATGGCTGGAGCAAGGCTAATCTAAGGCCAGATGCCAGGGCTTCTTCCACATCTCTACGTGGGTGCAGGGGCCAAGGACTTGGGCCACCTCTGCTGCTTTCTCGGGGGCACTATCAAGGAGGTGAATTGCAAATGGAGCATCTGGATCTCAAAGCACCATCCATATCAGATGTTGGCACTGCAGGTGGTGTCTTTACATGCTGAACCATAGCACCAGTTCCCCCTAAGTTTTTTTTATGAATGTGCAAGCAACTATACCACCTGTCCTGACCCTATCTAATCCAGTAGCTGACTTGGTTGTGCAAATAGGACTCTGGAGACCTTCATGCTCTTCAGTAAATATGAATTAGTGCAATTACTGCCTCTACAGTGATGATCGAGAGGAGGACTTCTTTCCAGCCAATGAAGTTTAACTTGTGTACCTCTGTATAATAGGCATAGCAGAGCCATTTTCTCACCCCTGGATTCGCTGATTTGGGAGGAAATTGGTGGCTCAATTCAGGCAGTATGAAGGTGTATGTGAGGAAGGGGCAGAGGTAACTGGAGGCCTGAGACAGCAATCTCAAGTGTGCTACTAAGCAGTGTGAACTGTTGCGTTGTTAACAGGAAGCTAGCAGTGGTTCCTAGAAAAACAGCCTGGATTGTAGTGTAGGGGCAGGCTGGAGGCAGGGAGATCCATCAGGTGTGTCAGTTGTGAGTGCCATGATGCCGGACAGAGGATTCGTTGCAGGATGTGAGCCCTAGTGCAGTCCTAGGGTGGAAAGGGGAGTTAGGTCCGAGTGGTGCAGGACACAGGCTGCTTGTTGAACCTCCCAAGGCACAGCTGTGCTAGCTATCACTTGTTATTGCACCTAGTGAAAGATACTCACTAGGGCTGGCTCTGTTGACTAGCAAGTTAAGCTTCCGCCTGTGGAATCAGCATCCCATATGAGCACCTATTCAAGTTGGCTTCCCCATTTCCTATCTAGCTCCCTGCTGATGTACCTGGGAGAGTGGCAAAAGATGACCCTCAAGTCCTTGGACCCCTGCACCCATGTGGAAGAAAAAAAAGTTCATAGTGATCACATGCACTAAAGGAGGGCCCAATTTTGCTCTTTCAGTTTTGAACATTTCTCTAGCTGAGTGGTTTCCTTGGATCTTGCTTGAGTTCTTTTTTCTTTCCTTTTTTTTTTTTAAGTTTTTATTTATTTATTTTTTATTGTTTGAAATGGCCAGTGACAGAGAAAGAGGGAGAGACAGCTCCCATTCACTAGTTCACGTCCCAAATGGCCAAATGGTCGCAATGGCTGGGGCTGGGCCAGGCCAAAGATAGGAACTGTATCCAGGTCTCCCACATGGGTAGCAAGGACCCAAGTACCTACTTTTCTAGGTGGTCCTTTAGCAGGGTGTTGAGTCATAAGTGGAGCAGCCAGAACTCAAACTGATACTATGAAATAGGATCCAGTGTTGCTGGCAGTGGCTTAAGTTGCTACACCACAGTATCAACCCTGTATTTGGGTTTTTGAGACCAAACTTTTCCAGAAGGTTTCCTCACTCATATTTCCCCCTTTTTGTGGGGGAAGTAGGAATGGGAGAGCCAGGCTCAGAAGTACAAATGTGGCCCAGGTGGAGAAGATACCTCCTGACCCAGCGTCTTGTACCTCATTCCAGGGATCTGGTAGACGAAGCCAAGGACTATCACCTCATGCCAGAGCGCCGGCCCCACCTGCCAGCCTTCAGAACTCGGCCTCGCTGCTGCACCTCTATTGCTGGGCTCATCTATGCTGTAGGGGGCCTCAACTCAGCAGGTATCTTGCAACTCCCCTTTGCAGAGCCCCATGTCAGACTCCAGGGATGAGGAAACATCAGAAACTAACTTAACCCAGCCCTCTGGTCTCTCTCTATAATCTCACCTTCTCTCCCCCTCTTGATTTGATGTAATTGCTCTGCAGTTAGAGCTTATCCTGTATTCTTGCCATTTCACGAGAGATCCTTGAAGCCTTATCCCTGACCTCACAGATGAGGACACGGAGTCCTGGAGAGCTCTCGCTGTTCTCACAGGTTGTTTTTGAAAGAACTAGGAGTAGAACTCAGGTGTCCTCATTTCTAAAGCAACCCTGTTCCCTTAATATCACATTGGCAATGGCAGTAATGCTTACCAGCTGAGTCCTGGATAGGGCATAGTCAGAGACTCATCCATCTACCACACTGTTCTTCTTTGGTCTTGTGGCTTATGGAGCCCACTAGGAGACTGTCTCCAAGAAAAAGAATGCAGCGCCTGCTACCTCATAATGGCTTTTACTCTTCACCCCTACTCTCCATGAGGTGCACATACATTTACAACCCCTCTGTTACTGGCAGACCTTGTATTATACAGTCAGATTCTCAGGGAAGCTACAATAGGTGTCCTGTCTTCCTGAGAGTCCTGGGCAGTTTTATTTTGAATGGAAGGTTGATGAGTGACCTGGGAAAGGTAAGTCCTAAACTGAGGAAGTATTGGAGTGTGTCAAGCACTGAGTGCCGCAATGTAGCACGCGACAGAAAGGGAAATCATTTAATTTGATGTCACAAAAATGCCGTGAAAAAGATAGGGCTTTTTTCCCCCCTTGCTACTTTTGACTACTATTTATTGAACACTAATTATGTGCTGGAACTATGCTGGGTGCTTTACCTATTATATCACTTAATCATCATGATGATTCTGCCATAACATTATTTCATGTGTGAAACTGAGGGTAGGGACACAAAACAACATTAAAACCCATATTCTTTCCTCTCTGCCCATGTCTTTGGCTTTAGATAGGTAGCAAACCTGATTGTAAGTGAAAACTACCTTCTCTGAAAAGTAGTTTGCTATCTGATTAATATTTTCCTCGAAGAATCAAATTGAAAGTTATTGGGGGGGAGGGATTTAGGGAGGACCTAAGGGAAATCCCAGGGCCTATGGAACTATATCAAAAAATAATAATAATAAAGAAGTTTAAATTAAATTTTAAAAAAAAGGAAAAAGTTATTGGGGCTGAAATTTCTTCATGGGCCATTGTGCCCTGTGTGGTTCTACAGAAAGAGCTAATACACAATCCAGTCAACATTCCATATTGTTGTTGCCTAATAGTTATGATCTAAACAAGTGGTCTCATCTGTTTTAATTTTGAGTAGCAAATTTTTATGCAGGTGATTCCCTGAATGTGGTGGAAGTGTTTGACCCCATTGCCAACCGCTGGGAGAAATGCCATCCCATGACCACAGCGCGCAGCCGTGTGGGCGTGGCTGTGGTGAATGGGCTTCTCTATGCCATCGGGGGATATGACGGCCAACTTCGCCTGAGCACTGTGGAGGCCTACAACCCAGAGACGGACACATGGACCAGAGTGGGGAGCATGAATAGCAAGAGAAGGTATTCTGGAAGCCACGTACAGCCTGAGCATACACACTGAGCACTTAGAGAGTGCCATGCTAGACAAGCAGGGCCACGTGATAAAGTAAAACACAAGCCCTGGCTTGGGAATGTCCAGCAGCCAGGTCAGCCACTCCCGGGACCTCCTGGGAACAAGTCCCCATCTGCCCAACAGTAAAGTATCTGCCTTGTCCTTTGAGGAATGTGGGGAGATTAGCTGTGAACATGTAGAAGTTGTATTGTTATTTAAGTGCCAGATAAGGACTGGAAAATATGTTTTATGGAAGATTCAAGGAGGGAGAGAAACTGGACTGGAACATCTGGAAGAGGTTGGATTAAAGTTGAAACTTGAAGAATAAGGAGGATTAAACTTGATTAGTGATGAAAGGAAATGCAGGGTGTTCTTTATCCTTTCTTTCCCCCCAGGACTCTTGCCACGTATGTGCTTTCACTTCTCTGGTGTACACAAGTTAAAGCAGTTTTCTCTTCAGGACATGAGCAAGGGGGACCAAGTTGATATGTCGCTGAACACGTTCCAGCCACTCATTTTCTCTACCACTTGGTTAGAGGACACCTCAGTAGTGAGCACATTCAGATTTCTCAGTGCAGAGGTGACAGGTAGATGTGTGGCCCAGGGTTCCCACACTTGGATTGTGGGAAGGCAGATCCTTCTCAAGCCACGTGACTAGGCAAAGTCTGTTCCTCAGTCCCTGGTGAGGCCACTCACTAGCAACCACCATGGTTGTTCTTTAAGGATGTTTCTGCTGTAATTATGTGTCCAAAGTATTTGCTTTCCAGGACTGGTTTTCTGGCATAGTGGATAAAGATGCTGCATTGTTGCCAGCATCTCATCTGGGCACTGGTTTGTTTCCCAGCTGTTCCATTTCCAAGGCAGCTTCCTGCTAGTGGCCTGGGAAAAGCCATGGAGGATGGCCCAAGTGTTTGGGCCCTGCTGCCCATCTGAGAGACCTGGCTGGAGCTTCCGGCTCTTGACTTTGACCTGGTCAACCCTGACCGTTGTGACTATCTTGGGAGTGAACCAGTGGGTGGAAGCGCACTCTCTCTCTCTGTAACTCTTAACTTTACAAAAATAAGTTAATTTTTTTATTTAAAAAATTCAGAAAGTATTTGCCTCCCAGACTCCTTCACCTAGCCCTGCTTAGGAGTTTCTACTTGTGAGAACATGTGGCTGGGAAGGAGAAAAGAATCAAATGATGACACATGTGAGAAAGAAGAGTTAACGTAGAAGTCCTTTGTCACATTAAAATGTTGTGGCCATGTTGCAGATCTTCCATACTGCAGTGTTCGCATGTGACCATGAGCCAGGAAAGATCTGCTTGTGTACCAGTTAACCAGACTCAGAAAGGGTCAGAGTAGGTTTGTCTTGGAGGAAACCAATGATCACATGGATCTCCTCCCCCCAGGAATGCTCTCACAGTTCTCTCCTGCCGCCCCCCCCAGACCTTTGCAGTCTCTGTGACTCATTGTTCTGGATCCCCAGTCTTAGTGGCTTTTCCACTCCAACAGCCATTGGTCGCCCTTCCTTGTGTTTGCCCTGGGCCTCTCCTTGCTTTGATGTCACTGGGTTTACAGTGTTGTCTGGAGGAAAGTCCCCTGGGCATTCCTTTCCTCACTGTGGTCAATGTCCCTGTTATTAGTAGCATGGGCCCAGTTCCATCCCGTCCCTTTTAAATTACAGGTTACCTTAAAATGTTCTCAATTGCTTCTTTTTTGACATCCCATACTCTTCTCCGTCCTGTCAGTGACAGCCTCCTTTGTTCTTCCCGTCACCTCCAGTCTTCCAGGCCACATCCATGGAACTTTTCTTGCTCTGGGCTATTCCAGCTCACACTGATCAACACTTTCTCATATTTCTACACACTTGTCTTTACCACTTAGTTGTTGTTTTGTATCTCTCTTTCTCTCTTTCCCACTCTCTCCTTCTGTCCTTTAAAATTTATTAATTTGGAAGAAAGAGTTACAGGAAACGATCATGAATCTTTCATCTGCTAGTTCAGTCTCCAAATGGACACAGTGGCTGAGGCTGGCCCAGCCCAAAGGTGGGAGCCTGGAACCCCATCTGTGCCTCCCACATGGGTGGCAGGGGCCCAGACACTCCGATTATCTTCCACTGCTTTTCCCAGGCACATTACCAGAGAGCTGAGTCAGAGGTAGAACAGCTGGGACTCAAACCAGTGCTCATATGGGATACTGGTATTGCTACTGATGGTTTAAGTAGCAGTACCACATCAGTCCTGATGTTTGATCTCAGACACTTTGGAAGCACCTCTTATAATCTTCAGCATCATGTTTGAAAACAGTCCATCAGTGTTGGTGTTTGATTTCTCTTGAGGCTTTTTATAGAACAGACTATATGATTTCACCAGATCTCTTGGGTCTTTACTACTCAGGGAGTTTAGCAGGAGAGTGGAGCTTATCTCATTTACATCAAAGGCAGGTCTTTCCCTGGACAGCGTGGAGAAGAGCACTCAGCCTCCTGTACCACAACTGCTCATTTGTGCAATGGTGATGGTGACCTGACCTTCCTCGCAGAGTGTGGAGAGGGTTAAAACTAGTAAACAGAGGTAGCTAATATATGAAGTAGAAAAAGAAAAAACAATTATATGAACAGAAAATGACTAATTTCTATTATCAATCTTAGGAAATTATTGCTCTTGAAGTATTTATTAAAAACACATCAAGGTGGAACAGAATGAAGCATATGATCTTACTAGGTTCCTGTTACAATTTTTTAAGCAAATTGTAAATTTAGAGCACCTGCCATACACAGTAAGTGTGAACCAAGGAAGCATCATCCCATTAAGTCAAGTTAGAGATCAGACAGGACCGGACTTGCAGTGAAAGCACATCTATCACTTTCAGTGGCACAAATAAAGGTAACACAGTGACCGTATATTGAGGGTATATAGAAGGCACTGCACTAATTACTGTCAAGGTCACATGAAGACCCTTTGTCCTGTTGAGAGGTAGCAGGCAGAGTGCCAGTGTTCAATGGAGGCAAAACATAAGCATCTTGGGGGCAGGAGCCTGGGCTTGTTCAGCACGCTACACATTGCCACAGTGCCTGAGACAGTATGCCTAGTGACAGGAATCTGATGGATGATGAATGACTGCAACCAGTACTCTAACGAAGGAAGAAGCTGCTGTGGAAATATGGAGTCGGGAGAACGTTAATTCTTGTTTGGAAACTCTTGCATAGTTTTAGGGAGGGAAAGGAGAATTTGACCTGGGCCATAAAGGTATATTAGACCATCGTGGCAGTTTGGAAGGGACAATTTTAGACAGCTCAAGGACTGGGAAAAGTCAGGATGGGAGGTAGTGAGTGGGGACAGAGAGGTGGGGGAGCATGGACTTTACCGCCTTAGATAAGTGCCTGTTCCAGAAAGAGGCATTGGCAGTCAGGTTAACTTCTCAGTGGACATGAGAGGCAGTGCCTAGAAAGTTGAGGCCCATCTGGAGTGACAGTTCTGTCTGTTTCAGTGCCATGGGGACAGTCGTGCTGGATGGACAGATCTACGTGTGTGGGGGCTACGATGGCAACTCCTCCCTCAACTCCGTGGAGACCTACTCACCCGAGACGGATAAGTAAGGGTCCCAGCTCCCCGGTGCATCTGGAACTTAATGAACAGCAAGGTTCAAAGACTTGGGGCTGCAATTTTGTGTGCAGATTCTTAACTGGTTTTTTCCCCCTTAAGTCTTTGGTTAAATGAGTGATTACATAAGTTTTAAGCAAATTATCTGTGCAAATGCTTGGAAGCATTTGTTTGATGGTCTGTACCTCTTCATAACTCAGCCCATTTTTATGGACATGCGAGTGAGAGAGAATAGCCAGTAGACAAGCAACATGTTCCAAGGTGGGTAGGATATGATTCGAAAAAAAAACCAAAACATTAAATGGTGAGGTGAGCAGGGTAGAGATGTTGATTTCTGTACCCTCAGAGTTAACCCTGTTGACATTCTGAAGGCTCTGAGAACTCCTGCAGTGAAGAACCCTGTTTAACCTTGTGTTTTATGTAACACTGAACAACATCTTGTGAGGCTATTTTCTGAAATAGCGTTTGGGAACCACTGACAAAATTAGCCTAAATTTTTCATTTCAGTTTTTGAACACTGTCATATTGTATAACAAAATAGAAGCAAATGCGTTGGATGAACTTACTGGAATACTTTTGAGCCAGTATTCTGTCACTTCACCATCTTACCCAGGTCTCAGGCAGCAAGCCGGGTGTGAGGTCCTTAAAGTAACAATATATCACAGTGAGTGCATTGTGATCAACCTACCCTGGCAGCTTGGTTCATTCTGTAAGTGGTCATTTTGGTTGAGAGGACAGACTGAGTGACAGGACTGTCTTCTAAGGTGAGACCCATCGTGGGTAGACAGTGGGGGACGTTCCTCATGTGCTGGGACACAGTCATGGTGAGAGGCTTAAGTGAGAAAATGCTCACTGTGACCAAGAATGGCAATTAGCCCATGGGCAGGAGCACACAGTGTGCCGTGGTGTGACTCTGAAAAGTGGTGAGGACTAAGTGTTAAAGAAACACATTAAGGAACTTGGAGTCTGCCTCAGAGGAGACAATATGGAGCCACTGGGAGGATGTGTTATGGCCACTGGAGGAATAGTCCTGGCTACATGGGATTGGGATGGGAAGTGCTGTGGAAGCCAGGCCACTAGTAAGAAGCCTGTTGCTGTGGTCCTGGTAAGACACCACAGCTATGGCAATAGGATAAGTAGGGGAACATAACAATGACCAGGATGCAAACCAGTGAGAACTTGAGGAACCCCAAGAATGTTAAAGGTGAAGGACGAGACACCCCTAAAAAAGCGGAATTTTATTAAATGCATCAACTGGATAGCAGGTGGCTCCCCATAGCAAGACCAGGGAGTGGACAGGGGAGGAGAAAGTCTGTGGGAAAGAGTCTTGGTTTGAGATGTGCTGGGCTTGAGTGGCCATTGAAATGAGTGAAGAAGACAGGCTGTGTGTCTGAAGCTTGGATGAGAGCAGCAGCAAAGGTGATGGGAAAGGTGGGGAGGGTATCCACAGTCTACCCAAACCCTCCTAAGTTGTCTTAGGAGACCAGGAACACCAGCTCTCATGCCTCCTCTTTGTTTTGACTCTTTCCTAAAGGTGGACAGTGGTGACCCCGATGAGCTCAAATCGCAGTGCTGCAGGGGTTACAGTCTTTGAGGGCAGGATCTATGTGTCGGGCGGCCATGATGGTTTGCAGATCTTCAACAGTGTGAGTCTGGGCTCCTCTTGGACTAAGGGCACCTACTCCTTCCATGTTAAAAATTATTTTAAAGATAGAGAAGGAGAGAGATCTCCCATCCACTGTTTCACTTTCCAGGTGTTCACAATGGCCAGGGCATGGAGCCACAAGCCAAGTATGCAAACTAGGTCTCCCATATAGTGTCAGGGATCCAGTTAATGGAGTCCAAAGTCTGACTGAGGAGAATCAGACCCAGGCACTCCTTAGCTAGCACAGGCATCTTAACTCCTAGACTAAATGCCCACTTCCTAATAGTTATTTCAAAGCTGTTTGCTTGGGAAAAAAAAAAAAAAGGTCACCCCAACCTTGCCACTGCCAGATGCTGCATAATTTATGAGATTTCAAGCTCTCTGGCTCATCCTCTAAGATTCTTAATTTATGGGGCCTGGTGTGCTAGCCTAGTGGCTTATCCTTATCTTGCATATGCCAGGATCCCATATGAACACTGGTTCTAATCCCGGTGGCCCCACTTCCTATCCACTTCCTACCCTGCTTGTGGCCTAAGAAAGCAGTCGAGGATGGCCCAAAGCCTTGGGACCCTGCACCCACGTGGGAAACTTGGAAGAAGCTCCTAGCTCCTGGCTTCGGATTGGTTCAGCTCTGGCCGTTGCAGCCGCTTGGGGAGTGAGTCAGTGGACGGAAGATCTTTCTCTCTGTCACGCCTCCTCTCTGTATATCTGAGTTTCCAATAAAAATAAATAAATCTTTAAAAAAAAAATTCTTAACTTTTAGAAAGTGGGAGCCCGTGTCTACAAAGATGTCCAATGTAGTCAGCTCTACCTGCCTACCACCACTCCCTTGATTAACTGCCCATTAGATGCTGCATCAGCCCTTGTGAAATTCCCACCCACATTAAGCTCTATTATATACCAAGTGTGACTATGTAGATAATTGTGTTCCAAACAATCAGTGTGAAGCTATGAAAACTTTGAGCAGCCATAGTGGTGATCCCATTGATAGCTCTCTAGACAGACTGAAGGGGAGCCAGCGCTGTTGCTGCTTCCTTCAGCAAATCCTTGGCTTCCTTGGATGCAGAAAGAGGCAGATTGGGTGTTTCACATTCCTATATACCCAAGAGCCGGCACGCAGCTGAGGAGCCGGAGCATCTGCTGGCAGAGCTCCTCATGCCCAGGTCTCCCACTGGAATGTGACATCACGTGCCTTGCTGTGCCCTGGAAGGTCACTCCCTAGACAAGGCTTTGGCTCTGACCACCCTGTACCTGTGCCTCTCTCCTCACTGCAGGTGGAGCACTACAACCATCACACAGCCACATGGCACCCAGCTGCTAGCATGCTCAACAAACGCTGCCGCCATGGAGCTGCCTCCCTTGGAAGTAAGATGTTTGTGTGTGGGGGCTACGACGGTTCTGGCTTCCTCAGCATCGCCGAGGTGTACAGCTCGATGGCAGACCAATGGAGCCTGATTGTACCCATGCATACACGCCGGAGTAGGGTCTCCCTTGTGGCCAGCTGTGGGCGCCTCTATGCTGTTGGGGGCTATGATGGACAGTCAAACCTAAGTTCGGTGGAGATGTACGACCCAGAGACAGACTGCTGGACGTTTATGGCCCCCATGGCTTGCCACGAGGGAGGGGTTGGTGTGGGCTGCATTCCTCTCCTGACCATCTAAGGCAGAGATGGTAGGATGTGGTGGGATAGGGATCTGGTACAAACATAAGGCACTTCCTTCCAGGGACAGTCCCTCTCAAAGAGAGGTAGTGACCCAAAGAGGGGGTGAAAATGTGAGCTTGCCGGGGATACAGTTTTTCCAGGTGCTTAAGTCCTGCCTCACTGTGCTGGTCTTGAGACCTTCAATCCTAGGTCATCAAGAGGCACAGCACAGAGCAGAAGCCGGGTCAGCAGCTGGTACCATGGACCTGCCTTGCTGGTTTCCATGTGCTCAAGCTGCATCCAACTATAACTGCCACCCGCCATGGCTGTGTGGGCCCTCCCTGAACAGAAGTCTTCTGCTGCTCCTCCTCGCCTGCCTCTTCTGCATCTGTGCTGTGACCAGGTCACCGTGGAGAGACTGCAGGGACCAAGCCTGTTGGAAACTGGGCTACCACCGGGAGCAGCAGCGCACACTCCCGGCGTCATTCCTGCCCACAGTAGTTCAGCCATGGCGTGGCAGCACACTGCTTCTTCCATCCTCGCAAACAAAGGATTGTCTTGCCATCGTTGGGTCAGCAGGAAAAACAGAAGTTTTTCTCATGTTTAATTTTTGAATTTCAGTGAGGTCTTTTTCATCTTGTCCAGGAGGAACTGAAAGAGGGGAAAAAAACAGATACTTGAAAGAAACTGAATGAAATTTAAACAGAGACATTTGAAAGAAACTGGAAAGAAAAATACTTTTTTCCCAAGGAAATGTTTTTGTTTTTGTTTTTTTTTTGTTTTTTTTTTGTTTGGTTGTTTTTTTCTGCAGGAAGGGAAAAAAGCATAAAAACATAAAAGACACTAAGAACAAATCCATGTTTCAGTGGAGAACTGTCAGACGTGAAAAGGGCAGTGTCCACTACCACATTCGGATCCCAGGGTCCTGAGGCCTCACGTAGCACTTGGGGTTCCCTCTGAGTTCCAGCGTGTCTGGAATCAGTGCATTCTTGACCAGTCCTGTAGCAAGGTGCTTTTGGGGTTTGTTTCCATACCCACCATCAGAGGACTTTTTTAACTGTAGACTTAGTAAGTTGGCTGCGTTACTACCACTCTTCCACTTGGAAGCCTTAAATGGCTCCAGATGCCCCTGTGGTTACCTCCCACTGCCACCACAGCACTCATTCGGATTCTGCACTCCCACCTACATTCCTTCCCCTTTGTTGACCAGCAGGAAACAGCAGGATTGGCCCGATTCTCACCTGCCCATCTACTGTTGGAAAATACTCTGTGATGTCTCTGAGACACATTCTCCATTTGTACTCCACAACGTAATCAGGGGCTTGCTCCTTCTACCAACCTTGGGCTGACACAGTCTGGTAACCTTGTCTGCTCTGCCATTCCACTGCTCCTCCATCTACTCGCCAATTCCAGGGGTCTGGCATCCCTCCAGCCCTTGGCAGACCGACCAGCAAGGAGGAAACTTACGATCACGCTGAGTTAGTTGTATAACATGAAGAACTGAAAGTGGAAAGAATCTCTTGCTGCTGCATAGATTTTATATTTCTTCCTGTAATCTTGACACATGACCTCTTGAAGAGACTCCATGCTCCTTCCTCGTCCTTCCTGGATGGGACCTCAATGTAGCACAGCAGGACCCAAAGAGGAAGACACTTTCTATGACCAGTGCACTGGGCAGTGGGGCTGTCCTTCAACTGCTGCTGCCAAAATCTGGTCTTCTAAAAATCTTCCAGTAGAGACTAAAAGGATATGATTCCTTTAACCCAAGACTGGGTCTTAGGGTTCCAGTCTACCCAGTTGGTTTCTTGTCTTTTGCTGCCTGCCTGGGGTAGCCTGGAAGCCTGTTCAGAACAGCACAATGTGGAGCCCACGATGTCCCATGCCCCTAGGACAATGAGATGAGTGTGTGTGTGTGTGTGTGTGTGTGTGTGTGTGTGTATGCACAATCGCCATGTATTCAGAGGGCAGGACCTCCTGCAACTTAGGAGCTGGGCTTCTGCTATAAGCACTTGAAAAGAATGTGGGTTTTTTTTGTTTTTTGTTTTTTTTAATTTTAAAAGACTCAACAATCTGATACCTGATGTCGTTTTGTTTTTGTTTTACCTGGGCTCACAGTGAAGCTCCAGTGTTCCCTCCCTTCCTCCTGGTTTTCCTACAGAGGTAAGCTTGGAAGAAGGTTAGGGTTCTGTTTCCTTAGGAGTGTATCAGTGCTCATGTGTCTGTTAGGAGCCCTTTCCTTTTATGAGTGTGAAGCAGTGCTGGGGAGCCTGAATCATGATGGTGTCAGTGAATTCTTGAGTGGGCCCTGCTGGCTCCAAAGGATGCCAACCACATTCTGCCAGTAGAGATCATAGACCATTTCTCATCATCTGCTGCTTTGTAGTGGCGTTCCTGACCTATTTCAACCCTCTGGTGTAGATGTTACACTGCTGCCCGTGAGGTCAGTGCTTCCATAAAAGATGGAACCAGTGCTTGAGTGAACACCAATGTTTTCACATGCTCCCCAGGAGGCTCCTCAGTTTGACAGCTAATGGCTGGCGTGGCTCCTTGGTGTTGAAATCTTCCCAGGTGCACCATGAAAAGAGAAGCATCACCCATGGATATGGTGGGAAAGATCCACTCAGGAGGCAAGACAGACATTTTCCTCCATGGGTGTTGGGGGGCTAGCTCAGCTCTGAGCAGAGGACCGTGTTAGTCATTGTCCTTTGAGCAACTCATCTTCCTGAATCAGGTCTGAAACCTCCCCTGAATCCATCTGCAATCTGCAGTAAGATGGCAACTGAAGACCAGCCTGTTGACTTGGCCACATTAAATATGACTAGGTAGGAATTCTCTCCACACATACTCCCAATTTGGTATTTCCCAGAAAATCCTATTTATAGAAGGCATGTTTTTTGTGTTAAACCAAAGAGAAATAAAAAGAACACTCCTAACAGCTCTTGTCTTTATTGATTTTTTTTAATATTGAAAGTGTTATTTTTCTTATGGTTCAGTGAATAATATATTGGACAGAGTAGAAATACTACTGTTAAAATAAGGGACAGTCCCCTTAACCCCCTACCACAGACACATCTCCCTCACTCCTCCTCCCCTTCCTTACCTTCCTCATCCCTACCAGAGGCCCACATGGGTCTGCAGTCCCCATCCCCAATTTTTATTACAAAGTCAGATATACAGAGAGGAAGATCTTCCGCCCAATGTTTCACTCCCCAAGTGATCACAACGACCGGTGCTGCGCCCATCCGAAACCGGGAACCAGGAACCTCTTACAGGTCTCCCACATGGGTGCAGGGTCCCAAGACTTTGGGCTGTTCTCAACTGCTTTCCCAGGCCACAAGCAGGGAGATGGATGGGAAGTGGAGCTGCGGGGATTAGAACCAGCGCCCATATGGGATCCCGGTACGTTCAAGGCGAGGACTTTAGCCGCTAGGCCGCGCCGCAGGGCCCAGAATAAATCTTTAAAAAAATTATGATAAAGGGAAAGCCAACTGTCCAGCAAAAATTTTAAAATATATGTATTTTGTAAGAATTCTGATGAAAAATATGCAGAGACTTGACTGGCATCCTGCTCCCTCACAGTTGCTCCTGCCCAGATGTCCAGTGCCCTCAGATTTCCCCTCATCCTCTGCTGTAATGCTTTCACAGATTCCCAGCAAATGTTTCTGCTTTGTTGACTGGGCCCAACACCTTGGCGCCTCTTTAATGCTTTACACCAGAAGTGCTTTAACTTTGGTACACATGAAAGGCTAAGGAAAGTTTTTAAGCCACAGATTCATTCTTTATTCCTTCCCCAGGGATGGATTTCCCAGCTCAGCACTCGTGTGGGCCAGGTTCTCTGGTGGTTTGTATGCTCATCAATGTGTGAGAAGTGAATTCCTGTCTTTAGTTTCCATTTCCTCAAATATAGACATGTTCCAGATCTGCCTTGCTAAGATTACATCCTGGTTACTGTGGGTTGTAGCTGTTGGGAAACACTTCAGTCACATTTTTTTCCAAAAGTCAGCTTGTGGTCATTTTCATCCATTGATGGTTATACTCCTGGAGAGCGGCTTTATTTTTATATGTTTGGAAGCCCTGTCACTCCCACACATTCCCTACCAGCACTTGTTTCACACAGAAACACTCTATCTGTTGAATCCCCATTAATCCCCACTGAGCAGGTAGCATATAGCTCATTTTAGCCTACAGAATCTGCTTTAGGCCAAGTAACCAGCTGACTCCTCCATTAACCAAGATCTTCACACTCAAGTCCAGCTCCCCTAAAAGGAGCTGACCCATGACACAGCCAACCTGTCCACTTTCCATGCCCAGTGTGGGAGGACTGCTGCTGCTCAGTACTACCATGGACCCTGGAGAAACAGGGTCACAAAGGTGGGAACCTCCCTGGCCTGTGCAGCATTAGGGAAAGATCCCATGCTTATGCTTATCGTAAGGAAGGGCCCCTGCAGTGTAACCTGCACCCTGCTGATAACCAAAGACCCCCTGGTGGGTGCATGGACTGGGGAACTTAAGCTAAACTGAGCTGCTTGATCGGTTTGTTTCCTCCTGTCTGCTGTTCCTCCCTTCCCTCTTGTTCTTTGAACTCCATTCCTGTCCTGACCGGCAGCATAATCCTTTCCTCTTCACCCCAGAGTCCGGCCCTACCTGTTTTTATTGCTCCTCACAATATGCTGTTACACAGGCAAGAAATTTATATGGGAATGGGACAGTTCTCATTGGAATTATTCCAGGTCTCCTGACCCCAGTGCATTTCTTACAGTTCGTGTGTTTTTCTCTTTAAGGCGGCCCCCCCCATTGATTTCTTTTTGTCTATTTTTGCAGCTTATGATAAAAACTCCCCTCTTCCCTACTTTCTCTCCCTCCCCGCTACCATAGACACATTTCTCTTCACCCTTCCTTCCCTCCCTGGCCCTCTCCATTCCTACCAGAGGCCCACAGGGGTCTGCAGTCCCCATCCCTTCACCTCAGTCAGGGTCGTTTAAAAATAATGAACAGGGGCCCGGCGCCCTGGCCTAGCGGCTGAAGTCCTCACCTTGAACGCCCCGGGATCCCATATGGGCGCCAGTTCTAATCCCGGCAGCTCCACTTCCCATCCAGCTCCCTGCTTGTGGCCTGGGAAAGCAGTCGAGGACGGCCCAATGCCTTGGGACCCTGCACCTGCATAAGAAACCCGGAGAGATATTCCTGGTTCCGGCCGTTGCGGTCACTTGGGGAGTGAATCATCGGATGGAAGATCTTCCTCTCTGTCTCTCCTCCTCTCTGTATATCTGACTTTGTAATAAAAATATATAAATCTTAAAAAAAAAAAAAAGAATAGAAGCTTTGTGGCAGGACATGGTAGCCTAATGGCTAAAGTCCTCACCTTGCACATGCCAGGATCCAATATGAGCGCCAGTTCTAATCCTGGCAGACCCACTCCCCATCCATCTCCCTGCTTGTGGCTTGGGAAAGTAGTGGAGGACAGCCCAAAGTCTTAGGACCCTGCACCCGCATGGGAGACCTGGAGGAGGCTCCTGGCTCCTGGCTTCAGATTGGCTCAGCTCTTGTCTTTGACACTACTTGGGGAGTGAACCAGTGGACGAAAGATCTTTCCGTCTCTCCTCGTCTCTGTGTATCTCACTTTCCAATAAAATAAAATAAATCTTGAAAAAAAAAAAAGCAGCAGCAGCTTAGGCTCAGCACTGTAGCCTGGTAGCTAAAGTCTTCCCCTTGCATGCACTGGGGTCCCGTTTGGGTTCTAGTTAGTGTCTCAGCTCCACTTTTCTTCCAGCTCCTGCTTGTAGCCAGGGAAAGCAGTGTAGGACGGTCCAAAGCCTTTGGACCCTGAACCCACATGGGAGACCCAGAAGAAGCTCCTGGCTTCTATCTTCAGATCTGTTCAGCTCTTGCCATTTGGGGTCAGAGTGAATCAATGGACGGAAGCAGCTAAAGTCCTTGCCTGAATGCGCTGGGATCCCATATGGGCACTGGTTCTAATCCTGGCAGCCTCACTTCCCATCCAGCTCCCTGCTTGCAGCCTAGGAAAGCAGTCAAAGGTGGCCCAGGGCCTTGGGACCCAGGGCCACGTGGGAGACCCAGAAGAAGCTCCTGGCTCCTGGCTTCGTATCTGCTCAGCTCTGACCCTGGCAGCCACTGGGGGAGTGAATCAGCAGACAAAAGATCTTTTCTCTCCCATAGTGACATTCTTGGCTTATCAGCAGAGCTAGTGATTCCCAAAGTTAGCTTGTCTGCATCCTTTACAAGCCCCTCACTTTCTGTCTCTTCTATTTTCAGGGCTGCTTGCTGCTCCTGTCTGAAAGATCATCCCTGTTCCTGACTCTCCCCTTCTATCTGACTTTCATATGAGGTTTTGGAGCTTAGTCCTGGGTTCTCATTTACCCTTACACACCCTCCCTAGCTGGTCCATGAGGACAGGTCTAGAGTTTGGATGGACCAGGCCTTCCCCCCATGGCGGGTTCCTCCACCTTGTTGCAGTATTACACGTCAAGTCAGGTCATGATCCTTTCATTGCAAGCATGTGCCATGCATAGAGTCCAGCATCTTATTGTCCAGATAAATTCAACAATTTCTTGGGGAGACCATCTCTGGTCTGAAAGCAGAGCTGACAGAATATCATCCTGTCCAATGAAAAGCCACAACTTAACATCAACAACAATTTACCAAAAAATATGGAACACTTCACGAATTTGCGTGTCATCCTTGCACAGGGGCCATGCTAATCTGTATCGTTCTAATTTTAGTATATGTGCTGCTGAAGCAACCACAGCAGGTGGCAAATTGTAATGCATCCATACTCAGCAATGAACTCTTGGTTAGAAAAATGTGGCCAAATTTCTTTATATATATATATATATATATTTATTATTTTTTTAAAAATTATATTGTTGAGAATCTTTACATAGTTAATTATGGTAAAAAGGTTCAGGGGCTATAGGGAAGTGAGTAAGACTATTATGTCCATATTGTTTCCTTCTTGTATCTGAGGTAAAGGGGGATATTGAGGGAGAAGCCCCACCCAGTTTCCTACCCTCCCCAAGTCCTGGATGTGGGGCATGCTCTGAGATCCTTGCTCAAGTGGTTTTAATAGTTCAAATGTGGCCAAATTTCAAAATAATGACACTTCTAGAAAGAAGCCAGATGAAAAGAGTACATGCTGTATAATTCCATTCATATGAAGTTCTAGGAAATGTACAAACTACAGTCACAACCAACTAGCAGTTGCCTGAAGACCCGATTGGGGGTGGGAGGGCATGGGAGGTAGGAGGCTGCTGGACAAAGGCAAATCTCCTCATCTCTTCATGAGGAGGCTTGGAGTTGGTGGATAGGCTCACTGTCTCAATTGTGATTGTTTTATAGGTGTCTGCCACAAATGTGTGAAGCTTACCAAAGTATATACTGAATATGTGCAAGGCACCAGATATCAGAGCTCAGGATAGCTGGACATTGATTGTTCTCAGTGCCCAGTGTGTGCTGTCTCCTTTCCCAAGGTAGGAGTAAGGGGGACTTGGTGACCACCTGGCGCTCCAGAAAACCTGGGTGTGGGGTCAGGATTAGAAGGGGATCTGTGGATTCCTGGGGTGTTGTGGTCTCCATCTGGTGGCTGAGCTTCCGTGCTGGGGGTCAGGGAGCATGTGGGTCAACCTCAGCACCCTGCTTTGAGCATTGGCACATTTTCCCTGACATTGCAATGTATTCAAAATCATCACCATTCTGCAGTTTTTAATTCCTTTATGTGCATGTCCTCATCATACTGACCTCTTTATACATCACAAATGCAGAAGTATGCCTCAGTTCTCTTCACTAAAGTGAAGTCCACCCCCCATAAACACCAACGTTTCCTTTTTATATTTTACTAACTTCACCTTGATTCTCCCAATGACTAGATCGGTAGACCCACAAGTCAGGTTTACCTAATAACCCTGTTAACACATGTAGTCATTTTTTCTCTATACTCATTAAAGCCATCCATTATACATAAACTGGCTATGTATGCATTTATGCTTGGACCATTCTCCGTCACACCCAGGCCATTAGCTAGGGGTGTGGATTGGAAATAGAGCAGCTAAGACTTGACCATCATCATTTATATAGGATAATAGCACCACAGGTGGAGGCTTAACTGGCTGTGCCACATTGCCAGCCATGCTCTAATTCAATTCTTCTTTTAAACTATATATGCTTAAAAAAAGACTTATTTATTGTTGGAGAGACAAATTTATAGAGAAGGAGAGACAGAAATCTTCCATCTGCTTGTTCACTTCCCAAATGGCTGCAACGGAAGAGCTGAGCTGAGCTGAAGCCAAATGGGTGCAAGTTCCCGAGGCTTTGAGCCATCTTCCACTGGACCCTTTTGTGTGTATTTTTAAATTAACTTAGTCTCTTCAAAAAATTCACTTACTAGAAGCAAAGCTCCAACAGTTGTTTCCCCACAGAGACTCACATCTGATCAACGGAAGTCATGAGAAGCCTCAGTGTCTGGTTTTAGTGTAACAATAAGTCATGTGTCATCCCTCTCCTAGCTCCAAAAAACAGATCAGAGGTTCTATGCTTTACCATTAGCGGAGAGGAAGTGAATTAACTCCAGAACGTAGACTTGCAACCCAGTTTTAGACCTGCCAGTATAAAACCCAGTGCCAGTCAGAACCCCCATGGCCTCTCCCCATGCCAGTACCTATAGACATGAGCCTTTGAATCCTTAGCCAACCAAAAGGAATGCCTCCACCACTCCTCCCCTAGTGCAACAAGACTCCAGCTGCTGGGTCATAGGATGGAAAAGTCAGGGTGAGACTTCACTTTGGAGCTGAGACCTGGGCCTGCCATAGTGTGACCCAGTACCAAGTAAAGCCCCAAGGCCTCTGTTCACATGGAGCCTATACATCTTTGGCATCATGCAGAGCCCTGTGACCTGGTAGGGTAGACTCATTTTACCCCGTGTCACCACTAACTGCACAGAACCTGGTGTGAGCCTGCAAAATGCATAGGGCTCTGTGGTTGTTCGACTCAGGTGCACCCTGGCTTGGTATTAGCCTGGGTGGTGAAGGGACTTTTGCCAATCCTCATAAGCCTTGGGCATGTAGAAGGGCCAAGATCCCAGCAGCTGGGGAACAGGACACACACCTGACCACAGAATTGTGTCTTAGATCTTGGTGCTTGGCAGGTAAAATTTAGTTCTGGATGGTTCCTAATGAACTTGTCCCAAGGCCAGTGCTTGGGAATGGAGCTTTTGGAACCACTGTCCTGCTCAGTGAGACTTCCATCCCAGCAAGCATCACCTGTGGCCTCTGGCCATGAGTACACCTCAGCAGCAGGCACCTGCAACTCAGTCCTGCCCCTTTTCTGTGCTGGTGTTCTTGGTGGGCTGTGGGCTGTGGGCTCCAGGTGAGGTTGGGCATTGTAGTATTCATGGTCACAGGACTGCTTACCACATTCCTCCCTTGACTCTAAGCTGCATGACACAGAGTCACTTTCTATTCATGAGAGAACAAGAGAAGACCTTGCCTAAGAGCCTGGGCTGGTCCCTGTACATTGAGGCCCAGAGCACAGAAGAGTTCCACATTGCTTGGATACAGGCCACCAATTAGAGGTGAGCTGTTTTGGCCTACCCAGCCAGGAAAAGGCTTGTTGGTTGCAGACTGCCTTTGCAGATAACTTGCTCAGTCTCAACACACCAACTGAACTTGGAGCAAAGCTGGAACAGGGGCACCCTCTAGTGCTGGACCAGTGACAATACACCAATATCCATCTTTGGTAAGACTTGCTGCTGAGATAATGGGAGTGTTTGCAGGCTCAGATAAAAACATTAAATGCTCTTCCTTCTCTCTGTAAATCTGCCTTTCCAATAATAATTAATGAATCCTTAAAACATTTATTATATATTTTTACACTTGATCTTAGCCAAAAGGCCGAGAAGCAATTAGAAAGGCAGATTTTGGGCCCGGCTCAGTGGCCTAGCAGCAAAAATCCTCACCTTGAACTCACCGGGGTCCCATATGGGCACCGGTTCTAATCCCGGCAGCTCCAATTTCCATCCCAACTTCCTGCCTGTGGCCTGGGAAGGCAGTCAAGGTTGGCCCCAAGCCTTGGGACCCTGCACCCATGTGGAAGACCTGGAGGAAGAGGCTCCAGGCTCCTGGCTTCAAAACGGCACAGTTGTGGTCACTTGGAGTGAATCATTGGACAGAAGATCTTCCTCTCTGTCTCCTCCTCTCTGTATATCTGACTTTGTGATAAAAATATTTAAAAAAATAAAAGGCAGATTTTTACAGGGAGAAGGAGAGGCAGAGAGAAAAGTCACTCCAAATGACCACAGTGGCCAGAGTGGAGCTGGTCTGAAGCTGGGAGACAGGAGCTTCTTCCTAGACTCCCATGTGAATGCAGGGGCCCAAGGCTTGTCTTTGCTGTTTTCCCAGGCCATAAGCAGAGAGCTGAATAGCAAGTGGACACAAACTACAGCACATGTGGGAAGCTGGCTTGCAGGAGGAGAGTTAGCATACAACACCACCACGCCAGCTCTACCATACATACATTTTAAATAAGATGTTTTTGTTTTAAATTTTATTTTTAAGATTTATTTGTTTTTTTTGGGCCTGGCGGCGTGGCCTAGCGGCTAAAGTCCTCGCCTTGAACGCACCGGGATCCCATATGAGCGCCGGTTCTGATCCCCGCAGCTCCACTTCCCATCCAGCTCCCTGCTTGTGGCCTGGGAAAGCAGTCAAGGACGGCCCAAAGCTTTGGGACCCTGCACCCGCGTGGGAGACCTGGAAAGAGTTCCTGGTTCCCGCCTTTGGATTGCTTCAGCTCTGGACATTTAGCCACTTGGGGAGTGAACCAGTAGACAGAAAATCTTTCTCTCTAGCTCTCTTTCTCTCTGTAAATCTGATATTTGGAATAAAAACAAATACATCTTTTTTTTTTTTTTTAAGATTTATTCAGTTTATTACAAAGTCAGATATACAGAGAGGAGGAGAGACAGAGAGGAAGATCTTCCGTCCGATGTTTCACTCCCCAAGTGAGCCGCAATGGCCAGTGCGCGCCGATCCAAAGCCGGGAACCAGGAACCTCTTCCGGGTCTCCCACGCGGGTGCAGGGTCCCAAAGCTTTGGGCCGTCCTCGACTGCTTTCCCAGGCCACAAACAGGCAACTGAAATGGGAAGTAGGGCAGCCAGGACAGGAACTGGCACCCATATGGTATCCCAGCACAGGTAAGGCGAGGATCTTAGCCACTGGGCTAATGTACCAGACTCCCCCCCTTTTTTTTTCTTTTTGAAAGCATTAAGGCCTCGTCTCGCCTCGCCTCACAGAAAGATCTAACACCGCTCCCAAATGCCTCAGTGCCTGGAGCTGGGCCCATTTAAAGCCAGGTGCCAGGAATTCCCTCCAGGTCTTTCACATGGGTGTAGAGGCCCAAGCAGTTGAACTCTCTTCCCTTCCACTGCTTTTCCCAGACCAGCAGCAGGGCGCCGGCTCAGAAGTGGAGCAGCTTTGAATTGAACCAGTGCCTCTATGGGATGCTGGCATTGCAGGCGACCGCTAAACCAGCTCTGCCACAAGGCTCGTCCCAAAGTTGACAGTTTTAGTCGATTTCACGTGTACAGTTCAGTGGCACTGGTACATTCACCCTGTGTGACCATCGCCTTCATCCATCTAAAGAACTTTGATCTTTCCAAACCCTGTGTCCGCTACGAGCCAAAGCCACCTGTCTTTCGGCCACTCCAGCTGACCATCCTCACTCCCCCCACCCCCAGCGGCTCTCCAGTCACATTCTTTCCCTCGTAGCACCTGCCCAAAGCCCTTCACCGCCTTCGACAAGGGGAGGGCAGGACAAGTCCACACCAGTCAGCTTCTAAATTAGTCTTTTCCCCCGTGGGGTACAGGAGGAGGCGACGAGCCAGCACCGGCCCTCTCAGAATGGTTGAGGAAGACTGCAATTCGCGTGTTCCTGTCCTCCATCTTCACGCCAGGCGTGTCACGCCTGCGCATCAGCGATCGTGCGCCCACGCTAGACGGCACGGGCGAAGACTACATCTCCCGGCAGGCCTTGCGACGCCCTCCAGCTGCACCTCTTTACCGTTCCCCGCGCCTCGTGACGCGCGACTTCCGGCGTGGAGGGGCGGGGCCGTGCGCGCGGCTGAGGCAGCAGCTGAGGCGGCCCGGGAAGCGGCGGGGCTGCCGGCGGGCAGGAGTCGCCATGGAGGCCGTGCCCCGCATGCCCATGATCTGGCTGGACCTCAAAGAGGCCGGCGACTTCCAGTTCCAGCCGGCGGTGAAGAAGGTGAGCAGCGCCCCTCTGTCCTCCCGGCTTTCCTCACCATCCGCCACGTCCGTCCGTCGGTCGTCGGCCCGCGCGTGACGCTCCCCCTCGCGCGTCCATCTCCTCCGCAGGCCGCGCCGCAGGGTCGGTCCTCCGCTGGCCTTGCTCCGCCCCGGGCCTGCCTGCCGCCGCCTGCTCGGCACTGGGGCATCCCCGTCGGCCGCTTCCCGACTTCGGCCCCCGCCGAGGCACCCCTTCCTCCCGAGGGACGCTCGGGCCCGCTCTCCCCGCCAGGCCCCCGGGAGGGTGGGCGCGCCGGTGGGTGTGCGCCCGAGAGTGGACCCTCTGCCGTTGGGAGGGTGTGCCTCACGCCGGGCGAGATTCGGAATGCTCTAGAGCCCGAAGACAGCCACGCCCCATGGGTCGCTTGTTGAGGACGCCAGCATGGCTCTCGGAGGGACACCTGTGGTCGCTTTGCTTGGCGTGGCCTGGGCAGGTGCCCTCGGTGGCTCTGGGAAGGCCCACCTACTTGCGTTCAGGGTCAGCGCCGGCAGGAGGAGGAGGAGGCCGCCGCGGGTGAGGGGCCTTGGGGTCCCGGCACAGCGGCTGTCAGAGCGAGCGCCAGACCCCAGAAGATGGTGGTGCAGGGTGAGACTCGGACCAGCCTGCCAAACAGTCGCATCCTTTCTCTTCGCGGCTTCGGCTGCATTCCTTGGAGTTCCTTCTGCAGCCTCTTTGAGTCAACTGGGAAATTAGACCAGCTCGGCTAACTGTATCCTAAATTGCCAACTTTTGAACTTTTCTGCATCAGCTCTTTCACAGCCTTATGATTTAATGCCCCACTTTTTTTTGTTTTGTTTTTTTTAGTTCAGAGTTCCTGTTTTCTGGCCTTGCTGAGTCAAGTCCGTATCTAAAGTTTCCCTGTGGAAGTTACCTTGACCCAGCCCAGTGCTCCCAGCGCTTACTCAGCCTGACGGGGGGCTGATCCAGGCATCGCCTCTGCGTCCACTGCAGTGTCCCTGCTCGGGTCCTAGTTGGTGGGTCTCTCCCATTGGCTCTGTCCATCGTTAAGGTCCTGGTGAAGCTCTCTCTTTCTCCAAACGTTTTTACTTCTTGTATCTGGGTTAATCTTTTCTGTCTCTGGATTCCTTTGTGCCCTTCACCTTTCCCCAGTGGCAGTTTGGATTTTTTTTTTAAGGTTTTTTTTTTTTTTTTTTTTGGAAAGTCAGACATACAGAGAGGAAGATCTGTCCAACGATTCACTTCCCAAGTGGCTGCAAAGGCCAAAACTGTGCCGATCTGAAGCCAGCAGCCAAGAGCTTCTTCTGGGTCTCCCACGTGGGTACAGGGTCCCAAGACTTTGGGCCGTCCTCGACTGCTTTCCCAGGCCACAAGCAGGGAGCTGGATGGGAAGCGGGGCTGCCAGGATTAGAACCGGCGCCTATATGGAATTCTGGTGCGTGCAAGGCGAGGACCTTAGCCACTAGGCTACTGTGCTCTGCCCAGGTGTGTTGTGTTTTAGCACCCCGCCCCCCTTCTCGCGGCATCATCTGCCTCACAGGATACCCTGGACATGATGGCAGTCAGCAGAGCATTTCTGAAGTAACTGAATCTTGGTTGCAAGGGAATTTAGAGATAGTTGGCCATAGGTGTTTGGAAATCTACATCACATCGTAGTCCAGAAACTTCTAGGAGATGCTTCTGTTTGAACTTAGCCTTTGCTGTTGTGGTCATTCATGGGTAGCTAACAGTTTTGAAAGAGAGAACTTCCATCCACTGGTTTGCTCACTAGATGGCACCATGGCACTAGGAGCTTGGAGCTTCATCCAAGTCTCTCGCATCAGTTGCGGGAGGCCAGAGACTTGGGCCATCTTTGGCTACTTTTCCCAGGCCATTATCTGGAGGTATGTCCAAAGTGGAGCAGTTAGGACACCAGCCAGTGCCATATGGGATGCCAGCGTCACTATGGCGAATTTACACACTCTGCCGTGACACCAGGCCTAAATCAGGGAAGTAGTGTGTGAGCCACGAGGCTTGGGGAGAACCTGGGCCTCTGTGAGGTGGTGTCCAGTACTCCCGAGGAGTCGTCCTACACTGGAGGCGGCTTCAGGAGCCACTGCTGCCTCAGCGCTGCCTGACCCAGACCCCCAGCCAGCCCTGGAGACCCTCCCTGCTCCACCATTGGTGCCTTTGTGCTTTTCAGACCTTGCTCTTAGCTGTGGGCGTGGTCACTGTCATCACTAGGAGCGGAGGGGTGGGATTTAATTGCAGCTAGTTAAGTAGGAATTGGTTTTGCTGACCTGTCAGGCACTTTGTTGAGCCTTGGTAACTCAAAGAAGTAGGAAGCAGTTCTTTTTCTTCAAAGAATTCATAGTCTAGTAGAGGAAATTTAAAAATTAGCGTGATGGGGCTCGGCGGCGTGGCCTGTGGCTGAGGTCCTCGCCTTGATCCCGTGTGGCCGCTGGTTCTAGCCCCGGCAGCTCCACTTCCTCTCTGTCTCTCCTCCTCTCAGTGTATCTGACTTTGTAATAAAAATAAAATAAATCTTTAAAAAAAAATTAGTGTGATGATGTGAATGTAAGCTGTGTGGCAGAATATCAGCTTGAGGAGGGACCATCAGGGAAGACCTGCTGGAGGTGAGTTAGAATGGATGAATGGGAGTTTTCTGGACAGTTACAAGGTTTGTTTGTGAGGGCTGGGCTTTTGATAAGACCTTTCGTGGTGGTATCGATTTGCTCTCATGATAGCCATGGCTGCCATTATGATATAATATGAGCTAGGAGGCAGCAGAACAAGCTGGCGTTGAACTGCCGTGGCCAGCTTGAGGTTAAGGCCCTTAGGCTCAGTGTTGGTGGGGAAGTGCTGCCAGCCCTGTAGCTTACCCTTTTTTTTTTTTTAAGATTTATTTTTATTATAAAAGCAGATATCCAGAGAGAAGGAAAGATAGAAGATCTTTCATCCACTGATTCACTTCCCAAATGGCTACTACACTGGTGCTGAGTGGATCTGAACTGAAGCCAGGGGCTTCTTCCAGGTACCCCATATGGGTGCAGGGTCCCAAGGTTTTGAACCGTCCTCGGCTGCTTCCCCAGGGCATAAGCAGGCAGCTGGAAGGGAAATGGAGCAGCTAGGACACAAACCAGTGCCCACATGGGCTGCTGGCGCTTACAGGTAGAGGACTAGTTGAACCATCATGCGGGGTTGGTGCTGTAATTTCTTCACTGTGGACAGGTCAGAGTGCTAATGTGCTGGAAATTTGGGCTGTTGATGAGTAAGCAGTTCAGCCCTAGGGTTAGGCATGAATGTCCTTTCTTCCTGCTGTCCCCAGTGCCTGCCGTTCAGTAGCTGCACCCGGGCATCAGTGTGGTGTTCACGCTGGTGTTCCATTGTTTTGGAATGTCTGTCATGTGCCAGCCCTGCGAGTGCAGTGGTGACGGAAATCCTGTCTGTCTGACGCTTGATGCTGGTGCTCCGTGTCCTGGTCCAGCCTCAGGTGCAGGTGGACCGTCTAGTTGGTATCCTCCCTGCCCATCAGTTGTCTCCTCTCCCCTTCTCCCAGCTGATCTCTGAATCTTGACTTTCTCATCAGCTCTTGCAGGGAAGCTGGCCTCAGCCAACTTCTCCTGATTCCACTGTCCCACTCTCCACCTTCTCACTCTGGTTCTCTTGCTGTTGCCTCTGGCGGTTGGCCTTGGGGTTCCTGCCTCCTGTTTGTCACTGCTGTCTGGCAGGCTTTCGCATCTCACCCTTGGTTGGCCTGCACCCAAAGGTGCCCACCCCTGTTGCCGCCTCTTGTGCTTTGTCTTCACCTCTGGGTGGTTCCTGTTTTTTTCAGGCTTGTAGAGATTTTTTCCCCCCTTTTGAGAGTTCTGTGAAACAGCCAACTCTTTGGAAAAAGCAGCATATATGCACAAAGCTAAATGAGAGACCTAGAGGCCTAAAAGGCCCCTGCTGCCCAGCGGTGATGGGCAGGGACATTGCCAGATACCTGTGGCAGTTACCTGTCACAGGCTTGGAGTCACTCAGCTGGTGTGTCAGAGCCCCTTGGCCCACGTGTTTTACAGCTGGGCTGTGCTGATGACCTCGAATGCCCATTTCATGCTTCTCTGGTGTAGATCCAGTTCACTCAGGGTCTAGACCTGATTCTGTGCTTTCCTTGGAAAGTGATGCATATTCGGGTGTGGGGGATGAAAGAAGGAATCTAATTCTGGCAGCCTTCGGGGTGTAACTGGAGCCCCCCTCGGTTGTGTTGTTCAGACAGGGCGTTCAGAAGAAACGTGAGAGTCCTCCTCAGACTCTGGGACGACGTTGGTCTTTTCTGTCGTCGAGACTCTTGCTTGGCTTGTGGTTGTCTAAAACATGCTGATGTCGACCAAGGGGCCAGAGATTTTCCTTGGCAACATTTGTTCTTCTGAATAGTTAGTCTCTCTCTCTCTTTTTTTAAAGATTTATTTATTTTTATTGGAAAATCAGATATACAGAGAGGAGGAGAGACAGAGGAAGATCTTTCGTCCAATGATTCACTCCCCAAGTGGCCGCAACTGTTGGAGCTGAGCTAATCTGAAGCCATGATTCAAGAACTTCTTCCGGGTTTCCCACACGGGTGCAGGGTCCTAAGGCTTTGGGCCGTCCTCGACTCCTGTCCCAGGCCACAAGCAGGGAGCTGGATGGGAAATGGAGCTGCTGGGATTAGAACCGGCGACCAGATGGGATCCCGGCATGTGCAAGGCGAGTACTTTAATCATTACACTATTGCGCCGGGCCCAGTCTCTTGCAATTTGGTGACTGAGCATGTATTGTACCAATGGGCAATACTGTGTAGGGGACTCAACTGTGCGCGTGTGTAAAACAGCCTGTGATTGAGTCAGTCAGGAAGTGGGGGGAAAAGAAACATTGTGGTGAACAAAGGTAACACAGATGTGATTCCTTTTATTTCTTTCTTGGTTTAGTGCTTTCATTAATGTTGTGAAAAAAACATAAATGAGAACATGCTAGTACCAGGAGAAGGTGACCAGAGGGACTGTCTCGGGGGTGAGGGTCAGGACATCTGGCTTGGGGTCCCAGCACTGCCTCTGTTTTCCCGTGACGTCGTCTAGCTGTGGATTCTGTGCTTTGTTGCTCAGTGAAAGCACGGTTGTGTTGTGAAACTGGAACAGCTGCTGGGATCTTGCTCGTTTAGATCCCTGAGAGCTGAGTGGCCTTCGGCAGCTGCAGGCAGTGACCTGGCTGAGCTGGTCCTCATCCTGCTCACCTGTTGTGTGGATTGACTCTTGTGGCACCTCACTAGCTAAGAACGAAGTCCCTAATGCAGACCTTGACATACTGGAAATAATATTTTCAGCTGAGCATCCTCTTTCCCTGTTAGGAAAATAGCCCCAGTCCTTCAGACAACTGTGTGATTTAGATGTAACTGTTGACATTAACCCCGTTTTACACAGTACCTGAATTTGAGTCGCAGGTCTGACTCCTGACTGCCAGCACCTCCAGTCCCTTGAAATGCTCTCAGTTAGCATGGGCCTCTTCCCTCAGAAAAAGATCTTGCACGGCTGCAAGGCCCAGCTGTCGAGGTTCTCTGGCCTTCCACCTGTGAGCCATGGTGGCTGTAGGTACACTGGGGTTCTGTCAGTGCCCCTGCCTTTTTTTTTTTTTTTTTTTCTTTTTTTGAAAGGCGAGGTTACAGAGACAGGGTGGATTGTAATCTCCCATCCACTGGTTCACTTCCAGAATAGCTCCAACAGCCTAAACTGGGACAGGAAGAAGCAGCCAGAGCTTCTTCCATGTCGCCCACCTGGGTTGCAGGGACCCTGCCCCTGGGCCATCCTCTGGTGCTTTCCCAGGTGCATTAGCACAGAGCTGGAGCAGAGGTGAAGGTGCTGGGCTGGAACTTGCATGCATGGAATCCCAGCGGTGGCTGAGCCTGCTGCATCACCACTCCGTCTCCATCTGCTGCTTCTTGATCTGCTGCTTCTTGATCTGCTGCTGGGCTGCCTGCTTAGGCTGCAGCAGAGCTGCTGACTTGTGGCCACATTTAAGAGACTGTCCCAGGATCTCTTCCTTCCTCAAGGACTTAACATCAGCCTTCCTGTTTTTTGACTGGGGAGAGGTCAGCAGTTCTAGAGGACTTTTTTTCTGGGTTAAAAAAATAGCTTTATTGCTCTGAGGATTTACTGTGTGGCTAGGGATTTGTCTTTGTCTGATTTTCAGAGTTGCTTATAAGAAGCACATTGCAAAAGTCAAATGGGCTGACCTAATACGTGCTTAGGACACAGACTGTGGGGCCACAATGTCTGGGTTGTAGTTACTGCTCCATCAGTTACTTGCACTGGCAAAGACCCTTACGTCATTGCCTCAGTTTCTCATCTGCAAAGTGGTCATGATCAGGACAGTACCTGCATGTAGGTGGCTCAAGGATTGAGTTACTTTTGGGTGTCCACCACAGTGCCTGGCTGTGAGCTCAGTCCCTTTGTGTAGGGGAAATGAGATACAGATAGAAGGGGACCCGTGGGGTTCATTGGCTGCAGGTGTGGGCAGCCCATCCCTTCACCATTGTGTGAACAACAGGACAAGTGTTGTTAGTATGTCACGTGAAGCCTTGTTACTGGGGCTCAGATGGCCTGCTCAGTCCTTTGCCCTCTGTCCCAGGGGACCTCTAGACTGTCCCTTTGGTCATTTCCTGTAACCTAGGGCTGGGTAGATAACGTAAAACCTTTTACCAATGCGCTCTTATTTAGATAAATTTTTACTTTATAGCTTAGTACATTTTTTTTTTTTGTGTTCCTGGGGTTTCTTTTTTGGGGAGGAAAGGGGAGTGAAGAGGAGTTGAGTGGAACAGAGGGGGACTGTTTAATCAGCAGGTTTGTAGACGGGCTTCAGGGTGTTTGCGAACTCCTTAACATTACTGGGAACTTTTTTTTTTTTAATTATTTATTATTTAACTTCATTAATTACATTGTATTATATGACACAGTTACATAGATACTTGGGTTCTCCCAACCCTCCCCAAACCCTCCCACCATGGTGGATTCCTCCACCTTGTTGCATAACCACAGCTCAAGTTCAGTTGAGATTCCCCCATTGCAAGCGTATACCAAAAATAGAGTCCAGCATCTTATTGTCCAGTCAAGTTCAACGGCTTCTTAGGTATACCCTCTCTGGTCTGAAGACAGAGCCAGCAGAGTATCATCCCAGTCAATTGAAAGCTCCAACATACCATCAGCAAAAATTTACATCATTATGGAATTAATTGACATAGTAATGAGTAACCAATATGTTAAAAGTAAATGCGAGTTCCCAGCCACCTTCTGTGACTACCTTACTGGGAACTTTTTATCTGTACTTTTTGGTTTTAGTTTTACTTGTTTTTATTTGTTGTTTGTATTTGTAGAATCATTTCTTTTTTGAATTTTTAAATTTTATTTTTAATATTATTTACATAGTTGAAGGATGGGGTGGGGAGAATCCAGGTATGGAGAAGGTGGGTGAGACAAATGTTTCAGTTGTTTTTATTCTCATGATCTGCTGACGGTGGGAGGTGGGACTGCCCCTTGCTGTCTAACTGCATCAGCACCTGGGGGAGAGGGGGTAGTCACTTGATGCCGCTTAGAGACTCCAATGTGAGGAAGATTGTCCCAAAGGTGTCAACTTGAGTGTTCTTGATTGTTCTGACACACTGTTGGCTTTGTTGCTCCAGTGTTGAGAAAATCTTTCCAAAGTCTATTCACTGACGAAGTCCACTCAGTGTGCATCCATAGACCCAGTCACTTGCTGCAAAGCTTGACCAGGAGAATTGTCCATCCTATTCTGCTTTCCATCCTCTGACAAGACACTTGCCTGGCTGGCCTGGATGAACTGATTGTCATGTCCCCTGTGTGCATCTGGCCATGCTGTTCCCTGAACAGGCATCAGCAACTGAGGAGGCCCAGTCCTGATACATATCTTGGACCACATATGTTGTAGTTTTCCCTGTGCCTGCAGCTTTAGTCCAGTGTTCTAGTTGGGGAGATGCCAAGAAACCTCTCCTGGGATAACTTTAGACTTGACTCTTGCGTGTGCCATCCAGTGCAGGATCAGGTTTGGTCTGTGGACCAAACACATACCAGTGGATGTAGCTGCCTGGTCAATTGCACCCCATGCTAATCTCTCACATGAACCAATGGGTCTGCAGCCCAGCCCAGCCCGCTACGTGCCGTCTTCACACGCCATCAAGTGTCATGGCCTAGTTGAGGCAATTCCCAGTAACCCCACTAGTTCCACCCCCAGCCTGGGTGTTTGCATGTGCTAATATGTAGTGCAGCCTAGCCTGGTCCAACCCACACAGGATGCTCTCTGTCTGTCTCTCTTTCTCCATCTCCCTTACTCCCTCTCCCTCTTTTTAAGATTTATTTGTTTTTATTGGAAAGGCAGATTTACAGAAGGAAGGAGATACAGAGAGAAAGAGCTTCCATTCACTGGTTTACTCTCCAAAGGACCTCAGTGGCCGGAGCTGAGCTGATCCGAAGCCAGGAACTTCGTGCAGGTCTCCCATGTGGGTGCAGGGTCCTGAGGCTTTGGCTTGTCCTCCACTGCTTTTCCCAGGGAGCTGGAAGGGAAGTAGAGGAGCCTGGACGTTGAACTGGTGCTGATATGGGATCCTAGCACTTGGAAGGATTAGCTCATTGAGCCATTGTGGTGGGCGCTAGGATGACTTCTTTTTAAAAATCATCTTTTTAATTGCATTTAATGTTTTTGGGTTGATTTTTTTTTTGATGGCTTTTATCATACTCTTAAAGGACCTGCAAAAATCTACAGACAGCTGACGAAGGGGGAAAATGCTTTTCATTCACCAGTTAGCTGTTCAGAAATCCTCAAAGCTAATTAGTATTTCCAAATTCTAAGCATCCTGAAAAGTTGAAAGTGCTTACTCAAATCCTCACTGCCTAGGTCTGATGGTTTGTTTTAGCATACTGATAGCTTGCTGTGCCTGCCCCTGCCCCCAGCTTCTCTCTTGAGCCCACGAGTCTTTGGGAAGTAGATTTTAGACATTGTAACACTTCTGCAAGACACATCCTGTAGTTCCTAAGGGTAAGAATATTTGGCTAGGGCCCTGCGGTGTGGCCTAGCGGCTAAAGTCCTCACCTTGAACGCCCCGGGATCCCATATGGGCGCCGGTTCTGATCCCGGCAGCTCCACTTCCCATCCAGCTCCCTGCTTGTGGCCTGGGAAAGCAGTCGAGGACGGCCCAATGCTTTGGGACCCTGCACCCGTGTGGGAGACCTGGAAGAGGTTCCAGGTTCCTGGCTTCGGATCGGCGCGCACCGGCCGTTGTGGTCACTTGGGTAGTGAATCATCGGACGGAAGATCTTCCTCTCTGTCTCTCCTCTTCTCTGTATATCTGACTTTGTAATAAAAATAAATAAATCTTTAAAAAAAAATAAAAAATAAAGCAATCCTTCCCATTCCTTGTGATCACTGGCCTCATATTTGAAAAAAAAAAAGAAAAGAAAAGAATATTTGGCTAGGTAATTGTATTATCACGTATAAGAAAATCTACCACAATTCTCTACTACTATCATTTATGTTTAAATTCACTTATTATCCTCTAAGTGTATTTTAAGACTTTGAAAAATAAACTGAGTTCCAGGACTGACAGTGGATTGGGCTACCACTTGGAATGCTGACATCCCATTCTGGAGTGCCAGTATGAGTCCTGAGTTGGGTATCCAATGCAGCTCCCTGCTAATGCACCACCCATATGGGACACCAAGATGGAGTTATTGGCTCCTGCTTTTCTAGCTTTGGCCTGGCCTTGGCCTGGCTGTTCAGACTGTTTTGGGGTCAATAAATCAGCAGATGGAAGGGTTGTCTCTTTCTTTGTTTTTATGTTTTGTTTTGTTTTTAGATTTATTATTATTGAAAGGCAGAGCGCAAGAGGTTTCATTCACTGACTTGCTCCCCAAATGGCTGCAGTGGTAGAGCTGAGCAAATGTGGAGCCAATGTGGAGCCAGAAGGCAGAAGCTTCTTCCATGTGGGTGCAGGGGCCCAGGGGCTGAGGCCATCCTCTGCTGCTTTCCCAGGCCACAGGCAGAGAGCTGGAAGGGAATTGGAGAGCCAGGACACAAAGCAGGGCCCATATGGTATGCCAGTGCTGCAGGCAGAGGCTTAGCGTGCTCAGCCAGGGTATCAGCTTCTGTCTCACTCACTCTCTCCCTGTTTCTGTTGCTCTGCCTTTCAAATAAATAAATCACTTAAAAAAAACCCCTCAGATTCAATCAGCTCTTACCACATTTAGTTATTTTATCTGTTCAGTTTCAAATAAATGAATTTTTTTAAAAGGCTAAGTCACTGGAGAGATTAGAGATAGAACTGTCTTCTGTTAGCTAATTCACGCTACAAAAGCCTGTAACAACTGCTGCTGGGCTGGGCTGTAGTCAGGAGCCACCAGCTCCTCCTTTGTCTCCCACAGGGGTGACAAACAAGGACCCACACCCTGGAGCCATCATTTCCTGCCTCCCAGGATGCATTAGCAGGAAATAGCTAGACTTGATCTGATACTCCGATAGGGCGCATGTGCCGTAATCAGCAGCTTAACCCACTGTACCACAATGTCTGCAGTCACTTAATTTAGAATAGTCTGCCCACCCTCTCCCTTTTTGAATGACATGGGGTTTTCAAAATTAAAAAACTGTGTTATTTTTCTTTTTTTTTTTAAAGATTTATTCATTTTATTACAGCCAGATATACACAGAGGAGGAGAGACAGAGAGGAAGATCTTCCGTCCGATGATTCACTCCCCAAGTGAGCCGCAACAGGCCAGTGCTGCGCCAATCCGAAGCTGGGAACCTGGAACCTCTTCCGGGTCTCCCATGCACGTGCAGTGTCCCAATGCATTGGGCTGTCCTCAACTGCTTTCCCAAGCCACAAGCAGGGAGCTGGATGGGAAGTGGAGCTGCCGGGATTAGAACTGGCGCCCATATGGGATCCCGGGGCTTTCAAGGTGAGGACTTTAGCCGCTAGGCCACGCCACCGGGCCCAAAACTGTGTTATTTTTCAGATAAAATGCCACATTTTAAATTTTTTTTTAAAAAATTTTATTTTTATTACAGCCAGATTACAGAGAGGAGGAGAGACAGAGAGGAAGATCTTCCATCCGATGATTCACTCCCCAAGTGAGCTGCAACGGCCAGTGCGTGCCAATCCGATGCCGGGAACCAGGAACCTCTTCTGGGTCTCCCACACAGGTGCAGGATCCCAAATCTTTGGGCCGTCCTCGACTGCTTTCCCAAGCCACAAGCAGGGAGCTGGATGGGAAGTGGAGCTGCAGGGATTAGAACCGGCACCCATATGGGATCCCGGGGCGTTCAAGGCGAGGACTTTAGCTGCTAGGCCACGCCGCCGGGCCCCACATTTTGAATTTATTCTGAGTTTCTTCATTTAGTGTTGTCTGCATTTTCTGAAAAGTATACACACCTAATAAGGCCACTCGTTCCTTCTGTTAAGATTCATTTTTGTCAAAAAGGCAGATTTATAGAGAGGAGGAGAGAAAAGTCTTTCGTCCACTGGTCCATAACCCACGTGGCCGCAACGGCCAGAGCTGAGCCCAGGAGCCAGGAGCTGCTTCTGGGTCTCCCACACACATACAGAGTTCCAAGGCATTTGGCCGTTCTCTGCTGCTTTCCCAGTCACAGCAGGGAGCTGGATGGGAAGTGGAGCAATTGGGGCACAAAGCAGCACCCTGTATGGGATCCCAGTGCGTGCAAGGCGAGGATTTAGCTGCTAGGCTTACATGCCGGGGCCTCCCCTCTCGTTCCTTGATGTTTGTTGCAGGTGAGGAGTCACGTGCAGGAGCGCCGTGAGCATGTTGTGACAGAGGCATGTTCAGCGCTTGGGGAGAGCTGAGGCTTAGGTGCAGGGAAGTGGCATTTCAGCTGAGTTACAGAATTAGGGACCACCAGGTGACAGGTCTTGTTTCCTGAGGATAGTAATTCCAAGTAAGTCCTCTTGGCGGGGTGCTCCTGGGAGGAGCCAGAGGATGGCCCTTATCACTATTGGGAGCAGGCTGTGGCGAAGTTAGATTTGGTCCTAAGAAACAAGTACATTGAAGCCTGCGGAGGACGTGGAGGGCAGAGCAGATTGGACAGTTCTCCTGGCCAGCTTTGACAGCTAGCATCTGGGCATGTGGAGAGTAACATGGACTACGTTAGCCAGTGGACCTTGGAAGGATTTCCTCAACCTTAGAGTGATGAAATCACAACATCTCAGAACTATCAGAGCCACCTAAACAGTGCTGTCCAAACATGGTCCACATCAGGGACCCTGGGATGACTTTGGGTGACCATCCCCAGGTACTGATGGCGGTGGGGCTGCTGGGGGCAGCCCTGTTCCTTTCTCTTCCTCTTTCCCCAGATACAGAAAAAAAAAAAAAAAAAATGAAAGATTTGTTCCTAAAGCTTTGAGAAGCTTCTCTGGCATGTTGTTTTAGACTTCTTGCCTGTGGAGCTTGCTTTCCTTCTTTTTTTGTTTGTTTCATTCTCCCTCACTTCTCATGCTCTCACTATGCTGAGATATGAGAGATTTTTAAAAAAAATTTTTAGAAGTTTTATTTTCATTTTTGTTGGAAAGGCAGAGAGAGAGGAGAGACAGAGAAGGTGATCTTCCGTCTACTGATTCACTCCCCCAGGGGCCACAATGGCTAGAGCTGTGCTGATCTGAAGCCAGGAACCAGAGCCTTTTCTGGGTCTCCCACGTGGGTGCAGGTCCCAATGCTTTGGGCCGTCCTCGACTGCTTTCCCAGTCTACAAGCAGGGAGCTGGATGGGAAGCAGGGCTGCCGGGATTAGAACCGGCACCTATATGGGATCCTGGCGTGTGCAAGGCAAGGACTTTAGCCGCTGGGCTACTGTGCTGGACCCAAGATACACATAGTTTGCTTTACTGTCTCCCATAAGATGTAGTTATGTTTCAGAGGACTAGAAGCTGGAAGCAGCATCACAGTTGTTTCAGAAAGACAATTCTGGCTGCTGGTGTAGGGGCAGGTGGTCCAGTGTAGAGGGGTTAGGGCACAGAGAAAGCTTGTGGCCCAGGACTTTGAGGCGGTAGCACCACCAGAAGAGGGTGGTCAGAGTCTGAGTGGGAGAGCCCAGCCGCTCCCTCCCTTCTGTCTGTCCTTTCTCTCTCCTTGTCCATTAAAGAAGACGGAAGGTATCATGGAACCTTCCAGATTCCCACATGGCTGATTCCTTAGCTAAGTGTCACTGGACCTGTGAAAGCATGTCAGCTGAGCTGGGTGGGCCCCTGACAGTGTGGGAGTGAGTAGGGCCTCTGGGCAGAGCAGGCCCTGTCAGCCTTGACCAGCTTTCCTTCTCTCTCTGCCTCGCAAACCCTGCCTGGGTCCTTAGAGTTGATCATCAGAGCCCTTACTGTTGTGGGCTAAGTGGGTCTGGCTTCCCATATTGCTTTACCAAAGTACCAAGCTGTAGGTATTGCAGAGAGAGCTTCTGTTTCCTTAGTCTGTCCAGAAGAACAGAAGACCCCTGGAGGTCCAAGCCTCCAGGCTAGGTGGATTCTCCTTGGTCAAGACAGGCAGCTGTTGTGGTAGAGTGCTGTTGGGGCAGGCATGCCAGCCATACCATGATGTGTGCAGGGGCGCCTCCCCCGCGGGATTCTTCTTGTCACGCATCCCAGGCCTTTCCCCACTGATAGGGCGCTGCAGATCCCGTGTGTGGCGCCCATCCACAACCAGGAGGATGGCTTTAAACTAGTGTCTGATGCCTCTTCCCTGCGTCTGCTGTCAGCTTAGGGTTTGCTTGTGACTCCAGACAGAGGGTCCTTAGGGACTGTCTTAGCATCCTCACTATTGTTAGGATCCCATTTAGAACTGGCAGAATCCTGGACTTTGTGGAGAGGATGCAGGTGTCACCCAGGCTTGCCAGTCCTTTTTTTTTTTTTAAGATTTATTTGAAGGGCTGAATTAGAGAGGGAGAGTGAGAAGTCGTTCATCTGCTGGTTCACTCCGCAAATGGCCACAATGACGGGCTGGCCAGGCTGAAGCCAGGAGCATCTTCCAGGTCACGTATGCGTAAATAGGGGCCCATATATGATGATTCATGTTTGGATCACCTGCTGCTGCCTTCTTAGGAGCTTTTAATTAGGAAGCTGGGCCAGAAGTGGTGTGTCCCTTGTGGGCTGCCAAAGTGCTAGCTCCTCCGCAATCTTCCTGTTTAATTTTGATAGTGGAAAGCTGATCCTGTGGTCAGCATCTTGGTGCTGCTCATTATTGGGATTGAGTTCCTTGGCAGTCAAGGAAATGAGTGGGTGGTTGTAGGTGTGGACTTGATCCTGAGGCCTGGCTCGTGATTGCTCAGGACTTGGGGAGGAATGGGGCTGGTCTTTAATCACTCTCCTCTCTCTCTCTAGTTTGTTCTGAAGAATTATGGAGAGAATCCAGAAGCCTACAATGAGGAGCTGAAGAAGCTGGAGTTGCTCAGACAGGTAGGAGAATAGTGTCTGTATGTCGGCATGAATGGGCTTGGTTTGAGGTTCAAAACCAAAACCTAGAACTGTGGTTTGATCTAAACTTAGCATTTTTTTCCCTTTGCAAAGGCAACATAAGTTAGTAGTAAAAAAAAAAAGTTAAAATACTGAAAAGCTAAATCTTTAGAATTTTTTTCAAAAAATTTTAAAATTTTTTTCTTTGAAAAGCAGAGTTACAGGACCTAGTGTGATGGCTCAATTGGCTAATCCTCCCCTTGCCCATATGGGCACCAGTTCATGTTCTAACTGCTCCACTCCCCATCCAGCTCCCTGCTTGTGGCCTGGGAAAGCATTCGAGTCGGCCCAAAGCCTTGGGACCCTGCACCTGCATGGGAGACCCAGAAGAAGCTCCTGACTGCTGGCTTCAGATTGGTTCAGCTCTGGTCATTGCGGCCACTTGAGGAGTGGATGAGCAGATGAAAGATCTCTGTCTCTGCTTCTCTGTAAATCTGCCTTTCCAGTGAAAATAAATAAATCTTTATTTTTATTTATTTATTTTTAATCTTAAAAAGAAAGCCACAGTTACAGCGAGACAGACGGGGGGACAGAGATGTTCCATCCATTGATTCACTCCCCAGCTGACTGCAGTGGCGGGGGCTGGGCCTGGCTGGAGTCTGTCATGTGGTACTTGGGGTGTCTTTTGCTCTCAGGAGCATTAGCAGGTAGCTGGATCAGAAGTGGAACAGCCAGGACTTGAACAAGCGTTCATATGGGATGCCAGAGTCACAGGCAAACTTAACCCACTGCGCCACAATGTCAGCCCCCTTATCACAAATGTACTTTTGGCACTTCTTGTCCACAAAAGCCACATCCACATGTTCAGCCAACCTTGGGCCAACTATATGATTAAGCCTGTGGAAATTGCATCTTTGCACACAATTGTACAAACCCCCTCCCCTGCTTATTCTCAGTAGAATATAGTATACTTGCATTGTGTATAGTGTAATTGTGTTAGGTATTTAAGGCAGGAGGACATGCATAGGCTATATGTAAATTCTACACCATGTTTTATGTAAGGAACTTTCATCGTGTTGGGATTTGTTATCGATTGGGGTTGTAGAGTCAGTCCCTCATGGATAGTCAAGAGATGACCGAACAAGCAAGTATATAAAACCACTGTAGAACCGTGTAGCACCTATACTAGTGGCAGCCTACTTTACTTAATTTAGTAATGTCCTGTGTATGTGTGTGTGTATCTTTCTGTGCATGAACATGTAACAGTGATATTGTTAATGATCTGTCACCACTGCATGTCACTGTGATTGGGGAACGCAGGGTTGTTTCTGTTTCCCACTGTTGTATGCCGTTATACCCACATCTGTGCGTGTGTGGGATTTGCAGAGTTGGGCTGAAAGGGGGCTGTGGTTCCAGCTTACATACCAGGAGAGTGTACACCCGCTCCTGCTATTCCTTCTCAACCGTGATGGACAGATGAAAAGGGTGCTTACTTTCATTTTTCAGTTATTTGGTTAATAGTAAAGTTGCATATTCACTAATTGGCTTGTTGCATCTCTTTTAGTAATTGTCCATTTTTTGTTGGGATATTGTAACTTCTATTGATTTATAAGACTCAGAATAATGATCTTACATGATGTATCTATTTTCTCAGTTTTGCTTATTGGGTTTTTAGTGCAAACTTTTCACATTTTAACTGTTTTTTTGTTTTTTGTTTTGTTTTGTTTGTTTAACTGTTTATGTCATGCCTGGCTCTTTGAAATGCACAGGCAACTATGATCTGAAAATATGAAATGGGACATTCCAGAAAAGAACAATTCCTAAGCTTTGTTTTTTTTAAAGATCTATTTATTATTTTTTATTAAAAAGTCAGATATACAGAGAGGAGGAGAGACAGAGAGGAAGATCTTCCGTCTGATGATTCACTCCCCAAGTGAGCTGCAACGGCTGGTGCTGCGCCGATCTGAAACCGGGAACCAGGAACCCCTTCTGGGTTTCCCATGCGGGTGCAGGGTCCCAAAGCTTTGGGCCGTCCTTGACTGCTTTCCCAGGCCACAAGCAGGGAGCTGGATGGGAAGTGGAGCTGCTGGGATCAGAACCGGCGCCCATATGGGATCCCGGTGCGTTCAAGGCGAGGACTTTAGCTGCTAGGCCACGCCGCCGGGCCCAGTTCCTAAGTTTTAAACTGCGTGCAGTTCTGAGTAGCGTGATACAATCTCTTTTTTTTTTTTTTTTTTTTTAAGATTTTTTTATTGTTATTGGAAAGCCGATATATAGAGAGGAGGAGAGACAGAGAGGAAGATCTTCTGTTCGATGATTCACTCCCCAAGTGAGCCGCAATGGGCCGGTGCTGTGCCGATCCGAAGCCGGGAACCAGGAACCTCTTCCGGGTTTCCCACACGGGTGCAGGGTCCCAAAGCTTTGGGCCATCCTCGACTGCTTTCCCAGGCCACAAGCAGGGAGCTGGATGGGAAGTGGAGCTGCGGGGATTAGAACCGGCGCCCATATGGGATCCTGGAGTGTTCAAGGCGAGGACTTCAGCCGCTAGGCCACCCGGGCCCGCGTGATACAATCTTACGTCATTCTGTTTGGGGTGTGATCTGTCTGGCTTGTCCATGTGGTACGTGCAGCAGCCTTGCTGTTTGTCACTTAGCAGTCATCTTGGCTATCAAGTTGGCAGTGGCAGTATTGGTATCGTAGAGCTTGTGTTCAAATCCTCTTTGTTTAACTTAATGGTAGCTCCAAAGTACAGGGGCAATGATAGTGGCAACTGATATGCCAAAGTGAAATGTTTGCTCTGCATGAAAAAGAGAAAACACAGAATTATTTGAAGACAGTGTTCATACAACTTTTATTACAGTGCATTGTTACAGTTTTCTGTTATTCATTTTTATAGGGTCTAGTTGATAAATTTAATTTTGTCATAAATATGATGTGTAAGGAAAACCATGGTAAGATCTATAAGGTTCAGTGCTAACAGTACTACCTGCTTGTTAGTGTCTGTAGAGAAAAGCACTCAAGTGATATATGTTGTTCATTCTTTTGTACTTTTTGATGGTATTTCAGTGTATTCTCTTGGTTTTCTGAGTACATAGTCCTGTCATATAGATAGGATAACTTTTCCGTCTTCTTCCCAGTAGCTCTCTTGCTGTTAGGTGCTTTCAGACCACGTTCGTGACCATGAGAATGTCCACCTGTCTTGTTTCTGGGCTCCAGGGTGCCAGCCTTGAGCACAGGCTGGCTGCTGCACGTGTTTGAGCTGATCTCTCTGCGTTTGGGGGATGTGGCGGATGTCACCATAGCCCTCCGAGCAGTCAGTCCTCCCCTCCCAGGGAGCAGGGCTGGGTCTGCATACTCACTCACTCTGCATGCCTATTAATTAATGAGAACTTGTTTGTTTAGATTTATTTATTTTAATTGGTGACACGAATTTACAGAGAGAAGGAGAGGTAGAGAGAAAGGTCTTCCAGTAACTGATTCACTCCCCAAATGAACGCAATGGCCAGAGCTGAGCCGATCTGTAGCCAGGAGCTGGGAGCTTCTTCTGGGTCTCCTATGTGGGTGATGGGTCCCAAGGCTTTGGGCCATCTTCCACGTCTTTTCTACGCCATAAGATGGGCACTGGATAGGAGGTGGAGCAGCTGGGACACGGACCAGCGCCCATATGAGATCCTGTTGCGTGCAAGGGGAGGATTTTAGCCACTAGGCTATCTTGCTGGGCCCAACAAAGTTTTTCTTTATAAGTGCCAATATATGTGCCTTTACCAAGCTTTGAGTTACCGTTTAGCATCTTTTCATTTAATCCTGCAAGCTTCTTTGGAATATTATTTAGGGTCTACTGGTTCATAATTCCTCAGCTTTAAAAAGTATTCATGTTTAAAAGAAAGAGAATATCTATTGTTCTCAGATTCCTCATAACAGCCAGGCTGGGTTAGGCTGGAGCTTGGAGCTCAAGCCAGGTCTCCCCTGTGGGGGCAGGGACCTTACCGCCTGGCCATCTGCTGCTGCCTCCTGGGGTGAAGTTAGCAGGAAGCTGGCATTGGGGTTGGCGTGGAATCCCAAACCTAAGGCACGCCAGCACAGTATTAACACTGTCTTACTGCTAGGCTAAACACTCCTCCGATGCTTCTTTCTTGAATGTCTTCCTTGAATCCTCTTCATTTAAAAAAATTTTATCTTTATTCAATTTTCATTTATGTTATTGTTTATTTATTGTTTTTTCTATAATATACTTTTGTAGGTGAATTCATCCCTCCCACTGCCCTTCCCTCTGCCCATTTTTCTCTCCTGCCATTTTTTTCCTTGTATTATCACATTATAGTCCCTTGGTACAAGCAAGTTACAGGTTTAACTGTCATTTAACTGTATTGTGACATGATAAGTGCAAAGGTATAAAACTTTTTTTAAAAGATTTTATTTATTTTATTACAAAGGCAGATATACAGAGAGGAGGAGAGACAGAGAGGAAGATCTTCCGTCCGATGATTCACTCCCCAAGTGAGCCACAACGGGCCGGTGCACGCCGATCTGAAGCCGGGAACCTGGAACCTCTTCCGGGTCTCCCACACGGGTGCAGTGTCCCAATGCATTGGACCATCCTTGACTGCTTTCCCAGGCCACAAGCAGGGAGCTGGATGGGAAGTGGAGCTGCAGGGATTAGAACCGGTGCCCATATGGGATCCTGGGGTATTCAAGGCGAGGACTTTTGCCGCTAGGCCACGCCACCGGGCCAGGTATAAAACTTAGTATCACATTTTAGAGGTCTATTTAGGAATTTAGTTTCATTGAGAGTGCTACTTTTATTTGGAAGTAGAGGTACACACCTTTCCTTCCCGGTACGCTGGTCTGCTTTGTACACTGTGTGTGCGTGCAGTGTACTTTACATTATTAGTAGAAAATATATCTGTTCTTTTGGGACTAGCTTAGTATAATGGTTTCCAGCTGGGACCATTTTGTTGCAGAATTAAATACATTCTGCTTTATGTCTGAAGAGTATTCTAAAATCATCTTCATAAACAGAATTTTAGGAAAGAGTTTCACAAAAGTTGAAACCTGGTGATCTAAAGGTCACTGCCTGGGTTTGCAAGGATTTTGCATGCCCTATAGTGCACTGCAAGGCGGCCTGGGAGGAGACCGTCAGTGGAGGATACTAGGCCGCTCGGCTGCTGAGAGCCAGTCCTCAGAGGGCTGTGCCCCGCTAGCCTGCAGCGTTCCAGCGTGGACCTGGCTGAGGTGGCGCTGGGGTAGCCACTGTCCTCCTGGGATACATCATTGTTCCCCAAACTTCGGAAATACCAGAGCAAGTTTTTAGGAAAGATATTGGTAATTCAGTAAAAAAATTAGCAAAATTTCCTAGGCTCAGCTAAGTAAGTGAACTGTTGCATTAGTTTTAGCACTAACACTCACTGGTCTGGTTTCTAGCTTCTGAGACGGTGTCAGAATGCAGAGACGTAACACAGTTGAGGTCCCCTTTCACCTTAAGCCAATGATGAGTGCTGGGGTGAAGGAAGGAGGTGCCGTTGGGAAGTTTAGGTCATCCTCTTCTGATTCTGGCCCTTTGGTTTCTTACCTGTGTCTAAGAACGTCATGTTGTCCTAATTGTAGAGGAACTTTTTTTTTTTTTTTTTTTTTTTTTAAGATTTGTTTTATTTGAAAAAGGGAGAGACAAGAGAGGTCTTCCATCCACTGATTCCCTAGATGACCACAACAGCCAGAACTGAGCCCGTCCAAAGCTGGGAGCTAGGAGCTCTGTCAGGGTCTCACACATGGGTGCAGCAGCCCAAGGCCTTAGACCATTGTCTGCTGCTTTCCCAGTCGATAAGCACGGAGCTGATTTGAAGTGGAGCAGCCAGGACTTAAGCTGATGCCGCAGACAGAGAATTAGGATACTGTGCCACTACACCAGTCCCAAATATATTTTTGGCTGTGTGTTGACAGGGCATGAAACTGACAGATGCAGGGGCAGTGTAGGTGGCGAGGTCAGGGCTTCTTTGAGTCTCTCTGACAAGCCTGGGGGGAGACATTCTGTGCCCATGAATGGTGCTGAATGGACTAGGTGATTCTGCTTCAGTGAACGCAGTCCCTGGGTTTGCCCTTCCTGAAAGAGCCGGTACTTGGAGTGCATGGTGCTGGACGATTCGTTAGGCAGGGCAGCTGACCGTGTTGATCAGCCCATGGCAGTTGGCATTGTGGTGAGCAAGGCGAGGGTGTGTGCCGTGCTCCCAGCACAACTCTGCATGGTGCACCTGCTGCCTGTGGTGCCCATTTCCCATCTGAGCAAGGGTTCCATTGATTCGAGCTTTTTTTATTATAACAATTGAAAATGTTCAATATAAAAAATATGTAACATGAAAATTGAACTGCGGGATACATATATGTATCCAGCTTAATTTGGTTTATAATTCTTCTGTGAACTGTCTTTGATCTGTACCTGTTGGGACCTCAGTGTCTAAATGATTTCACACAAATGAGATCAAACCATTCGTGTTCCACACTGTTTTGTGTCTAACAGCACGTTGAGAACATCTCACCATATCTGTAGGGATCCTTGTCTTTAGCTTTCATGGCTACAGAGTCACCTTTGTGGCTCAGCCTGACACAGGTTATTTAAACAATCCTTACTGGAAATGTTGGTGGCATCCAGTCTTGCACCCTGGCAGTAATGATGTAGCTAAGTATCCTTGTGTGCGTTTGTTTTCCTGTAGTCTATTCTCTTTTTAAAGATTTTATTTCAGGGCCTGGCGGTGTGGCCTAGCGGCTAAAGTCCTAGCCTTGAATGCACCGGGATCCCATATGGGCGCCGGTTCTGATCCCGGCAGCTCCACTTCCCATCCAGCTCCCTGCTTGTGGCCTGGGAAAGCAGTCGAGGACGGCCCAATGCATTGGGACACTGCACCCGCGTGGGAGACCCAGAAGAGGTTCCTGGTTACTGGCTTCAGATTGGCACAGCACCAGCCGTTGCGGCTCACTTGGGGAGTGAATCATCGGATGGAAGATCTTCCTCTCTGTCTCTCCTCCTCTCTGTATATCTGACTTTGTAATAAAAATAAAATAAATCTTAAAAAAAAAAAAGATTTTATTTCAAAGGCATACTTAGAGTTAGTGATCTTCCTTCTGTGGACTCACTCTACACATGCCTGTGACAGCCAGGGTTAGGCTAGACTGAAGCCAGAGCTGCTTCTGGGTCCCTCATGTGGATGCGGGGTTTGGGCCATCGTCCGCTACTTTCCGAGGCACATTAGCAGGGTCAGGAGTGGAGTAGTACCCGTGGGATGCCGGTGTCACAGGCAGCCACTGGATGGCTATACTGAGACACTAGTCCCTGAAGACTCTTAATATGAATTTTGAGATGCAGAGCTGTGGGCCAGAGTTAAGTCAGTGCCATTTTTAAAAAAGGTTTATTTATTTTTATTGGAAAGGCAGATTTATAGAGGAGAAAGATCTTCCATCCATTAATTCACTGGTGGCTGGTCTGTGGCTAAAACAGCAAGAGCTGAGCCCATCTAAAGCCAGGACCTTTTTCCTGGTCTCCCTTGCAGATGTAGAGTTCCAAAGATTTGGGCCCTCCTCCACTGCTTTCCCAGGGAGCTGGATGGGACACGGAGCAGCTGGGACACGAACTGGTGCCCATATGGAATCCTGGCACTTGCAAGGGAAGATTAACCAATTGAGCCATCATGCTGGGCACTACATTGGCATTTTTTTTTAAGATTTTATTTTTATTACAAAGTCAGATATACAGAGAGAGGAGGAGAGACAGAAAGGAAGCTCTTCCGTCCGATGATTCACTCCCCAAGTGAGCCGCAATGGGCCGATGCGCGCCGATCCGATGCCGGGAACCAGGAACCTTTTACAGGTCTCCCACGTGGGTGCAGGGTCCCAATGCATTGGGCCGTCCTCGACTGCTTTCCCAGGCCACAAGCAGGGAGCTGGATGGGAAGTGGAGCTGCCGGGATCAGAACCGGCGCCCATATGGGATCCCGGCGTGTTCAAGGCTAGGACTTTAGCCGCTAGGCTACGCTGCCGGGCCCCTACATTGGCATTTTTAAAACATGTTGTAAACTGCCTTCTAGAAATGTGGGAGTGATTCAGTCCATCAGTCCCAACTTAGGGAAGGGGGATGTTGCATAGCTTTAGGTGTAGCCAGGAACTTTTTCGGATCCTTTGGGATGTGTGGTGTCAGCTCTTATACCTGTTGTCTTGCATTTGCGGGTGTGTCTGCCTTCAAGGTCTTATACCCCAAACTATGGCAAGTCTGTCTTTCCCCCAGAATGCTGTCCGTGTCCCACGGGACTTTGAGGGTTGCAGTGTCCTCCGCAAGTACCTGGGTCAGCTCCACTACTTGCACAGTCGGGTTCCCATGGGCTCAGGCCAGGAGGCCTCTGTCCCGGTCACCTGGTGAGTCAGCAGGCAGGGCTGGGGGGTGAGGAGCCCTGAGGACCCCTAGGAGGTGGGGGGTTTCCCCCAGCTCCCCTTCCCCACCAGCCTGTTCCCTTGCCTGGCCTCAGGGCCCTAGGCAGATCCCACTCCCCCTAGATAACGGGCATGCATGTCCGCAGGACCGAGATCTTCTCCGGCAAGTCTGTGGCCCATGAGGACATCAAGTATGAGCAGGCCTGCATTCTCTATAACCTTGGTGAGTGGCCTGACCCCTTCCTCGCCTCTTCCCATGACCATATGGCAGCAGGCTAACCCAGGGACGACAGCTGGGTGTGGAGCCCTTCACTGCATTGCCACAGCCCTATTGCACCTCTGTTGGGTGCAGGGCCCACTGGGAGCCATGTGCCGGGACAGGGCTGAGATTGCCTTTCTTCTTGGACTGGAGTAGCCCTTTTCATACCTTGTGGTGTTGAGCTGCTTCAGGCAGGAGAACAAAGCTGGTCTGCTAGTCAGCCTCGCAGAGCCTGAGTCCTGTGGATATGGCCCTGAAGCTTCAAGCTGGGCCCCTGGGCTCTGGACAGGAGTGACCCCTCAATCCCCAGCCTGCCTGACACTGAGCTGAAGGGCCGGACCAGATCCTGGGGTTCTCCTGTTTGCTTCTGCACCCAGTTCTCTCAGACCTGCTGCTTTCTGGATGCCAGCAGTACCCGCTTTATCTGCTCCTCCACACAGCTCCACGCTCCATAACATTGTGTGCTCTCTTCCCAGGGGCCTTGCACTCTATGCTGGGGGCCATGGATAAGAGAGTGTCCGAGGAGGTGAGGAGAGGACGGGAGAGGACAACAGGGTGTCTCTGCCTCCTGGGTGCTGTGGGCAGGGACCCAGGCTGTCCTCTGCCTCCCTCCTAGGGCATGAAGGTCTCCTGTACCCATTTCCAGTGCGCAGCAGGCGCCTTTGCCTACCTGCGGGAGCACTTCCCTCAGGCCTACAGCGTCGACATGAGCCGCCAGATCCTCACACTCAACGTCAATCTCATGCTGGTGCGAGTGTGCCCTGGTTGGAGCGGAGCTGGATCGAGGGGTTCAGGTGGCCAAGAGTAGGGCTGCTGAGCCTACGTTGCACCAGCAACGTGCAGGCAGCAGTGAGGGACACAACGGGCCTTGGCTTTACAATTCTGATCTTGGGGTTCATCAGATGCAGAGTGGGGGAGGCAGAGCAGATGGGGCAGCTGCAGGTTCCCCCGTTTCACCCCTGTGAAAGGGAGAGGCTTCTGGGTGAACAGGGAATGACAGTGACCTGCTCCTGTCGCTGCCCAGGGCCAGGCGCAGGAATGCCTGCTGGAGAAGTCCATGCTGGACAACAGGAAGAGCTTCCTTGTGGCCCGCATCAGTGCTCAGGTAGGCACGGGCTGAGGGCGAGCCTTTGCTTTGCTCCTGATGCCCGCTGACTGGCCTGCCTCACCCAGGTGGTAGATTACTACAAGGAGGCATGCCGGGCTCTAGAAAACCCTGATACGGCCTCGCTGCTGGGCCGGATCCAGAAGGACTGGAAGAAACTCGTGCAGATGAAGATCTACTACTTTGCAGCTGTGGCTCATGTGAGGGCATGGCCACCCTGGGTCTGGGCAGGGAGGGTGGCTGCAGCATGGGAAAGCCGACCTGACCCCTCTCCTCCCTCTCCCAGCTGCACATGGGCAAGCAGGCCGAGGAGCAGCAGAAGTTTGGGGAGCGGGTGAGTGAGCTGAGACGAGGAGGGAATCCAGGACTGGTGCTGGCCTGGTCAGCGAGATCGTGTAGGATGGGGAGGAGGCTCTCGATGTGTCCCATCCTGGACACCACCCTGCTGTGGGCCAGTGTGTCCTTCTCTCCCTGGGCATCTGAAGCAGTGTGGCAAGCTCCCCACAGAGGCTGGGGCGGTTCTCCCTTGGTGTTGGCTGGGCTTTCTGACAGGAGCTTCTAAGGGGCCAGGCAGGCCGAGGAGCAGGGGTCCAAGAGGGAGGCAGAGAGCAGGCTTTGCCCACTGCTTTCCTCCCTCAGGTCGCGTATTTCCAGAGTGCCCTGGACAAGCTCAATGAAGCCATCAAGTTGGCCAAGGTAAGGCTGAGGAAGACCTGACTGGAGAAGCCACAGGGTCTGGGGCCAAGCCCACTGGTGCTAAGGTCCCGCCCCACCTCTACCCCACAGGGCCAGCCTGACACTGTGCAAGATGCACTTCGCTTCACCATGGATGTCATCGGAGGAAAGTGAGTTTGTGGCTGGGGTGACTTGGGCCTTCTGCCTATATCCTTGAGAAAGTTACTAGAGCTGTGGCCCACATGGGAGGTTGAGTTCTGGATGCCTACTGACCTCCCTCCCACAACCCCAGGTACAATTCTGCAAAGAAGGACAACGACTTCATCTACCATGAGGCTGTTCCAGCTCTGGACACCCTTCAGCCTGTGAAAGGTCTGGGGGCAGCAGAGAGGCCGGAGAGGGACTAAGGCTGCCCTAAGGTCTCTGCGTGAGGCTGAAGGCCAGTTGTTTTTCCTTCGTCTCAGGAGCCCCCTTAGTGAAGCCCTTGCCAGTGAACCCCACAGACCCAGCTGTTACTGGCCCTGACATCTTTGCCAAACTAGTCCCCATGGCTGCCCACGAGGCTTCCTCTCTGTACAGGTGAGTGGGAGGGGCTGGCTCTGTCCTTGGCAGGAGGGAGGTAGGGGGTCAAAATACATGGGCTCCAGCAGCTTCTGTGTCCTTTTGCAGTGAGGAGAAGGCCAAGCTGCTGCGGGAGATGATGGCCAAGATTGAGGACAAGAATGAGGTCCTGGAGTGAGTATGGGACCAGGGGATGAGTAGGGCCCAGTGTCCGCTGGCTAGAGTTGGCAGGGGGGGAGCCCCGTGTTGGGGGCATGCATCCCATCTCCAGTGTCTAGTTGTTCCTGGCATATTGTGTGGGTTCAGGCTTTGGGGAGAGATCGAGATCAGAGGGTGGTGAAGACCAACCACACTCTGCTGAGCTCAGATCTAGCGCTAGTGGATGGGGGAGGGGTGATCCTAGCGTAGCAGAGAGCAGTCATTGAGCTCCTGTCCACTGTTTACTCTAAATGCCCACACTGGGTGGAAACCCTAGCCAGTTCTCCCACATGGTAGGCAGGACAATTGGAGCCATCACCCCCAGCAGGCTTTCCATACCTGGATGTCAGTCTACCAGCGTGTGTCTGGCCCTGTTCTTACACAGCCAGTTCATGGATTCAATGCAGCTGGATCCTGAGACAGTGGACAACCTTGATGCCTACAGTCACATCCCGCCCCAGCTCATGGAAAAGTGTGCAGCTCTCAGTGTGCGGCCTGACACTGTAAAGAACCTCGTTCAGTCCATGCAAGGTGAGTGAGGGACAGAGCAAACAAGTGGAGTGGGGGCACAGCCTTAGCCGCCTGGCCATCCCCTCTCCTGTTCACCGAGGACAGAGGCTGCACCTCTCTAAGCTGTGCTACAGGCCTCTACCCCCAGGGCTCTATAGGCCCCTCACACCTCGTGGGCCCTGCCCCTGTGGCACTCAGTGAGCGCTTAAGTCCTCACTTGACTGGGGCAGTTTGGTCATCGGGGGTCAGGCTTGAGCAGCTGCCTCAGGCTGCCCCTCTATCCCCAGTGCTGTCGGGTGTGTTCACGGACGTGGAGGCCTCCCTGAAGGACATCAAGGATCTGCTGGAGGAGGATGAGCTGCAAGAGCAGAAGTTCCAGGAGGCAGTGGGCCCGGCTGGGGCCAGCCTGGCTGTCTCTAAGGCCGAGCTGGTAGAAGTGAAGCGAGAATGGACCAAGTACATGGAAGTCCATGAGAAGGCCTCCTTCACCAACAGTGAACTGCACCGTGCCATGAATCTGCATGTTGGCAACCTGCGCCTTCTCAGTGGCCCACTCGACCTAGTCCGGGCAGCCTTGCCCTCTCCGGCCCTCACTGCAGGTGAGCACTGCCTTTCCCTGGGGGAGGGGGTCACTCAAGGCTCGGTGTTTCTCTGGCCTCACTGACCTCTGCTGCCCCCAGAGGACAAGGCTGTGCTACAGAACCTGAAGCGCATCCTGGCCAAGGTGCAGGAGATGCGGGAGCAGCGCTTGTCCCTGGAGCAGCAGCTGCGCGAGCTCATCCAGAAGGATGACATCACTGCCTCGCTGGTCACAACGGAGCACTCGGAGATACAGGTGGTGGGGGTGGAGGGTTGCTTGTCTGGTCTCCCTACCTCGTGTGGCAGGGTCCTGAGTGTCTGTTCCTCATCCCTTATCCTCCCTCAGAAATTGTTTGAGGAGCAGCTTAAGAAGTATGACCAGCTGCGGGTGTACCTGGAACAGAACCTGGCTGCCCAGGACAATGTCCTCCGTGCACTGACGGAGGCCAATGTGCAGTATGCAGCAGTGCGGCGAGTGCTCAGTGAGCTGGACCAAAAGTTAGTGCCTGCCCTAGGCTGTTGCTGCCAGTCCCTCCCTGCTAGCGCAGCTTACACCAGCCCCTCTGCCTGCCAGGTGGAACTCCACACTTCAGACTCTGGTAGCCTCGTATGAAGCCTATGAAGACCTGATGAAGAAGTCTCAGGAGGGCAAGGACTTCTATGCAGACCTGGAGAGCAAGGTGGCTGCCCTGCTGGAACGGGCACGCACAACCTGCCAGGCCCGTGAGGCTGCCCGCCAGCAACTCCTGGACAGGTAGGGGTGGCCCTCAGGCTGTTCAGCTCCTGCCCAGCGGGGGCTGGGCTCCCCTCACTCCTTGTCTGTTCCTCAGGGAGCTGAAGAAGAAGCCACCACCACGGCCCACGGCACCCAAACCACTGCTACCCCGCAGGGAGGAGGGTGAGGCAGTGGAGACAGGAGATGCCCCAGAGGAACTGCGCAGTCTGCCCCCCGACATGGTGGCCGGCGCACGGCCACCAGACACTTTTCTGGGAGCTGCTGCCCCATTTCACTTTGCTCCCAGCCCTTTCCCCAATGCCACAGGCCCAGGACCCCATTACTTCCCAGGCCCCTTACCCCCTGGCACCTACTCAGGTCCCACCCAGCTGATGCAGCCCAGGACTACAGGACCTCCTACAGTGCCTATAGCACCAGGGCCTGCCCTTTACCCAGCCCCTGCCTATACAGCAGAGCTGGGTGTGGTGCCCCAGTCCTCTCCCCAGCATGGTGTGGTGAGCAGTCCCTACGTTGCAGGTCTGCCCTCGGCCCCACCACCCCAATTCTCAGGCCCTGAGTTGGCCATGGGAGTTCGGCCAGCCACTACTACTGTGGATAGTGTCCAGGCACCTATCCCCAGCCACACCACACCCCGGTCAAACCCTACTCCTGCCCCCCCTTCTCAGCCCTGTTTCCCAGTGCCACCACCCTACCCCTACCCTGTGGGGGCCCAGCAGGCCCTTACAGCACCCCCAGCCCACCCCTTTCCCCCCAGGATCCCCACAGGGTTTCCTGCACCGCGGATGGGACCCCAGCCCCATCCTTCACGATCAGCATTTGGCCCTCAGCCTGCCCAGCAGCCCCTTCCACTCCAGCACCCGCCCCTCTTCCCATCCCAGGTCCCAAGACTCCAGCCTCCACAGGCCCCTTACCCTTTTGTCCCCCAGCCTGGTGTCCTGGGGCAGCCACCACCCCCCTTGCATCCCCAGCTCTACCCAGGTCCTGCCCAAGAGCCTGTGACCCCCCACTCACGGGCTCTGCCTTTTCCTAGCCCCGGGCCCCCTCAGACTCCCCATCCCCCCCTGGCCTATGGTCCCAGCCCTTCACCCAGGCAGCTAGGCCCCCAGGCCACCCCTCTCTCTATCCGAGGCCCTTCTCCTGCTGGCCAGCCCAGCCCTGCTCCCCACCTGGTGCCTTCACCTGCCCCGTCACCAGGGCCTGGTCCAGGACCCTCTCGGCCCCCAGCAGCAGAACCGCCCCCCTGCCTGCGCCGAGGCACCGCTGCTGCAGACCTGCTCTCCTCTAGCCCAGAGAGCCAGCATGGTGGTCCACAGCCTCCTGGGGGCGGGCAGCCTTTGCTGCAGCCCACCAAGGTGGATGCTGCTGAGGGCCGTCGGCCTCAGGCCCTACGACTTATCGAGCGGGACCCCTATGAGCATCCCGAGAAGCTGCGGCGCTTGCAGCAGGAGCTGGAGGCCTTTCGGAGTCAGCTGGGGGATGCAGGCACTTTAGATGCCACCTGGAGGGAGCTGCAGGAAGCACAGGAACAGGACGCCCGAGGCCGTTCCATAGCCATTGCCCGCTGCTATTCACTCAAGAACCGGCACCAGGATGTCATGCCCTATGATAGCAACCGTGTGGTGCTGCGCTCCGGCAAGGACGACTACATCAATGCCAGCTGTGTGGAAGGGCTCTCGCCATACTGTCCACCCTTAATAGCCACTCAGGCCCCACTACCTGGTACAGCTGCTGACTTCTGGCTTATGGTGCATGAGCAGAAAGTGTCTGTCATCGTCATGCTGGTGTCGGAAGCCGAGATGGAGAAGGTGGGGAGAAACTGGTCAGGTGCACCAGGGTAGAGGATTCCTGGAAAACCAGCTCTAACCGCTGTTTCTGTCTGGTCCTCAGCAAAAGGTGGCACGCTACTTCCCCACAGAAAGGGGCCAGCCCATGGTGCATGGCGCCCTGAGCCTGGCACTGAGCAGCGTCCGCACCACTGAGACCCACGTGGAACGTGTCTTGAGCCTACAGTTCCGGGACCAAAGCCTCAAGCGTTCTCTAGTGCATCTCCACTTCCCCACTTGGCCTGAGCTGTGAGTCCCCCTTGCCCTGATCTCTTGGTGGGGAGGGGGTGAGAGTCGCTGGTCAGATCTGGCTCACAGACCCTACCCCACCTGCAGAGGCTTACCTGACAGCCCCAGCAACCTGCTGCGCTTCATCCAGGAGGTGCACGCACATTACCTGCATCAGCGGCCCCTGCACACGCCCATCATTGTGCACTGCAGGTAGGGGGGCAGGCAGCAGCCTGTGGGCTCCTCCTCTGGGCTGCTGGCCCGGCCTTATACCTGCTTCTTGCCTCAGCTCTGGCGTGGGCCGCACAGGGGCCTTTGCACTGCTCTACGCAGCTGTGCAGGAGGTGGAGGCCGGGAGCAGCATCCCTGAGCTGCCCCAGCTGGTGCGGCGCATGAGGCAGCAGAGGAAGCACATGCTGCAGGAGAAGGTGAGCTTCTATGCAATGGGCTGGGCCAAGAGCCCCTGTCCACCCAGATGACCAGGCCCATGCCTCTCTGCAGCTGCACCTTCGGTTCTGCCACGAAGCCGTGGTGAGGCACGTGGAACAGGTCTTGCAGCGCCATGGAGTGCCTCCTCCCTGTAAACCTGCAGCCAGCACAAGCCTCAACCACAAGGTGAGGAAGGGTCTCAGGGGCCACTGCAGCGTGGCTTGTGACTCTCTCTCATGGCCTCTGTCTCCTCAGAATCCCTTTCCTCAGGATTCCCAGGATCTGGTCCTCGGTGGAGATGTGCCCATCAGCTCCATCCAGGCCACCATCGCCAAGCTCAGCATCCGGCCTTCTGGGGAGTCCTCGGCCGCCAGCCTGCCAGGTCCTGTAGAGCCCCCAGGCCTGCCCCCAGCCAGTCTCCCAGAGCCCACCCCAGTCCCTTCCTCCTCACCACCCCCCCTCTCTTCACCCCTGCCTGAGACCCCCCAGCCTGAGGAAGAGCAGCCTGTGCCTGAAGCCCCCAGCTCGGGGCCCCCTTCCTCCTCTCTGGAGCTGCTGGCCTCTCTCACCCCAGAGGCCTTCTCCTTGGACAGCTCCCTGCGGGGAAAGCAGCGGATGAGCAAGCAGAACTTTCTGCAGGCCCATAACGGGCAGGGCCTGCGGGCTGCCCGGCCCACTGATGATCCCCTCAGCCTTCTGGATCCCCTCTGGACACTCAACAAGACCTGACCAGGCTTTGCCTGGGTGGTATACACTACATCTCACATACCCACCTGCCCCCATCCAGCCAGGCCTCTCTGGGTGGTGGCACAGCCTCTTACTCCCATTCCTACTGCCTCCATCCTTCCCTGGCCCAGCCTGTGCACTTGCAGTGCAGACATGGGTCAGGTTCTACTCAGTTCTTTGCTACTGAAATAAACCAACCAGCCTGTTATGTGGCCGGTGTCTGAATCTGCTGCCTTGGGGAGGTGCCTCAGCTTGAGCTCTGCTGAACACTTAAGCTTCAGTGGCAGTGGAGGCACCTTGCTCTAAGCCCTGCAAAATGGTTAACTAGGGACCACGCCCCCGCTCAACCAAGCCACCACAAGTTGCCCTTTCTGGGGCAGCTGCAAGAAATCTGGGCACAGGAAACCATGCAGAAATTCTTCCAGGGGATAATATAAGTGGTCCACAAGGTCTCTGGCAGATATGATTAAAAAACTTTATTACAGTCAAGAAGCAGCTGCCAGAGGATACCCAACCCCTCCCCTAGTCTCGATCCAGTGCATTGGCCTACAGAGTTCTCCAGCCCATGCCTGGACAATGAGGCCTCAATCCAGCTTCTCCAGCACAGACGGCACATAGACCAGGCTGAGTTCACTGCCGAAGTTGCAGACAATGGCAGCATTGTCCAGCACCAGGATCTGGCGGGCAGGCTGGGCCTCACTGTTCTTTCCCAGGTAGACTGTCTGTAACAGGTCCCCGTAGTTTAGGTCCCAAAAAGAGACACAGCCCTGGCCACCGGTCACCAGCAGGTTGTCTGAGATGACACCCAAGCTTGCACCACAGCCCAGATCCTGGAAGCAAAGACGCAACACAACAGGCTCAGTGTCGGCCTTCCTCCAGCACTGACCCTGCAGGCCAAGCCCCTAGGTTCCCACCTGCTGAATGGAGTAGAGCTTGATGCCAGTGCTGCGGTCCCAGATGCTGATAAGGTCATCTAGCCCACTGCTGATGACGCAAGACGTCGTGCAGGTGAGAGAGGTGACATCCCCACGATGAGCAAACATGTGGCTGACCCGGCTGCCAGTTAGCACATCCCACAGGCAGATGGCCCCATCTTGCCCTCCACTCGCCAGCACCATGGTCTAGGAAAAGCAGCCAAGGGTCCCACGTCACAAGCAGAACTTGTCAGCAAGGTAGAGTGGAGACCACCAATCTCCAAAGAGGCAGGAAACAAGGACCCTGGCCTTAGGACACCTCCCACAGGCCTCTCACCTGGTCAATGTACACGGTTGTGATAGCCCCAGAGTGACCCTGCAGGGTGAAGAGGCAGCACGAATCCTCCAGACGGAACACCTGAATAGGAATGAATGTTGGGCTGGGAAATGCCTTGCTCCCAGCCCTCTGCAAGCTGTTCCTTACCCCACCCCTTCACCCAGGCTGTACTCACTCTCAGTGTGTGGTCCTGGCTCCCAGTCACCAACCGCCCTGCCGCAGCTTTCAGAGCAGTAATGGGTTTTTGGTGAGCACAGGGCACTGTGTGGGTCAGGTGACAAGTCACTGTGTCACTGCTGCTGTACATAGGAGAGGATGGGGAACTGCCCCGTCCAGGGGTCCCTGAGAATGACAGGCTCAATGAAGGATCTTGTACCAGGCACCCAGCAGGCACGCCCCACCCCCTCCCCACACCTCTGACCTCTGAACTGCAGGGGGCTGAGGGAAGTGTGAGTCTCCAAAGAGAAGAAATCCAGGGAACCGTTGAGCCGAGCGGCTACAATCCTGGAAGAGAAGAGCAGCTGGCAGGGTGGCTCCCCTTGTAGCTGTGGACTTGAGACAGGAGGTGGAAGGGGAAGTGGCCAAGCGAAGTGTAAGGGCTCTGGCTGCAGGTCTGACTCCAAACTCCTGGGTCTCAGTTTATCTGAGGGGTGGGAGTAATGGTTTCCAACTCCCAGGGATACTGGGAGGGCCCAGTGAGGACAGCAGAGGAGCCCTCCCTAGTCAGCAGCTCCTCAGGGACCGGCCCAGAAAAGCAGCTTTGACCTAAGCCTGCCTTACTCCATTCCCTTTGGTTTAGCTTGACTGAATTCTGGGTACAGGCCAACAGACCAAGACGGACTTGTTTGCCTATAATGTCTACAGGTCCTGTGGCAACCCTGGGGGAGCAGCAGGAGATGGAACACCAGGTGAGGGCAGGTTGATATGTCTGGGCTTTCCCTAAAGCTAAAAGGAAAGACACAGCGAGGAAGGTGTACAGTCAGTACAGAGGGACTCCCAAGCTCGGCCTGAGCAGCTCTGCTGGACAGTAACAAAGGCAGCAGTCACTGGGAGAAACAGCTAAGGATGGCCACGGCACCAGGAGAGAGAAGGTTCTGGCTCTAGTCAAGAGTGGTACAAGACTGGCATTGTGGCACAGCAAGTTAAGCTGCCACCTACAATCCTGGCATCCCATATCAGAATACTGGCTCAAGTCCCAGCTGCTCTGCTTCTGATCCAGCTCCCAGCTAATGCACCTGGTCAGGCAGTGCAACATGGCCCAAGGACTGGGAGGTATTCCAAGTTCCTAATCATTAGAACCTTTCAGGGGAGTGAATCAGTGGGTGTAAGAGCTCTGTGTCCTCTCATTCTGTCTTTCCAATAAATCTTAAAACAGCCAGAAGGTGGTGCCATCAATAGGAAAAACAGCACGGGTCAGGCAGCTCACTTGCCATGGTGACAACAATGTGGCTCATCATTCAGATATGGAAGCTGAACGAGGCCCTGCCTGCGGAGAATGTGTAGAGTCCCAGGAACACTCACAGCCAGGGGCAAGCACAAAAGCAGCAAAGCAGCGGCCACAGACAGTCTTAAGAAACAATAAAACTCCCTGGAGAATGCCACTGACACACCCAGGCAGGTCACTGAGTAAAAAAAATGAGAAGGGTGAGAAAGACAATGTCTCCCTGCTAGGGGCCTACCACAAACACATGACCCCAAACTCATTTGGGTGTCATCGTGCCCCTCTAGGTGACCCCGTACTCACAGATAGGGCTGGGCAGAGGAAGGAGGACAAGTCAGTGGAGGGGAGCCAAGACCAGACAGCCTCAGACAGGCCTGCCGGGGGCGGAGACAGGGAACCCCACCCTCACCTTTTGTCCAGGAAGACGAGGGCTGTGATGCCCGAGGAGACTTCCTCGCTGCTGCAGCACAGCACCCCCTCGATGGCGTCCCACACCTGCAAACCCAGAGGCTGTGAGCACCTGCCACCCAGGAAAGCCCATGGTCCCATGGGAGGGGTCCTTCTGCCCACCTCTAGGCGGCCACTGCTGCGCCCCACCACGATGAGGCTGCCCTGCAGCTCCAAGCTCCAGATGGACCCGTCTGTGCTGGGGCCCCAGGCGAAAGGGGAGCCCTTCTCAAGAGAGAGCCCCTCATCCTCAGGGGCTGGGGGCAGGACAGGCCCTGGTGAGGGTGGCCGTGGGGCCGGTGTGTGGACAGCTGCCAACTCCTCTTCCTGGTACACCCGCTGTACCAGGCGACTAAAGTCATAGCCGGGACAGTCTCGAGCACGGTTGCACCCCACTCGGTGCCGGGGTTCCGGCTGAGTGGGCTCTGAGGACAGCGGCCGTGCTGAGAAGTTGGTATCGATTAAGCAGGTGAGGTCTGGTTGATCCCCAAAGAGGGAAGATGCTGGAGGGCCCCGGGGCCGGTGTCGCAAGGGAGGGCTGTCCCCAGACTCCTCTGGGCCAGCCTTCCCACTGTCCGAGAGCCGTTCCCAGTTCTCCTGGGCCTCAAGCACACTGCCAACACCACTGTCCCGTCGCTGCCTATGAGGAAGGTGGAGTGAGGGATGGGGACCGAGAGCCAGGACCCATGAGAAGAGCCCAGAAAGAGTGGGAGTGGGGATGGCCACACCTACCCCAGGCGCGGGATGCGTGTGAGGCAGTCCCCAGTCTGTGCGTCCCACACACACACACGGCCAGCCAGGCAGCAGCTCACGAGCAGCATGCCGTCGCTGGCCAGGCACTCAATGTCCTGTAAGAGTCACAAGTTAATGTGGGCAGGGCCCCAGGGCTGCCAGCTGCTATCCCTCCCACCACATTTGCGCTCACCATGAGGTGGCCCCGCAGCACCAGTGGAACGATCTCTGTCTCGGGCGGTGCATAGCCATAGTCGTCACAGGGCAGCTCCCCACGCCGCCGCCGCCCAGACCCACCGCCAGGCTGCCCATAATTGCGTGGGCACAACACGCGGTAGAGGCAGAGCAGCAGCAACACAAGGACAATGCCCGCTGCCAGACCCAGCGCCGCCACCCTATGGGTAAGTGGGGTGTGTGAGGGGTAGCCCCAGGTCCCGACTCCCACTCCCCACCCCCAGCCAAGTCTTACTTGTATAGTGTGACGTCTCCGTGCATCTGCGCCTCACCTGGGCCCCTGGGTCCAGCCTCCCAGTGCCCAGCAGGCACTGGCCCAGGCCGGGGCCAGGCACTCTGGCCATCCTGAGGGTGCCGCCCTTCCAAGGCCTCCCTGGGGTTCAGGTGGAGCGTGACGGGGATGACAGGCAGCAGGCTGATGTACCTAGGTACCAGCAGGTGCCACCTTACTGGTATACCCCACAAGCCCAATACCCTCCCTCCCCAGGGAGGCCTCCAGATCTGAGGGCGGGGACACAGCAAGTCCCTCCCCAGCTCAAGTAACAGGCCTAGCTATTGGTTCACCAGTTCCTATCTTAGAAACCTGTGAACTCTAATTGAAATGAAATGCAGAATCCACACCCTTGGCTGTCCCACAGGAGAAGGCTATGTTTTGGGGAGCAGGAGTAGAGACAGTGGCAACTAACAGGGCTCGGCTCACCTCTTGGCCAGTGTGATGTTGTAGTAGCTGAAGAGCGTGGGCCAGTGGCGGAAGGACAGCTTCCTCCAGAGTTCCTCATCCTCAGGCCCCCAGGTTACCTCTGGGACAGGGCCGTCAGGCACACCCTCTGGGGAACCCCCAGGCTCAGGCTGCTCACCTGGCAGCGTCTGGTTTTCAGGAAGCTTCGGGGCATCGGGTGCGAAGATGGAGAAGGCAGGGTCCGGGTGGCTGGCAGGTAGCACACCACTAGGCACTGGCACGGGAGCCAGGGCACCCTCACCCAGTGGGCTCTGTTCTGTCACTTGGGCAGCGAGGTAGGTGCGCAGCCCAGCCGGGTCTGTGTACACCAGTATGCCAATCCAGACAACAGTACCTGCCTTCAGGGGACACTGTGTCTCAGTAGCTTGAAGCAGGCAGCACAGGGCCCTCCGAGGTCAAGGACCCTAAGCTGTCCTCTCCCTTCCAAGCCCTCCCACGACCACATGCCGGCATATGCTACAGCAGCAGTGACTGGTTCCCTTTTCCATGGTCACAGGTTGGATTTCCTGACCAGAAAAAACACTGGAGAATTCTCAGGTATGACACAGAACTTCCTCGACCCTCCTGCCACCTCAGCTGGGGCCCGAAGGCTGCTGCCCATCCCTGAGGTCAGGGAGTGGGGCAGGGGAAGAGAGGGAGGGAGCTGCCAGACCTGCCCAGAAGGCTCAGCCTTTCTAATTTCCCAGGAAGTGGCACTGCTGCCTAATGTTCACTCTGCTTGGCGTCCTGGGGCCTACAGCAGCCAGCAAACCCCAACCCAGTGCACCCTGTCCAACAGCTCCTGCCCTGGCTCACTCTGGGCAGACAGCAATGCCTCCGCCTGAGGATCCCTCAGATGAACGTGGATCCTCAAGGACCACCATCATCTGGGCAGGGAGAGCATGATGGGCAGTTTCCCAAAGCCAGCCATCAGCACCTAAAAGCAAGCATGGCAACCAGTGGGCCAGTGTGGGGCATGGGCCGGGTACCATGATCAGGCGCTGTGCCAGGCGGGTGCGGGCCAGGAAGTAGATGACACGCAGCCTCTTGGGGAGCCGCAGGTTCCGGAATGAAGAAGGTTGCAGTGTAATGGTGTGGGGTGTGGACGGCCGCACAGCCAGTGGCCGCTCATAACGTACTGGACGCCCCAGTGGCTTGGCTGGGGGCAAACAGGCCTCTGGGGGCAGCCGCTTGTTCAGGTCTGCAAGCTGTTGACAGCACAGTGGTCAGGGTCCAGGTCTATTGTCCAGAGGCTATGGGCATGGGAACTCTGCCCCTGCCCAAGGTCTTCAGGGCTCAGGAGGAGAGTGGCAAGGCAGGGCTCAGGCCAGGCCTACCTCCATGCGGCGAATGTCAATAGACAGGACAGTGGTGAAGAAAAGCATCTGCAGGAAGAAGTCAGACACCAGGCCCACAACAGCGAAGAGGCAGAACTCCTGGAATGACAGCACGCAGGGGTGGAGGGGCCAGAATCTGCAGGCAGGGCACAGGAGACAAGCCCCTAGCACAGTGGGGGCAGCGCCAGCAGGGCAACCCATGCCCACCAGAGGGCAGTAGAGACACACACCACCACCAGAGGGCAGTGTGTGTACACACACACACACACACACACACACACACCCCACCCCACCCCCCCTTCAATGTTTTGTTTTGTTAATGGTCCTTTTCCCCCAAATCCCCACCTACTGACTCTAGCATCAATCCTATACTACACCTAGCCAGTGTCAAGGTCTGATCTTGAGGCCCTGAGCTACGTTTGCCAGCCACGACACAGTGAAGCTAGGGTGAGGGAGCAGGGGGATTCACTCTGAACTGAGCCTCTGTCACTAGAGGAGATCTCCATTTTCCTCCCCCATGCCTCTGTGTGAGACGGCTGGCACATCACCAGCCTCAACTCAAGTCTAAGCTAGGAAGACAGGGTGTGGCACACATAGGCACTGTGGTCATGTCAGCTAACACCCCACTCCTGCACCACCTGCAGGTGCCACTTTCTTCAGGAGGAAAGCCTGGCACCTTTTGGCTCTCTCTGTTCCTGCCCAATCCCCAGCAGCCCTGGGGAAAGCCCATTCTTCCCCTCCTGGCTTCCCAACTCAGCTCAGGTCTGTCTCTCCTCTCCTTCCTTGGTGAGGGTCCACCCTTCCACGGGTCAGCAGGCCAGGCCATGGGACAGGGCCTCGGAGGAAGACAAGAAGGGACTAGTTCAGGGGTCTCACAGTGTTGCTGCCTGGGCAGTCTTCAGCCGCACAGCCTGTCATTGGCTTTTACTAGGAACACAGAACCTCCTGCCAAGTGGCTGAACAGACCAACAGGCAGGAGAGAGTAAATAGCAGGGATTCAAGGCAAAGCCTGCCTGGCGAAGAGCTCTACTCCAGAGCCCAGGATGCAATGCAAGCAGCTTGCACTCAAAGAGGTCCCGTCTCATGGACCAAGAGGAGTGCACCTGCCTAGGTTGCATAGCAACCTCTGAGCAGCAGGCCTTGGGGCCTCACCTGGATGGCAGGCACTAGGGTGAAGTAGCCTATGAGGATGATGCACAGCTCTGTCGCCATGTTCTTCATAATGGACCAGCTCTCGCTGCTTAGGCCTGTGGGATGACACCAGAGCACAGAGCGGCACATGACCTCCCTCTGAAAAGAGGGTGCTCGTCTGAAGGGTAGAGGAGTGTGCAGGCCCAGCACTCTGAGGCAGCAGTCTACCATGAAGTGCCCCAGACCATGCCCAATGCCAAGCTGCTCGCCCCACTTGGGAGGCCTGGTGAGTACAAGACGGGGCTCTAATCAGGAGAAGAGGGAGAAACAGAACAGGAAGGAATAAGGTAGGAAGAGAAACAACAAGGCACTGATTCGCTTGAAGGCCATCTCCAAACATGAGCCCTGAAGCAGTCCACTTTGCCTTCTTGCTGACCCATGAGCCAGGACCGAGGACGGGTCCATGACCCCATGGTCATGTTTCATGCTGCCAGGGCCTGGTGACTACTGCATGGACACTGGAGGCCAGAGCAAAGCAAGCTTCCTCATGGGTCCCAATACAACAAGGGGAGGCCCTCTCCACCTCAGTGCCCCTGGTCCTCTCCTATCTTACCTTGGGCAATCCGCAGTTTCACCTCAAGGTCCACCGGCGTGGAGACCACTGACTTGGTGAGCACCAACACGTTCTCTAACCCAATCACCACCACAAGGTAGGGGAAAATTTCCCTAGACAGAAGGGCAAGGACAGTGCTGTGGTAGGTGCCCAGCACAGGGCTGGGGTCCCCAGTCTTGAGCTCACGGTAGGTTATGGAGTTCCAAGTTTCCAGGTGCTAAGCAACTCCCATCCATGCCTCCTCTCCCACCCTCATCCAGTAGACCCTGTCTATACAGCTCTCAGCTTCAGGCAGGCTCCCAGGTCAAGGGGCCAGCAACCCAGCACAGAGGAGGCCCTGAGGGAGGGTTCCGCTACCACTCCAGACAGTACCACCCTCCCTAGGCCCTTCCTAAGCCAGATGCTATGGGCTTGGCTGAAGTGACTGTGGCCATGGCCCCATGTCGTAGTTCTAACCCAAGCCATCCTAACTCAGTGAAAGTAGGTTGGACCCAGCCTAGCACCCTGTACACCTATGCTGTGAAGCTGTGGTGCAGAACAACAACTTTCCTAAAGCAAACCTTACACATTGCCTGAGCCCTTGGTCTCACACAGCTCCACCAGAACATGGGCTCCACCTTGCCGGATCTCCCAGCGGGGCCCAAGTGAGGGCAGACCCTGAGTGGGGGGGGGGTGCAGGGAGTGAGTAATGTCTCCCACCACCAGGTTTGAGAGGAAGTGGCGGTTCTAGGAGTAAAGTTCTAAGACAAAGGTGCTTTTCCCACAACAAGCCTGGCAAGCCAAGGAGGGGGGGCAGGTCCATCTGTTAGGAAGAGGGGAGCAGAGAGCCAGCGAGACTGAAGTCAGACAGCAAACACAGAGACCTCCCAGATGGGGATTCAGAGAGGAGTAGCAGAAGTGACAATCTGCCTGCACCTCTCATCTTACTCCAATATGACCTATTTTAGTATTCTCTGAAGATTTATTTATTTATGTGAGCTGCAGAATGACAAAAAGTTGAAACAGCTATCCCATCCCATGGTTCACTTCCCAAATGGCCACAAAGCCAGGGCTGAGTCAGGCCAAAGCTAGAGCATGGAATGAAAACTGGGTCTCCCATACAAGTCCTTTGGCAGCTCAAAGGACTTGTATCACTTAATGTCATAGTGTGGACCTGAGATGACAGCAAGCACCCACATCAGGAAGGACTAAGTGCCCAGCTGTGCCAGGCTCTCTGGCCTGAGGACCTCCTGGGGACCTACCCGCCATTGAGGGTGGGCGTCAGGCCGAAGAGTGTGCAGAGCCCCACAGACATGAGCAGCGAGCTGAGCACTGTGACCACGGCAGCCAGGGCTAGTCCCCATTTGGACTTGACCATGTCGATCTTGCCTGGAGGACAGAGAGAGTACATCAGGGCGACAGCTTCCCCAACCCCCAACTCACAGCACCCAGGGTCATGTGTCCTGTCAGCAGAGACCAGGGAAGCTCCTGGTTTAATGCTTCCCAGTCTCATGGACAAAGAACATCCTCTAAGAACCTGGACCCAGGGGAGGTCCTTTTCCAAGAATTCAGAGGACCCACCTGAGCCCCTTGCACTCAATGGGGGTTAAAGTCCTGGCTCTGGGAACCCCCAGGTTCATCTCTGTGCAAGTTGCCTCCAGAGGCAGGGAAGGGGGTGGTGTGAGATCGCCCATTTGGCTGGAGAAAGCCCCCACCCCCTGCCATGGACCTACGTGTGGAGAAGTAGATGTAGGCAAACAAAATGATGTAGGTGGTCACGAGGGGGATGAGCTCGGCGACCCCGATCTCCTCCTTGAAGTGCACGTGCACCAGGCTCTCAGCCCGAAGGCTACAGTTGGGGCTCGGGTGCAGAAGCATGAGGCGGGCACGCAGGCTGCCCAGGAACCTGGTCATGAAGCAGGAAGGGGTACATAAAATATCCCTCTTGGCCCAGGGACACTGGCAACCCCCAGAAAGGGGCCCATCAGGCCTCCTGTGCTGGGCCTCTGAATTTCTCTCATTTCCAGGGGCTTTGGAAAAATGACAAAGCTGGAAAGGTTGTCTCCAAAGCTTCCCCTTCTCCCCTCATCCCTCACCAGGCTGACTGGAGGCACTACTGGGGGCCCCTGCAGCTGTGGCAATGCTCCTTTGGGACGCCTAGGCCACAACCCTCTTCCAGACTTGAGAGACACTGACATTTCTGGTCCTACTTTCATCTGCTACCTCTTCTTTCCTAAGATCTTTTCTTCCAATTATTTGAAAGGAAGTTGGAGAGGGGGGACAGGGAGGGGGCTGACTTTCCATTCTCTGGTTCACTCTCCAAATGCTGGCAATGGTCAAGGCTAGGCCAGGCTGAGCCAGAAATCAGGGGTCTCTTCCAGATCTACCATATGGGTGCAGGGGCCCAAGGATCTGGGCCATTTCTGCTGATTCCCCAGGTATATTAGCAGGGAGCTGCATCAGGAGTGAACAAGTCAGAACTCAAACCGGCTCCCACACTGGATGCTAGCTCTGCAAGCAGCAGCTTAACACAATACACCACAGTGCTGGCTCCACCTTTTTTAAAAAAAGATTTATTTGCAATGCAGAACAACAGAGAAGGAAATAACAGAGGTAGGAAGGGGTAGATAGAGGGAGATCTTCCACCTGCTGGCTTACTCCTCAAATGCCTGCAATAGCCAAGACTGACCCAGACTGAAGCTTGCAGCCCAGAGCTTCATCTGGGTCTCTCACATGAGTGGCAAGGGCCCAAATACTTGGGCCATCTGCACTGCCTTGCTAGGCACACTGGCAGAGAGTTGGATTGAAAGCAGAGTAGCCAGAAGTTAAACTGCTACTCTTTGAGATGCTAACACTGCATCTGGCAGCTTAACCAGATGAGCCACAACACTAGTCCCACCCCTTATTCCTAACCATCTGACTGGCCACCCACCTGTGAGTACAGACAATACCCCGTCATCTAAGCTAAGGACAGAAACACTTCAATAGGAGACCTAAACATTGCCCAGGTTCCCAGGGAACATTCTGAACACAGCTTCCTGTCACCCCACAACCCTAGGCAGGGCCCTCACTTGGCATGGTAGTGCTGGAAGACCAGAGTAATGGTGTATGAGACCATCCTCTTCCGGGTGTAGAGGCTCACCCCGCTGTACTTCCCAGGAACACCAAACAGCAAGTCTAGGGACAGAAACAGCAGGTACTGACAAAGAAATCAACAGAGGATGCTTTCCCTCCAGCCCCTCAGGAAACAAGAAAGAACCTCTCATTAGGGGGAGTGCCCCCAAGCCAGAGCTGGCACCCCTTATAGGAACCCATGAGGGGCTACCTTTTTTTTTTTTTTTTTTTTTTTTAATTACAAAGTCAGATATACTGAGAGGAAGAGAGATAGAGAGGAAGTGGAGCTGCCGGGATTAGAACCAGCGGCCATATGGGATCAAGGCGAGGACCTTAGCCACTAGGCCACGCTGCCGAGCCCGGGGCTACCTTTGAGTGTGGCCGAAGTCTGCAGGGTTTTGGGCTCATGCTGGTGGATGGTCCTGATGATGTCCGGATCAGCATGGAAGCGTTCCCGATCATTTTGCCAGAAATTGCCGGGGGACAGCAGCAGGCACCCATGCTCAGGGAGCAGGTTTCGGAGCTTCCTGAGGCCTGGCAGCAAGTCAGTCACCTGCAAGCACACCTCCTCCAGGCTCCTGGGCCCAGAGCTGTGCAGGAGACAGGATAAGGCACCTGCTATGTCTGCCAGCTCAGGGTAGGCCCACTGCACTTCAGGGTCAACCCCTGTCACCACTAGGTTCCTAAATGTCCTTTATCTGCTTCCTGGTGTCACCAAAGAGCCTGACAATGAGGACAGCAGAGGAAAATATCTCCAGGAGGTTAACAACAAAACTACACATCTCCGGTCTTCAAAATGTACCTGGAATCCCAAAGCCCATCACCTCCAAGAAAAGACAAGCATGGGGATTATGGCCGCATGACTGCCCCACTCACTATAACAATCCAGCCAAGCTGGTGGGCCAGTGGGATAAGCAGAAAGTTAGGGGCTTCATCTAGTGTACCAGCATGCTTGTCAAAGCTGTCGTCTCACTAAAACAAACAGCTGCGAGAGCCTGAGAGGCTGGCACACTCAAGAGACTTGCTGATAAGCAGGGGCCTGGCTCTGAAGACATCCCCAGGCAGGGTTTGCTTCTTGTCACCAGAGCCACCTCTACATGCCCATCTCCTAACCCACAGGCAGGAAGCCACAAGAGTTCCACATCAGCTCCAGGGATATCTGTTCTGCGCTGAAGCTCAAGACTCCCTTTGGGCCACGGGCATATCTACAGCGGAAATGCACCTGGGGGGGTGGGGCGGGTCACAAGACACCCAGAAATGTAAGGCTAGCTGAGCTTCCCTCTTCCTTGCTTTATTTCTGCAGATCTGGCTCAGGGAACTTACACCAAGGACTGTAACTCTCACTTCCACTCTGAATGGTATTCGGGGGGACCAGGACAGGAATGAGTACCTGTCTCTCAGCACGTGGTTCCGGATCTCTTCTACCAGTTGGAATGCCCGGGACAGGGGTGAGCGGAACACATCGACTGCCAGGAGGTTCTTGTGCCAGGGAGATACTGAGGACTTGACAAATATCTGCTGAATGTACGCCACTGGGGCACCCACATACTGTGGAAGAAACAGAGCAGGGGGCCGAAAAGTCAGCTCAGAGCAGGAGGGAGAAGCACAGGGCATTGAGCATCTCCTATGGGCAAAGCACTGTGGGACCAGAAGTAAGTCAACAGCCCTCGTTCTCCTGTATCAGGTTTTCCGGGAGCAGTCCACGGCTACTCCATCATCATCATCACCTATGGCTGCTTTCACACTAGCTTGTGAAAGAAGCCATCTACCCCATAAAACATATAACAGTGACCATCTGCCCTCCGGGGGATTTGTCTCCTGCCCACATGACAGACCCTTAGCTCCCACAAGGATGCAGCCTGTCTTACTGCGCCTGGTTTTGCCTGCTGCAGCAAGGCTGTTCTGTGTGAAACTCGGAAGACCCCCACCCCCAACCCACTGAAGTCCCGGCTCTCCAAGTGTACAGCCTTAGAATGCTGTTGGTTTTCTGGATTTCAACTTCCTTGTTATGGGGAAAAGTGTACGATGCCATTCACCTGCAGCACTGAAGTGTCCATGTGTGCCACCCTCACAGACAGTGTATGCAGAGCCAAAGGCTGACCAGAAACACCAGCACCCAACAGGCAGGCCTGTTAGTCCCCAGCCAGCCCAAGGGAAGCAGAGGCACAGAGCCTTTCAAGACTCAAACCCAGGATCCCCTCCACACAGGGCACTCTTATTTCAATGGAACCTGCTGACCACCCCTGAAGGCACAGCAGTGACCACAGGGTTCACCTGCAGTGCTGTGTGTGGCAAAGCTTGCCTGAACTGTGTGCTGGGTCAACTGAATGGAGCCACAGGACAGGGGAAAGGTGGATGGGAGGATATCTGAGGAGTAAGGCACACTGCAAACACAGCCAGCCTGGTCAGGAGTCCTGGCAGGAAGAACAGAAATCACAGGCGCATGAGGCAAGTTAGGTGGCAAGCCAGACAAGCTGTGTGGAGTCTTATCCAGTCAACCAAGAAAGGCCCATGTTGTTGAGGTGCAGGAGTGCCTGAGGAAAGCATCAGCTGGAAACAGACCTGGCTGAGGGATGCAGGTCCACAGGTCTGCACAGCATGGCACACATGTGGATCAAGGGATAGCCACTGAGCATATAACAATACCAAATTCCAAGTTTTCACTAGGCAGGAGCCAAGACATCAACCAGGCACAACAAGCTGTCTCCTGGGCCACTGGACACAAAGGAACAATTTGAAGCAACCACCTGTGCCCTTACGTAGCTTAAGTGAATGATGTGTCTAATGTGGGCCCTGGGGACAGATGTCCATCTAGCCCTCAGCCAGGCCGTCAGGAGGTACAGAGGCACTCTCATGGATCTGTCCACTACAGGTTCCAGCCTGGGCAACTCTTCCACTCAACACAGTGCACACACCTGAGCTGGACAGGAGCCTCTCCCAGAGGGTCATCTCTGACATCTGAGACACGACACTCTCATGAAAACCTTCAGTCACAGGCTGACTGCACTTACCATCTCCTCTGACCACTGCCCTTCCAGGACTTTCCACGCCCACCCTCAGGCCCCCTGAATCCCCAGACCCCTTAGGACCATTTCCATGGTGGGACAGCTCCCTGGCTGTGATTCCACCTCCAGCCTCCTTCCTACACAAGTGTCTTCTCCCCAGCTGGAGCATGCAGGCCACTATTTCAATAATGTGCAAACTGATGCCAAAACCAGTATTGTCACCCAAGCATCCTACTCCCTGAATCCATTTGGATTTCTGCTTGGAAGTGAATATATGATTATCACCATAATCCTACTGAGGGGAGGAGCCCCAACCCTTTCATGTTTCCATAGGAATCTGCTACCTCTCAAACACCCACCAACCCTGGTAAAACCCAGAGCTCACTTGCCTTTGCTCCAAGCCAGGAAACCTTATCAGATAAATCCACCCCGAAGTAGACTTCTGCCCAGCCTTGCTCCCCAGCCTTGGCAGGGCCTCCCTCTGTGGCCAGACCAGATGATCTCTGCCAACTTCCAGCTAAATCGTCAAAGCAGGAAAACCACATCTTTCTAGCTCTTTCAAATATCAGTCCAGCAGTTCAAAATAATTCTACTGACTCCTCATCTATGCATGAGCCCTCTTTTGGGCATCCGAATTCTTGTATGGTGCTAAGCGAACAGGCATTGGCCTGGGCCCTGTCTTTGTTCTCAGAGGATGACTACAAGTCTAATAGTTATTTGGGAGGTTCAGGAAGCAGGGAAGGGACACCTACAGGTAAGGCGAGGTAGTCAAAGGATATGGTCCTGAGCAAGCGCCCTCCTGAACCTCCTGAATTGAACCAAGTTACCCCACGAGAAGGATAAGCAGTGAGGCATCCTGCTGGGAGGCATGCGTTCTCCAGCCCTTGAACCTGTGTCCTGAGACCTCTGGCCCATGAGGTGCAGCTGCCAACAGGCAGCAGGCAGACACTAACAGGGTAATGGGGACACAGTCCCACACTCCAATGCAGGGTCCTCTCACTACCCATACTTGAGTCCCAGACAGCAAATGTAAAAGCAGAGGAGACCTTGGAAGAGAAAGGAAACCCAGGGGCAAGCAGAATCCAATGCCCACACTAGCAGGGAAGCACTGGCAGGGAGTCTTCCCACAGGCCCTAGGACCTGCATCTCCTGCAGGCTGAATCTGGTGCTCTATTCTGATAATCAGCAAAGAGTGAAAGGGATGGATATGGTGTTGGTAATGAGTTTACAACAGATCAGGACTCTTCCTGACGGGCCCTTCAGCCAAAGAGCCGAGGTGCTTGGGCCCACAGACTGAGGGACCTGCTGATGGCCAGCCGTGTCACCAAATGCAAAGCAAACCCTTACTGCGCTGAGCGGTAAGCTGACTGCAGCCTCCGCCGCTCCCTCACCACAGCCTTGGGGGACCCTAAGCTTAATGATTAACACAGGAAACCTCAGCCTCAGAGATGATGATGATGATAATAATAATAATAATACTGTAGCTAAGGTCATGCAGCTAACAGGCAGCACAGCTAGGATTAAAGCTTGGGTTCCCAAGCCCATTTTTCCTCTACAACCAACCTGTTGGCACAGTCGCAAACTGTGAATTCCATGGAGAGAATGGCGAAGCAGGACAAGCCCCTGCCATGTGGGAGAGAAGCTCTGAGTCTGGTGTTCTTGGCCATCACTGCTGTCGCAAGGCCCCTCCAGGGCTTCAGACTCAGGCAGCCAGGATAAACCTTGCAATGCTGGTCTTCAAGTCCAGGACAGAACTAGCCTGGCTACTTCTGTGGATCTGGCAGGCAGGGATTGGTCTAAGGTTAGGGTTTTGAGCTGTGCCAGGGCTGCAGGCTCTTGGCTTTACATTTAGAGCCACCTGGAGCTCCAGGTTAGCACATCCCCGAGCTTCCTTCAGCATGACAGAGGACTCCTGTCACTCAGGGGCTCCTGACTCTTGTGCTGCAGCACTGACAGGCAAGGCAGCGTGTGGAAGACGGGACTCTGGAGACTCAGCTGGCTCAGAGTCCAGCTCCACCGCCCCCTGGATGGCAGCTCCAGGCCTCAGCCCTTCCCAGACTGAGGAGACAGGACTAAAACCCCAGGCTTCAACAGATGACTGTGAGGACCGATCGAACCAACCAGCGTATATGAAGCACCTAGCAGAGTATCTGGCTGAAAACATGCTGGCAGCCTTCTCCAGGACCTCGGCAAACTGAAAACTGGACTTGGCGATCCACGCACAGCCCTCTTCGTCTCCAAGTTTCTCCAAGCTCAGTCTGAAGCTTCCATCACTACTTTCACCGTTGTATCAAGCTCCCACTGTTTACAAAGCTGAAATCTACATTGCTCAAACCAGATTCATCTCGGTCCTTCTCACCTTGTCACAACCGTACTCCAAGAAAAACTGCAAACTCACCGCCTCCCAAGTAAGTCATTCTGTTTTTTTTTCTTGAGCATCTACTGTGGATAAAACACCAGCCATGTAAATGTCAATGAACTGCGACTCCAGCAGGATGGTAGCGCAGAGGAGATGCAGGGCCCAGGTCTAAGAAGAGGGGATGTTCCTGGAGACAGTGACACAAGGGGCACATGCCTGGAGCACCAGCAGGGATCCTCAGTGTCCCTCCTCTCCATGCTGGAGGGCCAGACCTCCTCAGGGACAACAGGTCACAGGTACCGCATTGAGTCCTTCAGGAAGACACGAAAAGGCCCAACTGCAGGATGCAGCTCTCAACCCACATGGAAGGACCTCAGCTAAGGGGAGGAGGAGGACTATGGGACAAGAGAGCCAAGATTTCTAATATACAGAAAAATCCACAATTCACTGAAAAGGAATCAAAACAATTCAACCCACGCTTGACAAAGGCAGACAGGCAAAGACAACATGCACTTCCAAAAGAAGATCATTATCATTAATCTGGGAAATGCAAACTAAAATCACAATGAGATGTTAAATACATCTATTAGAATGTCTTTTAAAAAAACAATTAATACCAAAAACTTTACAGCACAAATAAACCTTTATGTGTAAAAATCTTAAATACCATTTACAAGCCCAGAATGACACTTCCCCTGTGTAGTGTTCCTTCTAAAAAAACCCAAGTCCAAGGGTAACTTTGGATTTCCTTAGTTTTCTCCTCCTTTCCCAGGATCCCACCTGACACCACATATGTAGCGTCTCATGAGGCTCCCCTGGACTTGTGACTGCTGCTCAGACTTCATTTACTATTTGATGTTTCACTCAAGCTAAAATGGCACCAATGGTTTGGTAGAGGAAGACCTCAGAGGGCAAGCGCCCCCCCACTTCACGCATTAGGGGCACATGTAATCCACGTGACTGGCTGCTCCTAACATTAACCTTGGTCACCCAAGGACATGTCAGGCTTCTCCCCTCCCTGTACTATGTTCTGGAAGGAAGTCACCAGGAAAAACCCACACCTCAGGAGTAGAACTTATGCTCCTCCTCCTGGAAAGAGAAGTATCCACATAAATTGTTCAGATTTCTTTGGTCCAAGAATTATTGTCCCTCATTTCCTTATTCAGTGAATCAGTGTAACTCATGAATCTTTATTTTATATTCTGAGTTATAATTCAATATTACTTTGCTTTGTTGCAAAAACTGTCCAACCAATGGCCACTGGTAGCTCTTTCAACTGGTTCCTATTTTTTAGCGCATATATTTATATATTTATATATTTATTTATTTTAAACTTTAAACACCTTTGTCTTGCCTTCCCAGTGAGGGTGAGCTTCCTTCTGTGAGGACATCATCCTGTCAGGCACACGAGGGACACTGGTCAGAGGGAAGAATGGAGGAGGGGAGGGAGTCTGGGTTTCCTGGTGTGGACAGTACATCCTGAGGTATGCCACCCCAGACTCTCCTGTTTTTTCCTTTAGAAACTTTGGTCCCCATCCCAAACCTGTGGCCAAGGGCAGGTGCTCTGTTGCTGTCTTTATCACCTGGCTGACGATGGGAGAGCAAAGTTACCAAACTACAAGGCTGAACCTATCATTTTATTTTTAAAGATTTATTTACAGGAGGTAAATAAACACCACCGGCATGGGAGCCTAGTGGTTAAAGTCCTCACCTTTCATGTGTGCTGGGATCCCATATGGCACCGGTTTTAATTCTGGCAGCCCCACTTCCTTTCCAGCTCCCTCCTGTGGCCTGGGAAAGCAGTGAAGGACAGGCCAAAGCCTTGGGACACTGCACCTGCGTAGGAGACTGGGAAGAAGCTCCTGGCTCCGGGCTTCAGATTAGCTCGGTTCCGGCCATTGTGGCTACTTGGGGAGTAAACCAGAAAATGGAAGATCTTCTTCTCTGTCTCTCCTCCTCTCTGTATAACTGGCTTCCCATTAAAAATAAATAAAACTTAAAAAAAAAAAAAAGATTTACAGGGCTGGTGCAATAGCTCAGCTGGCTAATCCTCCACATGCCAGCGCTGGCATCACATTCACGTCCTGTATACTCCACTTCCCTTCCACTCCCTGCTTGTGGACTGGGATAGTAGGAAAGGACAGCCCAAAGTCTTAGGACCTGCACCTGCCTGGGAAACACCTTCTGTACCATCAGGCCCACTCAACTACAATAGCAAGGAGACATCCATGGCCTACCTTGCTAGGATCTAGGAGCCATCACGTGGTCAAACTGCTTTAAGAGATTAATGAAGTTTTGAACCTAGAAGGTTCCATAGTGAGCTAGTGGTTGAGCTGGGACATGACAGCAAGCATCACGGAGAGCCAGGGCTGTGTACTTCCCACCAATAACAGAGGTAGCTGCAATACATCCTCTCTTAGCAACAGCACAGGCAAGCTCTTATCAAGTTACAGATTTACAGAAAGATCTTCCACCCACTGGTTCACTCCCTAAGTGGCCACGACAGCCGGAGCTGAGCCAATCCAAAGCCAGGAGCCTAAAGTTTCTTCCAGGTCTCCCACATGGGTGCAAGGCCCAAGGACTTTGTGTTGTCCTCTACTGCTTTCCCAGATCACAAGTAGGGGAGCTGTTTGGGAAGTAGAGCAGCCAGGATATGAACCAACATCCATATGGGATCCTGGAGCATGCAAGGCAAGGATTTAACAGCCAGGCCATAACAAGTGACATTATCCCATAGAGGAAAGGTGAGGCGGGAGGGGAGCACTTGGCTTCTCCTCCTCAATCACAGGCCCAGCAGGTCTGATGCACTCCACCCACCACGAGCCTGTCCGAGTTCCAGACATGGAGTACAGAGTCAGGTAGGTTAGTTCCTGCACCTGAACCCCTCATCTGCAAGGAGACTATTGACTCCGCATTTGTGTCAGTGCTCAGCCTGGAGATTCATCTGGGAAGCATGGTCCATGAGAAGTGGAGGGCTGGGGTTAAACCGAGAGCTCTGATCCAGGGTTGATCCCCTGCCACCTGACATCTGAGGCATTTCATGCTGGGCCTCGGCTTTCTTACTTGTGGAAAACTCTAAAACCTCTACTTTTTAACCGAAGCTGTAAGACCTAACAAACCTGAAACAATTATTTGCATAAGACACATGCTAGTGTTGGGGCTCTGATGTCAGAACACCCTATAGTTGCTTAGCTGTTCTCGTGCCCGCTCAGGGGTGAGGAGGAATGGCTGTAAGGGGCGGGGGTGGCTGTGAGAAGCGATGGCTAGTCACACCTGGCTCTTCATATGGTGTGACCAGCCCAGGGGTGACCCAGGTGCAGCTGGTCACGGCCAGGTCAACTGCAGACCCCAGGTTTTCTAGGACAGTCACTTCTGCATCACTTGGTGCCTTCTTACAATAAAAGTTAACTCATTCAACATGCAACTCAAGATTTCTGGTACCTCTGTAAAGCAGTTTAAGCACATAAAGTTACAGCTGGGGCTTAAGGGGGCTCAGCCTCATTCACAGAAGGCCTTGGCTGTACCTGCCCAGCCTTGGGCTCTCCTCAGCAGTGGGCCAGCACGTACCCAGTCTGGCTGCTCGGCAGCCTCTGCGTGTCTGTGGTCAGAGTCCGCGAGTGGGGGTGAGTAGTCCTTCACAGGGGTGGAGAATTCCACAGGTCCTGTGCCCGGCAGGGGCAGCTTCAGCAGTGGGCAGCTAGAATCGGCAGAAAGAAGAGCAGTCAGGACACAGGGTGAGGTGCAGTGACAACCACAATCACAGGCTCTCTGCTGGGACAACTGCACAAATGCACAAAACTTCACTACCATGAAATGTCAGGGGGTGAAACCCCAAAGTCACCCAGATGAGTTTCCCAGCTTATTTTGATCACATAATTGAATGTTTTTAGAAAGTTAACACAGGCAAAATGCTAAAAGCAAACAAAAAACCTTGTCAAATGAGGCATAACATAATGATGAAAAATTGGGGAAAACTATAAAAACTGAGGATTTCAATTCAGACAACTGAGCAATCATTCTGTATAAAGGGACAGACTATGAAAACTATGTAACACGTAAGGATGTGCTCTACATTAGACTAAACTGAAGTTAATGGACCCACTTGGTGCTTCAAAAATGTGGCAAATGGATACACAAAATGTGCATTTTGTTCCAGTTCTCATTCTTTAAAAATTGTTTGAAAGGGCAGGTGTTGTGGCATAGCAAGTTAAACTGCTGTTTGAGACATCACATCCCGGAGCACAGGTTCAAGTGCTGGCCTCTCACCTTCTGCTCCAGCTCCCTCTAACATCCCTGGGAAAGCTGCTGCCAATGCCTCAGTACGTGGCCCCTATCACACACATGGGAAACCCAGACGGAGTTAGGACTCCTGACTTCAAACTGGCCCAGCCCTGGCTGCTGCAGCCATTTGGTGAATGAACCACTGAAAGGAAGATCTGTCTTTCTATCTCCTTTTCAAATAAAAATAAAAATCTTAATGAAAATTTTCTAAGTTGCTAAATAACTTGTAAATAAACAAACTTTAAGTGCACAGTGCCACGATGAGTGTATGTGCACACACCTGTGTAAACACTACCTGCGTGAGGCTAAAGAATCCCAACCAGCAGCTCACACAACACCTCCAGACATAACCGCCATCTGAACCTTTGTTAGCTCTGCCCATTTTTCAATATCACATAAGCCCTAAGTGGGCTCTACTTATGTACTCTGCAACGAGTTTCTCCCATTCAAATGGTATCTGCTAGATTCACTCAGAAAGGTTCATGCAGCCAATCCCTTTTTCACTGATATGTACTATTCCACTGAAGGAGTCCATTATAGTGTGTCTGACTACTCACTGTCAAGGAACACTGGCTGCTTCCAGTTGTGCTATCAAGTACATGTGATCATGTTTTACACATGGCTTTTGGTGGTCCCGAGTGCTCGTTTCTACTGGCCATGTTCTTAGCTCAGCTTCTGTCATGGCAGATATGCATAACTAGGTTGATGTTCCCAGTTTTCTAAGACAGCTGTACAAATCCACATTCTCACCACCACCAGTGACAGAATCCCAGCTCCCTGCTACCTCTCCATGTTGTCAGTACAGTTACTTTTAACCACTTGTTTCCTGACAAGAAATGATATTGAAATTTTTTTCCTGTGTTCATCACTCACTTAAATAGAGCCTCTTTTCTAAGATGCATCTTCTTTTGATATTTTTTAAAGATGTTATAAGAGGTTGGCACTGTGGCATAGCAGAAACAGCCACAACAATGGCATACCATATGGGGAACGGTTAAGAGTCTGGCTGCTCCACTTCCAATCCAGCTCCCTGTTAACACACCAGGAAAGCAGTGAAAGATGGCCCAAGTGCTTAGGCCCCTCCACTAAGTGGGAGAGCCACGAAGTTCCTGGCTGCAGACCAGCCCAGCTCCAGCCGTTGCAGCCATTTGGGAAGTGAACCAGCAGGTGGAAGGTCTCTAATATATAACTCTGCCTTTCAAATAAGTAAATCTTCAAATTATGTTTTAAACACAATTATTTAAAGCTTTATAAAAATCAATCTTTGAAATCACTTTTTTATTTGAACAATGAGTGACTGAGTGGGGAAGGGGAGAAAAATCCTCCTAGCACTGGTTCACTCTGGAAGAAGTGGAAGATCAGCGTGCTACGCCACTACACCAGCCCCAATTTCCTCCTTTTAACAGGATTTAATCTATTTCACTTACTATGATTACTGATTATGACAATTAACTGGAAAAACAGGACAAACCTTGTCTAACTACATACTGCTTTCTTTTTATTTTTAAGATTTTATTTATCTTACCGGAAAGGTGGATATACAGAGAGGAGGGGGGACAGAGAGAAAGATCTTCCGTCTGATGGTTCACTCCCTAAGTGGCTGCAAGGCTACTCTCAAACACCAGCAGGACAAAGCAGTCACCCTTCAGGAGGCCTAACACCGTCTCAGTGACTCCAACTTCCTCTCCAAATTAAAATCCACTCTCTGTCCCTTACCACAAGCAGCAGCTGTGAAATCACAAGTGACACTTTACTCTGACCTGCACACAGGAGGTCAGCTAGCCTGGCACCGACACTCTTTTCCATGGGACAGCCACCACTTTCCAGGGCAGGACACAGACAACAGCACCTTCTGCCATGAGGTGGCACCGCTGGGCCAGATCTCCCAGTGGCCTAACCTCTAGGAAATGTAAACAGATATCTCTTACACAGTGCCTATTTGCTACAAGTTTCATCAGATTTCCCAGAGGAAAGAACAGCTGTTGCATCCACAGGCCATGTCCAAGGTTCAGCATCAAGGTCATCTGAAATCACACCCTTGGCTCCCGGCTGCTAAAATCCACAGTCAGAACAGCTCGGACAGAAAGCTGAGTATCCTCCATGGTATTCAAGAGGAGCGCGACTCCCCACCACCACATGAACTCACTCGCTCCCTGGATGCTTCTGCCTGATGCAGATGGGAGAATTCCTGAGTGTCACAGTCACCATCCGTTGAGGACCCACACAGCTGGCACTCAGTGAAGATCAGTTTCCATTCCTTTCCACACAACTCCCTGTCAGAACTCAGGCAGCTGCTATCCACATCCTATGTCCTCTGTCCAGGAATCTGCCTTGTCCCACCCGGCTACACCTAGAACCATCTAGAAAAGTGGTAAGAACCACGTTTCCCTTCTTTTCCACATCATATTAGATACTGTTGCCTCTGTGGAGGAAGAAAAACAACAGTCTCTTTAAAAAATCATTTATCTGACAACCAACTGTTAGTCTTCAACATGAGAACAGAAACAACTCAGGGAAAAAAGTTGGTCTCTTCAACAAATGTTGGGACAACTAGGTAACAGCCTACAGAAGTAAGAAACAAGGCTCCCCCACCTTTCATGACATACAAAGATCAAATAAAGATAAAGAATCTAAATCTACACCCAGAAACCATCAAACCATTAGAAGAGAACATAGAAAGCACTCTACAAGATACAGGTGCAGGCAAAGACTTCCTAGAAAAGTTATCAAAAGCACAGTCAAGGCCAAAATAAACATGGAACTACAAAGAAGCTTCTATACAGAAAAAGGAAACAGTCAACAAAGTGAAGAAGTAACCAACAGAATGAGAAAACCTTTACACACTACACAGCAGAGAGGAGGCTAATATCCAGGATATTCAAAAAGCTCCAGAAACACAACAAAACAAAACCACCAGTCAAAAAATGGGTGAAAGCCTTGTATCTGCTGGGATACCATATGGGCCCCGGTTCATATCCCAACTGCTCCACTTCCCTTCCAGCTCCCTGCTTGTGACCTGGGAAAGCAGTCGAGGACGACCAAAAGCCTTGGGACCCTGAGCCCATGCGGGAGACCTGGAACAAGTTCCTAGCTCCTGGCTTCAGATTGGCTCAGCTCTGGCCACTGGTGGTCACTTTGGGAGTGAGCCAGTAGACAGAAGATCTTTCTGTCTCTCCTTCTTGCTGTAAATCTGACTTTCCAATAAAAATAAATCTTAAAAAAAATGGGTGAAGGAAATGAGCAGATATTTGTCAAAGGTACAAATTCAAATGGCTAACAGACATGAAAAAATGTTCAGGTTTGCTAGCAATAAAGGAAATACAAATAAAAATCACACTGAGGTTCCACTTAACCCCAATGAAAATGCCCTACAGAAAAGTACTAACAACACCTGATGGCAAACATGTGGGGAAACATGTAGCCTAACCTACTGCTGGTGGACTGGTACGGCCACTATGGATGTCAGTATGGAGAGTACACAGGCAACGGAAAATTCACCTACCATATGACCCAGCAATCCCAATGCTGGGACTATATCCAAAAGAACTGATACATACATATAAGAAAGCGACCTGCATCCCTATATCAATGTAGCACAATCAACAGCAAAAAACATGGAAACCATCTAGATGCCCATTTAAAGAGAATCAGATAAATAAACTGTGATATATACACGCTATGACATACTACTCAGCCATTAAAAAGAATGAAATTCTACCATTCGCAGCCAAGTGGTCCCAACTACAGACCATTATGCTCAGTGAAATAAGCCAGTCGTAGAAGGATAAATATCTTATGTTCTCTCTGATATAAGACAACTTCCATCCAAAACACAAAACAAAAGATACACAGGTTGCTAAGTATACACTTGTAATCTCACAAATGAGGAATGTAATAAAGTTGAGAGTAGCAGAAATTGAAGATCAATAGTATGCACCTCTACTACTGAATAAAAATAGGCCCCCAATGAAACTGCTAAACATATCCAGACAACAAAATACCAAACTCTCCAACACTGTTTACACCTACAATGTCATGACCCATGAAAAAGGCAAAATGCTGGAACTCAGACTACAGCTGAAGTACTGTATTACTATAAAACACAGGGGACAACGGGGAGGGGAGAAGAGGTAGCCCTATACCTGCAAAACTGTAAAACAGACTACAAGAAATAAAAATATATGTAAAATTTTAGAACTATTTTTAAAAATTATTTATTTGGGATCTAGTGCAGTGGCTAATCTTTTACCTCCAAGCACCAGGATCCCATGTGGGTGCCAGTTTGTATCCTGGAAGCTCCACTTCCCATCCAGCTCCCTGCTTGTGGCCTGGGAAAGCAGTTGAGGATGGCCCAGAGCCTTGGAATCCTGCACCTGCGTAAGAGACCCGGAAGAGGCTCCTGGCTTCAGATCAGCTCAGCTCCAGCTGTTGCAGCCACTTAGGGAGTGAACCAGTGGCCAGAAGATCTTTGTATCTCCTTCTCCATGAAAATCTGCCTTTCCAGTAAATAATAAAATAAGTAAGTAATTTATTTTCAAAGGCAGAGTCACTGAGAGGGAGCACAAGAGATCTTGCATTGGATCACTCCCCAAATGGTCAAATGAACCTGGAACTCCACTGCAGTTTTCCAGATGAGTAGAATCAGTCCAAGCACTCAGGTCATCTTCTGCTGCTTTCCCATGTACATTACCTTGGAGTTGGTTTGTAAGTGTAGCATTTGGGACTCAAATTGGCATTCACATGGTATGCTGGTATGCTCTACCACAATGCCACTAACCCCAACAATTACTTCAACATAACCACCTCAGTCGAAGGCAATAAAATAATAATGACCATGAGAACTACCACACAATGCTGCTACAAAAATAATTTTTAAAATGTTTTTGGTTGACAGATGTGACAGAACTTTTAAGAAATTATCAAAACAGACATAACCTAGTATTTCTTAGCATGTGGTCCCTAGGCACAAAAAGGGAACATATTATAGAGGCAAATTTTTGAGCCCACCCTGGACCTAGTAAACTCTGGAGTGAGGCCCAGCAACCTGTATTCATATGCTCCAGGAGTCTGATGTGAGAACTACTGCCTTACTACATAGACCAGAAAGAGATACAGATATTAACACAGTGAAAAAAAAATCAGCAAAATTAGCATCTCAGAATGCTCTTACCATCATATATAGGATATAGCTGTTAAGTACTCTATCTTGCGCAACATAATAAAATTTAAATATTAATATATGATATATATTAAATATTAATATAATGTAAACATATTGAGCCACAAGGTGACAAAGTTATAGGCACAGGCACCTGATTTTAAAACATTTCTTCACCTATTAGTCGTGCAAACCAGGCAAGTCTCTTAAGTCGCCCTTTCTTCTGGACCACTTCCTACAGTTACTGTGAGAATCAGAGACATTTAATTACACGCCTGAAGCACTCAGCAGGCGACTGTTGATCATTAAAGAACCCGGGATCATCAACAACCCAGCTGAACCACTCTCTCCCCAGTCAGCCCAGAAAACACTTGTAAACACCTAGACAGACAACACATCTAGGACCTGGGATGGATTTTTTTCAGAGAAAATGCTAGTAAGATGGGCTCTTTTTTTCTTGTATTTTTGAGCCTAACAAGTCATCAAAAAACAATCTTATATCAAGCCCTTCCTTGTCTGCCAGTGTGCCCTATGAAAGGCATGAACCAAGGACGGCTATGGCTTTCACAACAGTCCTTGGCAACAAAGCAGGCCCTGAGCAGTAACAGAAGGTCAGAAAGAGGCTCCATGTGAGCAAGAAAATAACCAGAGAACAAAAAAATAAGTCTCTGGGGCAAGCTTGCACGAGGGCATCCAAGGAACTGTTCAGATGGACTTCGTGTTTCCACACTGTAAGGGCCATTATGCTTTTAACCAGGTGCCAAAACGAAACTGTCACCATTCAGAAGTAAAATTAAAAGATCATAATTTTCCCCCAGACCCCAAGATCGCCCCTTCCCAATCCCATTCATAGCAAGATGCTGGCGGCAGGTGGGGCCTGGGCCCACTCTGTTCTCCCTCTCCGTGTACTCACCAGGAGGGGGCAGCCTCTGGAGCTCAGGCAGGCCCGGGGGCAGCTCATCGCATGTACTATCAAACACCGTGTGGTGAACTATCAAAACCATTTGAGCAAGACCCTCGGAGCATGCTCCGCATCAGGGACCTGGGATAGGTGGGAGACTGGGTGGGGCTTCTCCCTTTATCTCCCCCTCTACCCCAGATACAGGAAAAAAACAATGTGGAAATAATAGTCTTACCCACTTTCCTATAGCCCTTGAACATTTTTGCCCTAATTAACTATGTAAAGATTGTCAAAAACAAAGAAAAAAAATGGGGAAAAAAAAAAGATCATAATTTTCACTTCTGTTGCTGATTCTGGGAAGTATCTGATATGATTTCAATTAGTGCCAGTGATATGAACAAGTCTGGTCAATCACTGAAGTAAAGCCAGCCCACACACGTTTAGTTTATTGGCTAAATACCTCAGAGCTCAATGTACCCAAGATCCTACTGCATGAAACACACACAGAGCCTAAGGCCCTACTATCCCAAGACTCTAGCCCGTGCTATCTGGGGCAACCCAGAAACATACCAACAGGCTACGATGCAGAGCCCTGTGAAGACGATGATGGGGATGGGGTAGGATGCACAGAGCAGTCCATGGTTATAGAAGGCCCGAGATATCTCCTCACGCAGCCTTTCAGTCAAGGTCATCCTCAGCTGAAGTCACCTTGCTGCCATCCCGGAAAGTGACCATGGATCAGCCAGGCACCCGCTGGACGGCACTGACAATGGACACCATCTGAAGTTACCTGGCAGAATGGAAAAAAGAGTCGATTAACAAAGAGGACTTGGCTCCCCACAAAGGGTTACTACACAGAGGAGGTGGCTGTATGGGCAAGGACTGGTCTGGAGATACCACTCATACACACACACACTCTCTCTTTCTCTCTCTCTCTGACTCTCTCTCTCCTGGTCATCTCTCAAGTGCCTGTGGGCTGCTCTCCAACCAATCTAACCACAGAAAACAAACAGGTGCCCCTCCAGCTCTGGTAAGAAGTTCTCCGCCTCTTTCATTTTAGGCATTTCTCAAGGGCCACTCCCAGCAAGTACTTTACTCACACAGGAACAGGAAAGCAGGCCCAAGTAACAAACAGATCCCAGGAGCTGCTTTTTGACAATCAAGTGTTCTGAACACGTTCTCTACCTCCCTGAGCACAACCAAGACTGAGAAGAAGCCTTGGGGAAAACCTTTACATGCCCTCCAGCCCACCCCTATCGGGTCAAGACTCCTTCACAGTGATTCAATGAGAAACAATGTTCAGTGGGGTTAGCTCTCAACTACAACAAAAAAAGCTTGGGCATCTGACATAAAAGGCACAGAGCGGAAGTCCCTCACAGCAGTATCAGATGATAGTTGTCTGCTCCTGTGACTGTGTGGCAAAGGCCCCTCAAGTCCCTGTATGCCCTGCAGCTGTCCCCTTTTCTGAGGAACAGCAGGCCACTATGGCTCCACAGTGCTTGGCATGGGTGGACTGTCAGTCAGTGCTCCCCAAACTGACCCAAGACACAACAGCTGGGCCTCAATTTCTGCACACACAAAGCAAGACTAGGATCCTGGGTGTGTTTATTTACCCTCATAACACTCCTGGCTCCATAATTCCTAGGCTGTTTTGGCCCCAGTTCCTTTTGAAGACTGGCTTACCTACTTTTCTTTCCAGTCTCTAAGCCACCCTCTACTCACCTTATAAACCCTCTGATAGTTTTTATGTTGGCCAAATTTTTGTTGCTTGCAAACAAAGAATCTTAAACCAAGAAAACTAGAATATAAAATTCCAACCAGAGGCCCACCAGGGATCTAGATTTGTCTTCCTTACTGAATTCTCCAGTGGAATCCAAATTTAAATCCACTCCTCCCATTCCATGTTTCTATCTTCTTTGGTCGGGATTAGAGGGAACCTGCCCAGACATGTGCCTCGGATTAAGCTACAAAATGTCAAGAAATGAGAGGCAAAAGAAGTAGTCAGCCCCCCTCCTGCCACCTTCCTAGAAGCACAACGTCAAGTGCACACACCACTTTCAGCCCAGGGACCTTGCAAGGATACACAGAGAACCCTCTGTGGTTCATCCAACAGACAATGGATAGAGGCGGCAGCAGCAGGAACAGGTGCTGTGGCCAGAGGTGCACAACAGCTCACAAAAATGTCACCATTCACCAAGCTCACCCAAAACACTACAGCTCAAAGAAGCTGCAATGACTGGACTCACTCAACTAGCACATCCTAGGAAGTCTTCAGAAAGTTCTGGAAAAGCCTTTAATGCTCCCCCAAAACAGCTCCTATAGGCAGTTCTGATTCTATCAATTCCAATCAGCTTCTTAACCCTCTCCTAAATGCATATTTGTAACAAGAGAAAGGATCATCTTTGTAATCAAGCTCTTATGCTTAGAACAAATCATACACTGCAAAACATGCTCTTTATGCTAATTCTTAATCTTCACAGCACATGGCTTACACCTAGCTGAACCTAGGAGACGTTACTCACCTCTGTTCCGCAATCTAACATTCAACATAGAGCTCTCTCAAAGCAAAACGCACCTAACGTGAACCCAAAACCTGTTTTTCTCACATTGCCCCACACTTGCAGGTTGCTTCACATCGAAATCTACAGTTCTGCTTCTAATATTTAAAGAGACACAGCCTTGTCTGGGAATAATGATTACACCACATCACATTTAAAAAGTAACTCTACTGCAGAAGACCCCCTTCTACAAGCAAAAACAAAGGAGCTGTATTGTTACGCCAGAACTGGGAACTAAGACAGAATAGCACTGACAGTCTTCAGAGAAGACAGAACCTGGATCAAGTCAGACCCACTGGATCAAAAGATGAAAGGTAGGAAGGGGTGGATTTCAACAAGGCAGGTTCATTTTACCTTGTCATGCACTTGCTAATGGTGCCCAAGACACTGAACTCGGGGCCCGCGCGATAGCATAATGGTTAAGGTCCTCGCCTTGAACATGCCGGGATCCCACATGGGCACCGGTTCTAATCCCGGCAGCTCCACTTCCCATCCAGCTCCCTGCTTGTGGCCTGGGAAAGCAGTCAAGGACGGCCCAAGTCTTGGGACCCTGCACCTGCGTGGGAGACCTGGAAGTTCCTGGCTCCTGGCTCCAGATCAGCGCAGCACCGGCCGTTGCAGTCACTTGGGGAGTGAATCATTGACGGAAGATCTTCCCCTGTCTCTCCTCCTCTATATATTATATGTGAATTTTCAACAAAAATAAATAAATCTTTAAAAAATTATTTTAATTTCTATTGCCGAGGCAGATTTACAGAGAGAAGGAAATACAGAGAGAAAAGTCTTTCATCTGCTGGTTCATTCCCCAAATACCCATAACAGTCAGAGCTGTGACAATCCGAGCCAGGAGCCAGGCGTGTCTTCTGGGTCTCACACATGGGTGCAAGGTCACAGGCTTTGTGCCATCCTCTACTGCTTTCCCAGACCACAAGCAGGGAGCTGGATGGGAAGTAGAGCAGCTGGGACACGAACTGGCACCCATGGGATCCCAGAGTTGCAGGGAGAGTTAGTCGATTGAGCCATTATGCCAGGCCTGGAAAAAAAAATTTTTTTTAAAGATTTATTTACTTGGGGCCAGGCAGCGTGGCCTAGCGGCTAAAGTCCTCGCCTTGGAAGCCCCGGGATCCCATATGGGCGCCGGTTCTGATCCCGGCAGCTCCACTTCCCATCCAGCTCCCTGCTTGTGGCCTGGGAAAGCAGTCGAGGACGGCCCAATGCTTTGGGACCCTGTACCTGTGTGGGAGACCTGGAGGAGGTTCCTGGCTCTTGGCTCTGGATCGACACAGCACCAGCCGTTGTGCTCACTTGGGAAGTGAATCATCGGACAGAAGATCTTCCTCTCTGTCTCTCTTCCTCTCTGTATATCTGACTTTGTAATAAAAATAAATCTTTAAAAAAAAAAAAAAAGAAGTGAAGCAGCCAAGACTTGAACCAGTGCCCACATGGGATGCCAGCATCACAATTTATGCCACCAGCTCTACCCACTACGCCACAATGCTGTCTCCATGCCTGGGATTTTACATGTAAACTACCACGTCATCCAGAAAGCAGGAAGACATTTCTTTCTCGCTTCCATAATTTCTCCAAACTTTTTCCCTACTGCTGAGTTTTCTTCTTTTAGATTTACTGGACAGGAGTGCCAGAGGGACAGACAGAAAAAAAGATTTTCCAGTAGTAAGCTACACTATGGCACTCCTCAAAGGCTTTGGTGTACTGCCTAGTGTTGGATACAAACACTAGGGAACTTCAAAGTAAGATTTATAAAATTATGCATGGATTTCATGCATAAGTGTACTACAGTAAACTTAGCTGTCAATTTCATTTTCCAGGAACTTTTGATGTGTATATGTTGGCTGAAGATGGCCTAGGAGTTCATAGTCGATCGAGTCCATTCCTCTCTGTAATTTTACTGACAGTCTCCAATTCCCCAGCGCCCTTCTCCTAGTCTTCCAGGTTTTACAACTGCTCTGCTGAGCATCAAACACATCTGTGACTGCCTCCAGGGCAGAGCCGCACCAGAAAAAACAAGAACAAAAAGCAAGAATTTCCTCCATGCTCCTGGGACCACAATCCCTATAAACAGAACCCTCTCTTACCCAGCAGCCTTTGTCACTGCTGTTTCTATCACTGCAGAACCGCAGAGGGCCAGGACAGGAGAAAACAGAAGCAAGCAGACAATAAGTAAGAGACTTCTTCCTTCACCTCCCACACTCTACACCCACAAGGATCCTTTTTTTATGCTCTTCAGACTAAAAAGTGAGGGCTTCTCTTGGACCTTTGTACAGAATTGTAGGTTCAGGAAAGCCTTGGAGTCTAGGTTAGAAGACAGAGTACAGAGCAAACAAACAAACAGGAAACTCACGATCAGTCCCACCATTCAAGCTCTAATCTTCCATAATCTACCTACCACCATCCATCTTTCCGGAACAGACTGCTGACCCTTGTCCTCTTTCTAGGTATAGCAGTTGTACTTTGTCAGACACAGGGTAGAGTATACTTTTATTCCATCTCTTTTTTTTAAAGATTTATTTTATTTTTATTGCAAAGTCAGGTATACAGAGAGAAGGAGAGACACAGAAAGATGTTTTGTCCGATGATTCACTCCCCAAGTGACGACAAAGGCCGGTGCTGTGCTGATCCAGAGCCAAGAGCCCGGATACTCTTCCGGGTCTCCCACGCAGGTGCAGGGTCCCAAGGCCCTGGGCCGTCTTCAACTGCTTTCCCAGGCCACAAGCAGGGAGCTGGATGGGAAGTGGAGCTGCCGGGATTAGAACCGGCGCCCATATGGGATCCCGGGGCTTCCAAGGCAAGGACTTTAGCCGCTAGGCCACGCCGCCGGGCCCTCTATCATTTTTTTTAAAGATTTATTTATTTTATTACAAAGTCAGATATAAAGAGAGGAGGAGAGACAGAGAGGAAGATCTTCCGTCCGATGATTCACTTCCCAAGTGAGCCACAACGGCCGGTGCGTGCCGATCTGATGCCGGGAACCAGGAATCTCTTCCAGGTCTCCCACACAGGTGCAGGGTCCCAAAGCCTTGGGGCATCCTCGACTGCTTTCCCAGGCAACAAGCAGGGAGCTGGATGGGAAGTGGAGCTGCTGAGATTAGAACCGGCGCCCATATGGGATCCCGGGCGTTCAAGGCGAGGATTTTAGCCGCTAGGCCACGCCGCTGGGCCCAGAATTCTATCATTTTTTTTTTTTTAAGATTTATTTTATTTTTATTACAAAGTCAGATATACTGAGAGGAGGAGAGATAGAGAGAGGAAGTGGAGCTGAAGGGACCAGAACCAGCCACCATATGGGATCAAGGCGAGGACCTTAGCCACCAGGCCATGCCGCCAAGCCCAATTCTATCATTTTTTAAAAGATTTATTATATTTATTTTTTCAAAAGATTTATTTTTATTGCAGAGTCAGATATATAGAGAGGAGGAGAGACAAAGAGGAAGATCTTCCATCTGTGGATTCACTCCCCAAGCGGCCACAAAAGCCAGAACTGAGCTGATCCGAAGCCAGGAGCCTGAAGCTTCATCCAGGTCCCCCAGGCGAGTGCAGGGTCCCAAAGCTCTGGGCTGTCTTCAACTGCTTTCCCAGGCCACAAGCAGGGAGCTGGATGGAAAGGGGCCACAGGGATTAGAACTGGTGCCTAAATGGGATCCCAGCACATGTGAGGGCATTAGCCACTAGGTTATCGTAACGGGCCTGAATTCTATCATTTAAAATAAAAATCTTCATAAATTTCAGGATTCATTTCCCATTAGGAAAACTTTCCCTACAATGGCTGTTGGCATCTTTCTGCTGATCACAATCATTCACTGTGAGAAGCAGAACCTTATGGTATCTAACAAATTTTCTACCTCCCCCAAAAAAGTTTACTTCAACAATTAAAAAAGACTTGTGGCAAAAAAGACACAGAAGGAGAGCCTGGCACGATGGCTCAGTTGGCTAATCCTCAACCTGTAATATGCAATGTGGCCATAATCAGGCTCAAAATTCTGAACTAGTGATTGTTCTGATCATTAATCTTACTAAACACAGATGTGTATATTTTACCACAATGATGAAATGCCACATTGTGCAGCCACTAAAAACAGAGGCATCATGGCCAGTGTGATGTGTAAGAGGGTATAGCATCACCTACAGCACCAGCATCCCACACGGATGCCACTGCAAGTCCCAGCTCCTGCACTTTTTAGTCCAGCTCCCAGCGAACATGCCTGGGAAGACGGCCCAAGCGCTTGGGTCCCTGCTTCCACTTGGGAGACCTAGGAAAACCTCCTGGCTCCTAGCTTTGCCCTGGCCTGACTCCAGCTACTGTGCCCATTTTGGGGAGTGACCCAAAGGATGGAAAATCTCAATCTGTTTTTCCCTCTCTATAACTCTTTAAATAAATAAATCTTCTTTTAAAGTGAAGGTATTTGAGATTTGCTTTTTAAATGATTGCAAAAGAATCAGTCTGTAAAATAATGATACTGTTAAATCCATACACACATACTCATACACACACACAAACCTTCTTACAAAAATTACACTTTTGTATAGGTTAGTTACCAAATATTTTAGCTCCATCACAACTGCCCAACTCTGACACTGTAGCAGGAAGTTGACACAGGCTTCCCAGGGGCAGTGTAAGCTGGTGCACAGCAGTGCCCACTCCCCCTCAAGGCAATGTAACATGCTAACAGTAGGATGGAAATACTGAGTTGTACAGGGACAGTCACAACAACCAACCACTGCAGTGACAAGGGGTCACCATTTATTAAGTGCTTACCTTGTACCAGACAGACTTAAAAGACTCTACATGTATTATCTCATGTCATCTAAACAACCCAGGTCAAAAGAGGAACAAAGTTAAAAAAAAAAATTTTGTAGCTGAGGAGACAGAACCACTGAGTCATTCAGGAAGTTACCAAAAAAATAAAATCATGTGGTCAGTGCCATGGTGTAAGTAGGCTAAGCTCCTGCAGGTACTCAAGTGGAAGAACCGGAAGAAGGTCCTGGCTTCAGACTGGCCAGCTCCAGACATAGTGGCTATTTGGGGAAGTGAACCAGGGGATGGAAGATCTCTGTCAATCTCTCTCTCTCTCTGTCTTCCCATTAAAAAGAAAACTTTAAATGAAAAAAAAAAAAAAAGAAAAGAAAAAAGAAATAAAAACCAAAAATAAAACATAAAATAAAACTTCAAAAAAATCTTGATAAGGACCAAGCATGGTAGCCTAGTGGCTAAAATCCTTGCTTTGCATGTGCCACCAGGATTCCATACAGGTGTTGGTTCATGTCTCAGCTGCTCCACTTCCCATCCAGCTTCCTGCCTGTGACCTGGGAAAGCAGCAGAGGATGATCCAAGGCCTTGGAACCCTGCACCTGCATGGGAGACCCAGGGAAAGCTCCTGGCTCCTGGCTTCAGATCAGCTCAGCTCCAACCATTGCAGCCACTTTGGGAGTAAAGCAGTGGATGAAGGATCTTTCTCTCCATCTCTCCTCTCTTTAAATCTGCCTTTCCAAAAAAAAAAAAAAAGAATCATTAAAAAAAAAAATAACCAATTTACAAAGGCCACATACTCATCAATGCAGCCAGCACCTCTGTCTCTGGCTGGTAACTAAACAAATGCACTTGGTCACCCAACAATTCCACCAATAAAGCTCTGGTTAAATAACAGCACATCCTAACGACGGAAAATTATACAGGTGTAAAAGACAACCAGAAAGCTCTCCTGTGTGGATAATTACCAGAAACGAACATTCAGCAACAAAAGTAAGGGAATACAGAGTGCTATTTTTGCATTAAAGAAAAAATTTTCAGGGCTAGTTCTGTGGTGTAGCATGTAAAACCACTATGTGCAATGCCAATATCCTACATGGTTCAAGTTCTGGCTGTTCCACTTCCCATCCAGCTCCCTGCCAACGTAGCTGGGAAAGTAACACAAGTCCTTGAGCGCCTGCACCCATGTCAGGGATTTAGAAGTTCCTGGCTTCAGACCAGCCCAATTCTGGCCACGCTGTCTATTTGGGCAGTGAGCCAGAGGATGTTAGATCTCTTTATCTGTGCCTTTCAAATGAAAAAGCCGCCTTGACAGAAGAATGGAAAGAAGGTATATAGAGAGAAAGAAAACAAAACATAAAGAACTCTCTGTGTATTTATATATGCCTGCACAGAACATCCCAGAACAGACACATAAGAACGGGAACACCGGCTGCACAGAACATCCCAGAACAGACACATAAGAACCGGAACACCGGCTGCCTCTGGGGAGAGGATCTGGTGGCCACAGGAGGGGAGGAAGGAAGGTGAACATTGTATCTCCTGAACACTGGGTCAGGTAAGTGAATTCTTGTACTGAAAAGCTAAAATTAAAAAATAACAAGCAAAGCTTTCCTGGGGAAGCAGCTGCTCTTTTCTCCAGCTTCTGGAACTATTTCCACCATGCTCTATGTTCAACACCACCCTGGCCTCCCCTGACTGACCACGTTCAGGGTCAGCAGGAGGTCAAGCCAAATCACCTTGTGTTCCCTAGAAGACTCAACACCTTCTTTGGTGCCAAGCGGAAAGTCACTGTGAGCCTGTCCACTGTGCTAAACTAGTCCACTGGTATAAACAATTCCATCTCTTTAGAGAAAAGTTGTTGTTTTTTGTTTTTTTAAAACTGTTTTGCAAAATGGGCCAGTACTCAGAGCAGGAAACGGCTTCTCTAAGCATCAAAATTAGCCAAACAAGCTAAAAGATAGCGGACTGTTAATAGCACAAAAAAAAAAAAAAAAACCACCCTCAGTAAACAAATGAAAGCTGATTTCAGAGAATTTTAAACCTGGAAACATTCACATTTGAGAAGCTGATTACTGCCACAGGGATGGCACAGCTACACCTAGATTGAATGAAGATGTAATTATGTTGGGCCCGGCGGCGTGGCCTAGCGGCTAAAGTCCTCGCCTTGAAAGCCCCGGGATCCCATATGGGCGCCGGTTCTAATCCCGGCAGCTCCACTTCCCATCCAGCTCCCTGCTTGTGGCCTGGGAAAGCAGTTGAGGACGGCCCAATGCATTGGGACACTGCACCCGCGTGGGAGACCGGAAGAGGTTCCAGGTTCCCGGCTTCAGATCAGCGCGCATTGGCCCGTTGCGGCTCACTTGGGGAGTGAATCATCGGACGGAAGATCTTCCTCTCTGTCTCTCCTCCTCTGTGTATATCTGGCTGTAATAAAATGAATAAATCAAAAAAAAAAAAAGATGTAATTATGTTAACTGTCACAAACAGCCACAGACAAAATGTCAACATTCGTCACATAGCGACAAATACATCAAGATTTCTTCCTGGGTCCTGGCACTGTGGCTCAGTACAAGTCTGGCATCCCATATGAGGAATAAAACCTTGGGAGGAACTTTACGTTCACACTCAGCAATCCCTATGCCTTGAAAAAGAGGGAGGGGAAAGGAGAAGCCACGGGAGAAGCTGCACCTCATTCCCTCAGACGCCCCAGTCTGAATACAGACTGCTCCACTCTCAGCTTTTTCCTGAGCCTGTCATGTATATTCTCTCCATTAAACTATATTGCCTCGCTTTCCCCAGCCTGCAGGGTTGGGCACTCCCAGGGTCTGTCTGGGTCAAATCTGATGGATGCCCTAACTCATTAAACCTTGCTCGGTTCGTTCTTGCATGAAGAACCAAGTCCACTAATTTCTGCTAACAGTTCCATTTTAACACAGAACATGAAGAGCAGTTTGTAAAGGGAAGTGTGCCAAAGAGGACAGCCAAATGATGAGACTCACCGTGGATCTTGTCCCTGGGGATCCCCTCTAGCACTCTCCTTGGCATGCCAACTACAGGCCTCACTGGTCCTTTCAACAATTTCTCTCCCACCCCTGCAGCCCCTTCATATCTACCTACCACCAAAGGACCTCTTGTCCCTCTACCTCCCACTCTGTTCACTGCTGGACCCAGGCCCCAGGCCTTTCACCCTCCTGAAGGTGAAAGGTGCCAAGGGCTCAAAAACCTAACAGATAAGCTACCTGGCATTAACCCGCAAACATCTGGCCAAATCTAAAATGTTTCATTGCTCTCTTTTCATCTATTGCTGGAACTAAGTAACATCTTTTAGGTAAGAGGACAACAATGGTTTTTGATATACACTCTGGGACCACATAATTCTTTCAAGCACTCATAATTACTTCTGGGGACCAGCACAAAAGCCTAGTACCTAAATCTTCACCTTGCATCCACTGGTATCCCATGTGGGTACCAGTTCATATCCTGGCAGCCCCGCTTCCCATCCAGCTCCCTGCTTGTGACCTAGGAAAGCAGCACAGGATGGCCCTACACCTTAGGACCCTGCACCCACATGGGAGATGTGGGAGAAGCTCCTGGTTCCCGGCTCCTGGCTTCTGATCGACACAGCTCTGGCTGTTGCGGCCACTTTGGTAGTTAACCAGTGGACAGAAGATCTTTCTCTGTCCCTTCCTCTCTCTGTATACCTCCCTTTCCAATAAGGATAAATAAATATAAAGAAAATTCATGTAAAAAAACAAACAAAAAAATTACTTCTCAAATTGAAATATATCTTCCTAAGATTTAGTAGGATGGAGTTCCAAGCTCTTGGCTTCAGCCTGGCACAGCCCTGATCATCTGGAGGGGTGAACCAGCAAATGGAAAATCTTTGCTACCCTTTCAAAGTAATAATAAATAAAGGAACGGGTAGCTTCCTGACACAGGGGGTTAAATCACCCTTTCACAACCAGCATCCCACATAAGCACTAATTCAAATCCTGGCTGTTCCACTTCTTCTGATCCAGTTCCCTGCCACTGTGCCTAGGAAAACACTGGAAAACAGCCCAAGTACTTGGGCTCTTGCACCCACATGGACGACCCAGATAGAATTCCAAGCTCCTAACTTTGGTCTGGCACAGCCCTGCCCATAGAAGGCATCTGGGGAGCAAACCAGTGGATGGAAGATCAATCTCTGTTGTTCTGCCTTCCAAACAAATAAAACAAATCTTAGAAAAAAGAGGGCCCGGCGGCGTGACCTAGCGGCTAAAGTCCTCGCCTTGGAAGCCCCGGGATCCCATATGGGCGCCGGTTCTGATCCCGGCAGCTCCACTTCCCATCCAGCTCCCTGCTTGTGGCCTGGGAAAGCAGTCGAGGATGGCCCAATGCACTGGGACCCTGCACCCGCGTGGGAGACCTGGAAGACGTTCCAGGTTCCTGGCTTCGGATCGGCGCGCACCAGCCATTGCGGCTCACTTGGTAAGTGAAACATCGGACGGAAGATCTTCCTCTCTGTCTTTCCTCCTCTCTGTATATCTGACTTTGTAATGAACTGAATAAATCTTTAAAAAAAAAAAAAAAAAAAAAAGAAAAGAAAGAAAAAAAAAAAAAAGAGAGAGACCATCATCTGGGAGTGAGTATCGTAACACAATGGGGGTTAAGCTGCCACTTGAGACACTTACTTCCCATATCAGAATGCCTGGAGCCAGGAGCCAGGAGCCAGCAGCTTCCACCAGTTCTCCCACGCGGGTACAGGATCCCAAAACTTTGGGCCATCCTCAACTGCTCTCCTAAGCCAGAGGCAGGGAGCTAGATAGGGAGTGGAACTGCTGGGATTAGAACCCCTGGGACTAGAACCAGTGCTATATGGGATCCCGACACGTTGAAGACAAGAACTTTAGCCGCTAGGCCACGGGCCTAAAAATAAAAAACAAATCTTAAAAGAAAAAAAAAGTCCAGAAGTAAATCTTCACTTAAGACCAACTGTTCTGACAAATTATACTGAAAAACTAAGAAATCCTACTTAACGTGAAATTCAATACTTTACACAATTAACTGAAAATGAGATAAAAGAAAAAAAGAGCTAAAACTACACAGTCCTTAGAAGAACTCATAAACAAAAACCTTCATGATGGTGAATTTGGCAAGGATTTCTTGAATATGACATCAAAAGTACAAGCAACAAAACATAAAACAAATTCATAAAATGGATTTCATAAAAAGAAAAACTTCTGCACATCAGTAGACATTATCACAAGTGAAACAACAACCAATGGGATAAAACATCTGCAATGTCTTATCTAACAAGGATTCTATCTGGAATATAAAGAACTCCAACAACTGAACAATTCACAACAAACTAATTCACAAATGAGCAGAAGACTTGAATAGACACTTCCCTAAGGGTAAAAAAAATGGTTAATGCATCTGAAAACATGCTAATACCATGAATCATCAGGAAAATGAAATTAAAGTCATGAAATACTACTTGATACCCACAACAAAACAAAAAAACTGAAACAATAACATATTCCTGTAAAAACGAAGTGGCACTTTTGTGCATTATTGTTGAAAATGTGAAATGGTGGGCCCTGCACGACAGCCTAATGGTTAAAGTCCTCGCCTTGCATTTGCCAGGATCTCATACGGGTGCCAGATCATATCTTGGTTGCTCTACTTCTCATCCAGTTCCCTGTTTGTGGCCTCACAAAGCAATAGTGGACGACCCAAAGACTGGAGATCTGCATCCACATGGGAGACTCAGAAGCAGCTCCTGCTTTCAGATCGCTAATTTGGGCAGTGAACCAGCAGATGGAAGATCTTTCTCTCTGTCTCACCTTCTCTCCAATCTGCCTTTCCAATAAAAATAAGTAAATATTTGGCCCAGTGCGATACCCAAGTAAATAAAGTCCTCGCCTTGCATGCGCCAAGATCCTATATGGGCACTGGTTCATGTTCCAGCTGCTCTACTTCCCATCCAGCTCCCTGCTTGTGGCCTGGGAAAGCAGTAGAGGACGGCCCAAAGCCCTGGGACTCTGCACCTGCATGGGAGACCCAAAGGAGACTCCTGCTCAGCTCCACCTTTTGTGGCCACTTGGGGAGTGAATCAGCAGATGGAAGATCTTTGTCTCTTGCCTCTCTGTATGTCTGACTTTCCAATAAAAAGTAAATATTAAAAAAAGAATGAAACTCATATATTTTACAATTTGGATGGGAAACAGAAATGGAAAACAATTTGTTAAGTGAAATAAATCAGACACAAAGAAACAAATACGAATCCTCTTCTAGGAGGTCTTCCTTGAGTCTTGGCAAATTTATATAAAGTAGAAGACAGAGTGCTGGGGGCTGAAGCGACAATGAAGGGTTATTTAATGAGCAGACCCCTGGAAGGGACAGTGATGACTGTGGCAAACATTGTGACTGTATTTAATATCATTGAATGGTACACTTAAAATGGCTAAAATAGGTTTCATGCACATTCTTCCACAATTTAAAAAAAATCACCAAATAATTGGGGGAAATGGTATATCATAAGTGGAGGATACAGACGAAATGAGTGTCCCTGTGTTAATGAGCAAATACGAGATAATTTAGCGATTGGTACACAAAGGCTCACACACTCTTAAATACACATTTAAATTTTACCATAACAGTCATTAACAAACAAGGGAGTAATTTTTAAATTTCTCTTAAAATATTTATTTATTTATTTGTTTATTTGAAAGAACTACAGAGAGAGAGGGAAAGACACAAAGATCTTCCATCCACTGATTCACTCCTTTGAAGGCTGTAACAGCCAGAGCTGCGCCAGGTCAAAGCCAAGTGTTTAATCCGGGCTTTGGGTGGCAGAGGTCCAAACACTCAGGCCACACTCTGCTGCTTCTCCAAGGCCTTTAGCAGGGACATGGATTCAAGGTGGGCCAGCTGGTGCCACAGCAGAGGAAGGAGAACAGAACAAACTTCACAGCAATTTTCTGGGTGACTGGAGACCGTAAGGTCGACTATGTCAGCCAATGGACCTTGGAAAGATTTCCTCATCTTTGGATCTGCAAGACCGACAGCAAGTCAAAACTATCGAAACCACCTGAATAGAACCCTTAGAACAACCAGAACATGCTCCACATCAGGGACCCTGGGATGACACTGGGTGGCCGTCCCCCATCCCCAGGTACTGATGCAGTTGGGAGGCCTGGTATGGCTCTCCCCTAATTCTCCACCTTCCCCTAGATAGAGGAAGAAAAAGAAAATCTGGAAACAATGGTCTCACCCACTTTCCCCTAACCCTTGATTCTTCCCACCCTAACCAACTATGTAAATATCATCAAAAATAATTTTTTTTAAAAGTGGACCATTTGGGGCTTGGCAGCGTGGCCTAGTGGCTAAGGTGCTCGCCTTGATCCCATATGGCCGCTGGTTCTAATCCCAGCAGGTCCACTTCCTCTCTATCTCTCCTCCTCTCAGTATATCTGACTTCGAAATAAAAATAAAATAAATCTTAAAAAAAAAAAAAGTGGACCATTTGGAATACAAACTGTCACTCACATGGGATGCCAGTGTCACAGGTTGCAGCTTAACCCATTACTCCACAGCATCAGCCTCAAACAAGTCTTTTTAAATGTGTAAGGCTTATCACAAAATTGATTGTCTTAAAAATTTAGCAAGAATGAGTACAGAGAAAAAAAGTTTTAAAAAATGAGTACAGAAAAGGCTAGACTCAGGAATACAACAGTACAAAAAAATTAAAATGGGGAGGTGGCTGGCATTGTGGCACAGGCAGTAAAGCTGCTGCCTGCAATGCCAGCATCCCATAGGGTGTTGGCTTGTGTCTAGTTGCTCCATTTTTAATCCAGCTCCCTATTAACAACATGGAGAAAGTAACAGAAGATGACCCAAGTGCTTGGGCTTCTGTCACCCACAGGGGAGACTTACAGGAAGTTCCTGGCTCCTGACTTTGGTCTGGTCCAGCTCCAGCCACTGCAGCCATCTAGGGGGTGAACCAGAGGATGAAAGATTTGTCTTTCCCCCTCTCTTTTCAAATAAATATGTTTCTTTAAAAAAAAAAAAAAGAGGACACAAAGAATAAGGAACAAAACGTGGCTACAAAAACATAACCACAATAGATTTTACCTTTTTTTAAAGATTTACTCATTTTATTACAGCCAGATATACACAGAGGAGGAGAGACAGAGAGGAAGATCTTCCGTCCGATGATTCACTCACCAAGTGAGCCACAACGGGCCGATGCGCGCTGATCCGAAGCCAGGAACCTGGAACCTCTTCCGGGTCTCTCACACGCGGGTGCAGGGTCCCAATGCATTGGGCCGTCCTCAACTGCTTTCCCAGGCCACAAGCAGGGAGCTGGATGGGAAGTGGAGCTGCCGGGACTAGAACCGGCGCCCATATGGGATCCCAGGGCTTCCAAGGCGAGGACTTTAGCCGCTAGGCCACGCCGCCGGGCCCCACAATAAATTTTAGAAGAGGAAGAAAATGTTACCAATTTTATGCCAGGAGTCAATGCACTGGCTGAACTGGCTAATCCTCCACCTCCAAGTGCAGGCATCCTACATGGGCGCCAGTTTGTGTCCCAGCTGCTTCACTTCCCATCCAGCTCCCTGCTTGTGACCTGGGAGGGCAGCAACAGAGAATGGCACAAAGCCTTGGGATCCTGTACCCACATAGCAGACTCAGAAAAATCTGGCTTTTGCTCAGCTCACCTCTGGCCATTGCAGCCATATGGAGAGTGAACCAGCAGATGGAAGATCTGTCTCTCCTTCTCTCTATAAAGCTTCCCTGCCTTTCCAATGAAAATAAATGTTAAAAATTTTATGGGCTTGGTGTGGTAGCCTAGTGGATAAAGTTCTCACCTTGCATGCACCAGGATCCCATATAGGCAATGGTTCATATCCCGGCTGCTCCACTTCCCTTCCAGCTCTCTGACTGTGGCCTGAGAAAGCAATCAAGGAAGACCCAAAGCCTTGGGGTCCTTCACCCACATGAGAGACCCAGAAGAAGCTCCTGGATTTTTATCGGGTCAGCTCCTTTACAGCCACTTGGGGAGCGAACCAGCGGATGGAAGTTCTTTCTCTGTCTCTCCTCTCTGTAAAGCTGACTTTCCAATAAAAATAAATAAATCTTTGGGCCCGGCGGCGTGGCCTAGCGGCTAATGTCCTCTCCTTGAAAGCACCGGGATCCCATATGGGCGCCGGTTCTGATCCCGGCAGCTCCACTTTCCATCCAGCTCCCTGCTTGTGGCCTGGGAAAGCAGTCGAGGATGGCCCAATGCATTGGGACCCTGCACACGTGTGGGAGACCCGGAAGAGGTTCCAGGTTCCTGGCTTTGGATCGGCGCGCACCGGCCCGTTGTGGCTCACTTGGGGAGTGAATCATCGGACGGAAGATCTTCCTCTCTGTCTCTCCTCCTCTGTGTATATCTGGCTGTAATAAAATGAATAAATCTTAAAAAAAAAAAATCTATAAAAAAAATAAATAAATCTTTAAAAAAACTATGCTAAAATTTGAGAAAATGAACAGACTACGCAATCATTAAAAACCGCACTTTAAACCAGAAGCAAGGGGCTCGGCGGTGTGGCCTAGTGGCTAAGGTCCTCGCCTTGATCCCATATGGCCACTGGTTCTAATCCCGGCAGCTCCACTTCCTCTCTATCTCTCCTCCTCTCAGTATATCTGACTTTGTAATAAAAATAAAATAAATCTTTAAAAAAAAAAAAAACAGAAGCAAGATTACCACAAAAAGAGCAAGCCAGAGATACCTGGACATAAACTCACTCTGAGTTCCACCATGGCCAAAGGAAAAGAGCAAACATCACTGACAGTTCAAAGGACCTAAGCAGCTCAGCCAGACTAGGCCCTGGCTGGAAGGAAATGTCTCAGCCTCAAAGGCTCCTTGCATACTTCTTACAAAAGCCATCAGGCAAGCCGGTGTGGCCACACAGAGTGGTCTGAGTGTCAGCATTTCTGTTTCCTCACCATCTGGAGGAACAAGAGGAGATGCTGCTCCTCTGCTGCAGGTGCACTGTGGCGTCTTCAGCACAGCTTCCAGCAAGTTCCCCATCACTGCTAAGCTCAGGATGGTTTGGGGGAAGTCAAGATTATCCTGCCTGATAAGACACAGCAAATGTAACAGTTTCCACTGCCTGTTAAAAGTAGGTCTTCCCCCCACCAAAAAAAATCTGAAAGGCAGAGTGACAGATTTAGGACACACACACACGGAGAAGAGAGAGAGAATATGAATATATGAGAATGAATCTATCTTCCATCTACTGGTTCAAAGGCCTAGAACAGCCAGAGTTGGACAAGCCACAGCCAGGAGCCCAAAACTATCTAGGCCTCCGACGTGGGTGGCATGGACCCAAATACTTGGGCCATCACCCACTACTTTCCAGGCACATGAGCAGGGAGCTAGCCCAGAAGTGAAGACCCAGAACTCAAACTAGCAATCCAATTCCTGCTAGCATCCACCACCACCATGCGTCCACATCCAGCCCTCCAGTCACTGTCACCTCTGTGGTTAGAGGGCAGGGGGGGTTACACCTGCACACCACTGTCAAATGTAGCCAGGGATTAGGCCTGAACGGAGGGCCCTGATCACAATGTGGATCTGTAGGAAGGGTCAGGAGAGTGGCAAGCTGCTGACCCTAACTGGAACCCTTCCACATGACAGCAATTTTCTGAGAGGTGAAACTCAAGTCCTTGGCCAAATGCTACAAATCTCATTTCACAAAGCTCCTCAAAGGAAAAAACTTACTTGGAAACATAAAAATAAACCAGATTTTGTTTTTTTAAAAAATGTTGAAGGGTAGGCATTTGGCCCAGCAGCTAAGGCCGGCTGGGACACCAGCCTCCTATATCGGAGTGCCTGGGTCCAAGTGCTGGCTACTCCTGATCCCAGCACCCTGGAAGTGAGCAGCTCAAGCAGCTGGATCCCTGTCACCATGTGGAGACTTGCACTGAGTTCCAGGCTTCAGACTGGCCATTTGAGCATCTGAGGAGTGACTCGGAGGGCAGAAGCTCTTTTTTGGGGGACGATGTTACTGTCGAGTACTTTTTCACATGAAAAGATATTCATTGTATAATGCAGAAAATAGATACAAAACCATATGATCCCACTGCACAAAAAGTGAATGAGACGCCTGCCCTGCCATGGTTACAGAAAGGGTTACAGACAATTTCATTTTTGTGTATGTTTTTAGCTTGAATACTAAGTTTTCTTTCACACAGAAGACTTGTATTAATAATCAAGCAAACTCAAATATGGGACCGCAGGAAAAAATGGAAATAGCACTGTAATTGAGAATACAATGTTGATTATGCCATCATCCAAAAGTAAGAAGAAAATTGGCCATAAACAAAAGTCAATTATGGACTTGGCAAAGCTGTCCTATAAAACTGACTGACGTTAATGGGACTCAGCAGGAAACGTGCTATAAGCACTGGCACCATGCTCCGGCTTAAGTGCATTTACATGGAGTGCCCCAAGTCTCATCACCAGGCCAGCAGCAGCTGTTGCTCCTGGAAATTTGTTTAAAATTCAGATTTCGGGGGCCCGGCAGCATAGCCTAACGGCTAAAGTCCTCGCCTTGAACGTGCTGGGATCCCATATGGGTGCCGGTTCTAATCCCAGCAGCTCCACTTCCCACCCAGCTCCCTGCTTGTGGCCTGGGAAAGCAGTCGAGGACGGCCCAATGCATTGGGACCCTGCACCCGTGTGGGAGACCTGGAAGAGGTTCCAGGTTCCTGGCTTCGGACTGGCGCAGCACTGGCCGTTGTGTTCACTTGGGAAGTGATTCATCAGACGGAAGATCTTCCTCTCTGTCTCTCCTCCTCTCTGTATATCTGACTATATAATAAAAATAAATAAATCTTTAAAAAAAATTTCAGATTTCGGGACACAACTCTGACCCACACCATCAGTGTCTAGCAGTGGGGTTAAAACAAACCATCCAGGTGCTTTTGATTCATGCTGAAGTTTGAGAACCACTGATGCAAAGTAAAAGCATCTATCCAGGTAGGATTAAATCCCATCCTGTTATTCTAATTCAAACTCCTGAACAAACACTGAAATAAGCTGGAAGATGATACAGATAGTTTTTAATTAAATAGAATTTTGGAACTGCCGATTTTGAGACAAGGTACCAACAACTATAGTGGAATACAATGAAAAAAAGTAGTGCACAAAAATGACAAGGAATCAATGTATTCCCAATTTCAATATTTAAAATACTAGAAAATACTCAAAGTTAAGGAATGACATATACACAACCATTTATTTTTTTAAGATTTTTTTTTAAAGATTTATTGTTATTGGAAAGCTGGATATAGAGAGAGGAGGAGAGACAGAGAGGAAGATCTTCCATCCGATGATTCACTCCCCAAGTGAGCCACAACGGGCCGGTGCATGCCCATCCGATGCCGGGACCTGGAACCTCTTCCAGGTCTCCCACACGGGTGCAGGGTCCCAAAGCTGTGGGCCGTCCTCGACTGCTTTCCCAGGCCACAAGCAGGGAGCTGGATGGGAAGTGGAGCTGCTGGGATTAGAACCGGCGCCCATATGGGATCCCGGTGCTTTCAAGGAGAGGACATTAGCCGCTAGGCCACGCCGCCGGGCCCAAGATTTATTTTTTAATTGGAAAGTCAGATATACAGAGGAGGAGAGAGAAAGAAGATCCGTCTGATGATTCACTCCCCAATTGGCCACAATGGTTGGAACTGAGCTGGTCCGAAGCCAGGAGTCAGAAGTTTCTTCCAGCTCTCCCACCTAGGTGCAGGGTCCCAAGGCTTTGGGCCGTGCTCTACTGCTTTCCCAGGCCACAGGCAGGGAGCTGGATGGAAAGCAGGGCACCAGGATTAGAACCAGTGCCCATACGGGATCCCTGCTCATTCAAGGCGAGGACTTTAGCCACTAGACTACCACGTCCGGTCCATATGCAACCATTTAACTATCATGTTTATGATCTGGCCTCCAGTTAACATGTTTAAAATAGAACAAATCCAGCAAGGGACACTGTGGCCTTGTGCCACAGTTGGTTAACATAACCACTGTCACACCTGGCTCCTACTGCTCTAGCTTGGATGCACTCCCTATGGGAAATAGAAGTACCTGGGAAGACAAAAGTAATGGCTCAGGTGCCTGGGCCCCTCCCACCCACGTGGGCGACCTAAATGAATTTCCAGCCACCTGGCTTTAGCCTTGCTCAGCCCTGACTGTTGTGGACATCTGGGAGTATACCAGCAAATGGACTCTGTCTCCACCCTCCTGTTAGTCATTCCCTCTCTGTCATACTGCCTTTCAAACACTAAATATGCGCTCTTTATTTTTGTTAAAGATTCACGAACAAATGTTTAACTTCCAGGATTGTCTAAGGGGCGATACAGTAATCACAGCTTCAAATTTAAGGTTGGTGTAGGCCTGGCGCAATAGCCTTGCATGTGCTGGGATCCCGCATGGGCACCAGTTCATATCCTGGCTACTCCACTTCCCATCCAGCTCCCTGCTTGTGGCCTGGGAAAGCAGTCGGGGACAGCCCAAACCCTTGGGACCCTGCACCTGCATAGGAGACCCATCAGAATCTACTGGCTCTTGGTTTTAAATCGGCTCAGCTCCAGCTGTGGGGCCACTTGGGGGGTTAGCCAGGAGATAAAGATCTGTCTCTCCTTCTCTCTGTAAATCTGCCTTACCAATAAAAAAAATCATTATACATATATATAAACAAAATTGGTGCTATATTTGACATAGGCTATTCAAATAACAGATCCTTTCACATTATGATTGCAATTTTATGAACAATTCTTAAGTGACTATTAATATGAAATACTATTCTTCCTGATTACATGTAACTACAACAAACTTGACTTTTTGAACAAAAGGGCACACTCCAACAATCTGAGTATTTTAGGCTCAGAAAATTCTGAGTAGTGAAACAATAGTTCTCCAATACTTTAACCATCCAATCCCAACAGCAAAGAGTTGGATATACACTCTCAACACGCTTACTTATACATCACTTACATATATACACTATTGTGATGACGCACATATAAAACACATAATGAAAAAGTTTAAAAGGCTAAGATCAGTTTCAGTACTTTTTCCTCAGACATTAACAAGCATCCCCAAGTCTTCTGCACACACTCCCTCAGGTCTTCACTGCAAAGCTCATCTACAACCTTCTGCAACCCTGCAAGCATCTTCCTCCAGCAGTGACCCCGACCTGCAGTCTGAGACCCAGGCTGCCTCCATCACCCACCACCTGCATCAGCTCTCCTTGGTGTGCCAATGAAGCAACAAAAGGATGGGTCAGCAGGTCCCAGAGTCACATACAGAATAGACCTCTGCGGTCAGACCAACAAGCACAGAAGCTGTGGTGACCCAGGGTCAGCCAGATAACGTCTCTAAATCGCCAAGCCCACTCTAGCCCTGAATATGATCCACAGGTGTCTGTGATTGCCTCACCTTCCAAATAAACCACACACACACGGCAACAGGAGCAAACCCTTTACCTGATTCTTAGGCAAACAACAGAGGCTGTGTGGAAGGGCTTTACCTAGGAGCCTCACTCCCAACCGTCGACCCTGGCTGGCCAGGTCGGGAAACGCAGCAGGTTGCAGGTCACAGCCATAGCCTTACAAGTGACCCTAACAGCTGGGATTTACAAAGTGCTTCTGAGCAAAGAGAGTGGACTCACAGGCATGAAGTAGCGCTGCTATTACTCCCTGACCCAGGGCTCTGACAGAAGTTGACAAAAAAAGTGGGTAGGAGGACTACAGCAACATCATCTCACCTGCTAAGCATGAGGATTAAGTGAAATAAGCTAACGCTAGAGCACCCAGGCCAGCACAGCACCCGACAGTACAAACTCAGTAATTATCACCCAGAATTATTATTTCGGACAGCAGAAATCACCAGGACCCTGCTTCTTCAGCCAACCCGGGAAGGCAGCAAGTTGTAAATGGACACAGCTCAGGCCCACCTGGCCAAAAGGGTTTCATCCGCCAGTATGGGGGGGTGAGGGAGGAGGACCCTGGGAGCTCACCTGCCTGGTGACACTTGATGACATGAGCTACACCCAAGTACACGCGGACAGAGGCCCACAGGCAGCGGTCTTTCCCAACTGGAGAGCTGACATGCTCACATAGTAAAGGCAAGCTACAACAGTATTTCTCATCATAAACCAGGTGTAAATATCGACCCTCCTCCTGACTAAATTAACTTGGATGCATGTAGGGGTCCGTGAAGACGATGAAGCACATCGCAGCAGAGACAAGACCGCCAATGCCAGGCCAGTCCCTAAGACAGGAAAACCAATTCTTCCAACTCTAACCCATGGCCAGAAGAAGGAAGGTGGAGATCACCGAGTGTTTTTCCACAGCAGCCTCCCAGGGGGGAATGCTGCAAACATGTTGGAGATCTGAACCCCAACTGGCCTGAGCACCCATGACAGACCACACACTCTTCAAGAGGCACCACTGAGGGGGGACTGAGCACTAAGCAGCTGTCCCAGACGTCCACTCGCCAGCAGTGGCCCTCAGCACAGCACAGTTAGGGGCGCAGGACCCACAGACTCCAGGCCAAAGCAAACACGCACAACCAACGTCACCCAGGAAAACCTCTTCTCTGTTCCCTTGGGCCATGATGGCCAAAGCCCAGCAGCCGGCTCTGTCACTGCCCCCCAAGTCAGGATGGGGAGGCAGGAGTGCCAAGCACCCGCAACCCTGACCCCCAGAGCTCACCGCTCCTGCAGCCCAGCCATCTGCACAACCTCCCAGCGGCTCAGCTCTGACACCAGCACCACAGAACGCACTGAGAATCCCACGGCCGCCCGAGTCACTACACCCTCCTAGAAGTAAACAGAAGCCACCATAGTGAGCAAAAAAGAAAAAAAGTAAGAACAAAAATAAAAAAGCTTGGGTCGCTGCCGCAGCCCCCCGACCCCCCATCCCCCAACATACCCCGAGGAAAGCAGCACCGCGCCTCACACCTGCCCACATGGACACGGGTGGACAGCACGCTCTCCACAGCACTGCACACCCACAGCACGTTCTAGAACCCACAGCTGTTGGGGCCGGCCGGTCCCTAAGGCGCGAGTCCCCCCACCCCTCTCCCCCCGACACACACACACGCCCCGTTTGGGCGGCGACCCCTGAGGACCGGGAGGACGACGGGGTCGGGGCGAGGCGGTGGGCACAGCCGAGCGACGGCGCGCGGGCACGGGGGCGGACAGGCCCCCGGCGAGGCCGCGGGCTCCCGGGCCGGCCGTGCCGCACGGCTGCTGGACAGCGCCCACGCCCGCGCGCCCCGAACGCCCGCGGCCCCTACCCGGAACTCGGCGGTCCGCGCGGCCGGAGGCCTCCGCCGGGGCCCGCGGGGACGCGCGTCGCGGTACCTGTGGCGGCCGCGGCTCCCGGGCGGCGACGGCGTCAGGGCGCGGCGTGCGCCCTCGGGGCCCGCGGTCCAGCGAGCAGCGCTCTCCCTGTCCCTCCCCGCCGCCCGGCGCCCGCGCAGCCCGCTGCCCCTTCACCTCTCACCTCCTACCTTTCCCCTCTCGCCCTGCCTCCTTCTCCACACGCGCTCCCGGCGGCGACGTGCGCAGGCGCAGTCGAGCCCCGCCCGCGGCTCCCGCACGCCCTCCGGCGGCCACGGGGCGCACCGCTGGAGATGCCGGCTGCACTGCCTAGTCTCCGCAGAGCAGAGGCGGCCGAGTGTGCTGGACGGGACTGGACCGTGCTGAGCCAAGCCCTCCCCGCCGACCCCTTCCCTTGGCATCGCTGCAGACCGCGGGCAGGCCGGTGCCCGGAGCAGAAGGGCGGGCTGCGCGCGCACGGCCAAGCCTTATCCAAACCCTGCCTGTTGTGGCTCCATCCTAAGCCCTTGCTTAAGATAGGGGATAAAACCAACCGTTCAGCACTTCAGGTGCGTTGCTTAGTTTCTCACGCTTACCTAAAACATCTTTCCTTTTAATTCAGCGCCGACCATCCCATGAGAGCCAGCAGATGAAAGTTCTTTCTCCCTGTAACTCTGCCTTTCAAATAAATCTTTTTTTTTCCTAAAAAAGGAAATGATGTAAATTCTCACTACCTGACCTTCTACCCAGGGCCCATTCATCTCAGCTAACCCTCAGAACAACCTTGAAAAGCACAAGCTGTGCGGACTTTGACAGAAGTCTTGGGGGCAGTTGTGCTGCAGCCTGTGAGACCCCTGCTTCAGTCCCCCGTGTGCCATAGCGCTTACCCCTTGGTTCCTCTGCCTACCTTCCAGCTTCTTGCTAACGAGCCAGGCAGCCTGGGGGGAACAGCGCAGGCACCTGGGTTCCCGCCACTCAGCCACTCCTGGGGAAGATCTGGGTGCAGTTCCGGGCTTCACCTGGTCCAGCTCTGGCCGAGTATTTGCAGAGTGAACCAGTGGTTGGGAAATCTCCCCCCCCCCCCCCCCACCTTTCTCTTCCCTGCCTTTCAAATAAATAAATCTTATCAGAAGAAAAATCTCAAATTGAAAGCAAAAATAATAATCCTTCCTCTAGAGAGATTATGCCCAAGGATACGGAGAAACTGCCCTGGGTCAGGGTCTGCGCAGGTGACTACACAGACCGCCCCCAGCTGCCTCAGCGTCAGTCACACACGTGGATCTGTTTTTGGAATAGCTTGCCATGAATTAGGCATCGGTGACGGCAGCTGGCGATGTGGTCAAGTAGAAAAATCCGCATTGAAAGGCCTTTCTGCATTCTGACAGGAGCTGGAAGCATTAACCTCAGGAACCAAGATGCAACACTTTTCACAAAACATTTATTAGAGGGCCCGGCGGCGTGGCCTAGTGGCTAAAGTCCTCACCTTGTAAACCCCGGGATCCCATATGGGCGCCGGTTCTAATCCCGGCAGCCTAGCTTCCCATCCAGCTCCCTGCATGTGGCATGGGAAAGCAGTTGAGGACGGCCCAAAGCTTTGGGACCCTGCACCCGCGTGGGAGACCCGGAGGAGGTTCCTGGTTCCGGGCATCGGATCAGCGCGCACCGGCCGTCGCGGCTCACTTGGTGAGTGAATCATCGGACGGAAGATCCTCCTCTCTGTCTCTCCTTCTCTCTGTATATCTGACTTTGTAACAAAATAAATAAATCTTTAAAAAAAAAAACATTTATTAGAAACGTAAGTCACAGAGAAAGACAGAGACCAAGTTCTTTCCATCTGCTAGCTCACTCCCCAAATGCCTGCAACACACTACACCAGGAGACAGGAACTCCAGCCAGCTCTCACTGCTGAAGCGGCATCTGCTTCCTCCCAGGTGCGCTGGAAGGAACCCTGCTCAGAGCAGGCGTAATGACCCGGCACAACGGCTCAGTGGCTAAATCTTTGCCTTACATACATGTCGGGATCCTATATAGGTGTCAGAAGTGGCACTTGCTCCACTTCCCATCCAGCTCCCTGCTTGTGGCCTGAGAAAGCAATAGAGGATGGCCCAAAGCTTTGGGACACTGCTCCTATGTGGGAAACTTGGGTGGCAGGGCAGGGGTGGGGGACAGGTAAAAGCTCCTGGCTCCTGGCTTCAGATCAGCTTAGCTCCAGCTGTTGCAGCCACTTGGGGAATGTACGAGCAGACAGAAAACCTTTCTCTCCATCTCCTCTCTGTAAATCTGCCTTTCCAATAAAAAAAAAAAATTCTTAAACAAAAAAAAGCAGCAGGGGTAAAACTTGAACCCCCAGGCACTACAATACAGGATGCAGACATAGTGAATCAACCCACTGTGCCAGAATACCTGCCTCCAACTTGAAACATGACCTTGATAATTTTTTTAAAGCCTTATTGGGCCCAGCGCAGCAGCCTGGTGGCTAAATCCTCACCTTGCATGCACTAGAATCTCCTATGAGCGGTGGTTCGTGTCCCAGCTCCTCCACTTCCCATCCAGCTCCAGACTTATGGCCTGGGAAAGCAGTTGAGAACGGCCAAAAGCCTCGGAACCCTACACGCGCATGGGAGACCCAGAAGAAGCTCCTGGCTCCTGGCTCCTAATCAGCTCAGCTCTGGCTCTTGCGGTCACTTGGGGATTCCAGCAGATAGAACATCTCTCTATTTCCTTCTCTGTAGATCTGCTTTCCAGTAAAAATAAATCTTTAGAAAAAATATTATTTATTTATATATTTGAAAATCACAAATACAGAGAAACTCTTCCATCTGCTTGTTCACTCCCCAACGGCTACAAGACAGGGCTGGGCCAGGTTGACTCCAGAAGCTGTATCTAGATTTCTAACCTGGATGCAGGGGCCCAAGCACTTGGGCCATGTTTTGCTGCTTAGCAGGGAACTAGATCAGAAGTGGGGCAGTCAGGATTTGAACCAGTTCTCATCTGGGAAGCTGGTGCAGCAGATGCGGGGGGAACAGAAGTTTAACATGCTATATGACCACATTCACTGAGGCTTTTTTTTTTACCTACCAAGCTCCTCCCATGTCAGACACCAAGGATATAATAAGTTAATTCCTGCAATAAAGAACCTGTCTTAACATAAACCTCTAAACAAATTTTACAGGCAGCCTAAGGGTTATTAAGTTGCTGGGTTCCTGCCAGAGGCAGGCTCTGCTATATACTCTCATTATAGTCCTATCTCATATCAGGCTCCTGATGGTCCTTAGGGGCAGATAAGATAAACCCCAGTTTAAGGATGTGACAGCTGTGGCATCCAGAGCTTTAGCAATGGCTGCCAAGACATGCTGGTACAGCCACCACCGAAAGCACCCAAAGCCACCAAGCTTCCAAATGGCCCAAGGGCAAGAGGAGCAACAATCCCCCAGAGCATGGTCCCTGGGCAGCACCTTGTTGGTTGTTGTTTGCAGCAGCGGCTGATGCTGGAATCATGTCCAAGGCCTACTTTCTTGTCTTCACTTTCTGATCCCCCAAACCCTACAAACCCCTTATCTTAGGCACCACAGCCTCTCCATCCTATAGATGAGGCAACAGGCCTAGAGAGGTTAAACACCTCGAGTAAAGTCATCCCTGTTGGTTCCACTGCTCCTTTCCCTGTAAGTGGATCCCGAGTGCGCACACTCACACACACACACACACACACACACACACACTGCACCCATTGACAAGTGGCTGGGTGTCTCCTCACAGGGAGAGTGCACTATAGCCATGTGTCTTACACAGTCAGTAGAGTGTACGTGAGCATGATCCACACCAGCTTAAACAGAAGCCTGTAAGATTCACTGCTGAGCCCAGCGTGGTGGCCTAGCAGCTAAAGCCCTCACCTTGAAAACACTGGGAACCCATATGCATGCTAGTTCTAATCCCGGCAACCGTGCTTCCCATGAAGCTCCCTGCTTGTGGCCTGGGAAAGCAGTCGAGGACAGCCCAAAGCCTTGGGACCCTGCACGTGCATGGGAGACTTGGAAGAGGCTCCAGGCTCCTGGCTTTGGACTGGCTCATCTCTGGCTGTTGTGGCCACTTGGGGAGTAAACCAGCGGATGGAAGATCTTTCTCTTTGTCTTTAAAATATGAATTAAACAATTGATAAAGATGCTCCTTGATATACTACACAACAGTGTTAGTCCTTCATTTTACTTTTTTTTTTAAAGATTTATTTTATTATTATTGGAAAGTCAGATATACAGAGAAGAGGAGAGACAAAGAGGAAGATCTTCTGTTCACTGATTCACTTCCCAATTGGCCGCAATAGCTGGAGCTGAGCCGATCAATCTGTAGCCAGCAGTCTGGAGCCTCTTCCTCCAGGTCTCCCACGTGGGTGCAGGGTCCCAAGGCTTTGGGCCGTCCTCAACTGCTTTCCCAAGGCACAAGCAGAGAGCTGGAAAAGCAGTACTGCCAGGATTAGAACCAGTGCCCATATGGGATTAAAGAACGTGCAAGGCGAGGACTCTAGCCATTAGGCTACCACGCCGGGCCCTTCACCTTTTTTTAAAGATTTATTTATTTTTATTGAAAAGGCAGATATACAGAGAGCAGACACAGAAAGATCTTCTGTCCGATGATTCACTCCCCAAGCAGCTGCAATGGCTGGAGCTAAGCCAATCCGAAGCCAGGAGCCTCTTCCAGGTCACCCCACGCAGGTGCAGGGTCCTAAAGCATTGGGCCGTCCTCGACTGCTTTCTCAGGCCACAAGGAAGGAGCTGGATGGGGAGCAGGGCCACCGGGATTAGAACCGGCACCCATATGGGATCCTGGCACGTTCAAGGCAAGGACCTTAACCACTACGCTATCGCACCGGGCCCCCTTTACTTTAAAGTCAAGTTCATTGTGGTATAATTGACATACAAAGTCTTGCACCCACCTTCGGAGAATACCTCTGGTGGCCACTCTGGGCAGCTGAGTGGGTAAGCTGTCCTCCACGGGCTGCTAGGGTGAGAGCGCACTTCCTGTGGTCTTCCTGGAGTGAAGCACCTGACCCTGGCTGAGGCCCCATCTTGCACGAACACTCCTTTCCCTTCTCACCGAGACACTGCACTCTTCTGCCTTATGTAGGGCCTCACATGACCAAGGATTTGGCGAGATGAAGGTCAAAACCAAGAGATAATCCAACAGTGGGCCTGTGGCCCACTGGTGAAAATGCTGGTTAGGATGTCTGAATCCCGCATCCTACCAGGGTCCCCGGGTTCAACTCCCAGCTCTGGATCTGCACCCACCTTCCTGGGTGTAGAACAGTGAAGGTTCACATGACTGGCTTCCTGCCACCCATGGGTCCGACCAGGGGAGTCCCTGGATCCCTGTTTTGTCCTGCCCAGGAGGCCATCTTGGGCGTCTGAGGAATGAATCAGCTTTCTCTGTCTCTCAAATTTAAAAAATTAGAAGAAAGAGAGTGGCAGAGAAACAGACAATCGATGGGGAGGTCTTGGTATGGGAATTCACTTTATTCCAGTCATGATTACACTAACTGCCACGCTGGGTGGACACCTGCCCCCAGGCCTGTCTCCTGGACGGCACATTCATGTGCACTCTGGCTTTATGAGACAAATCGCCAAAAACAGGCAGCCAGGGACAAAGAGCATTTACAAGAAAGGCTGCAAAGGTTCCTTTCATTGGGATTCAACATGTAGCCTCCCTTCCAGAACAGGCCGAATCAGGGACCCCCATGGGGCTTTCTACTCAGGGCACAGGGGAGCAGAGGCACATGCTGGCCGCACCCAGCAACGTGGCCAGGTCCCTGTGGAGCTGACAGCCCAGCCTGAAATATCAGCATGAAGGTGTAAAGACCCGTTCCCGCTTGGACGCGCCACCTTCCACCTCTCTGAGCAGTCAAGGGCACACCAACTACTTGTCAAGCAAGTCACAGCACTGCCGGAGACATTCCTTTGGCGAAAAATAACACGTTCTTATCCTGGATCTTGTACTGGTAGGTGAGGCTCCTCTCCTGCCGCGCTGTGGACCGTGACGCCTGCCTCCTCAGGATCCTGAGCTACAGAGACGGAAGAGAATGAGAGAGTGGCAGCCACCCCACGCACCTGCGTCCTGGGAATCCCACCCTGCACTCGCTGACCGTGGCCTTCGACTGTGGCTTCTGGGATCACAGTGGGACACGCCATGCAGCGATGGGGCTGCTTCTTAAGATGCAGTTTATGGTCAGCCAACCAGAAACAAAAGTGACCCTTGTGTGTCAAAAGTCACAATTGCTCAATACAAAAAATATGATATGGAAAAAAGTGCTCCTGAGAAAAACCACTTAAACATTTCCACCTACTTCCCTTTGCTATTCTGAGTGGGATGACACCGGTTGACTAACCCTGCATACTAATGCAGTTAGGGTGCTGGGGCAACTCTCTCCTTCTCTTCCCACTTCCTCAGATAAAGGAAAAAAAGAAAATTGGAAACAATAGTCTCATTCACCTCTTATTCCTCGACCCTTCCCACCCTAATCAGTAGTCCACATAGGCAAGCATCCTTCTCAACTGTGTAATCACCATCAAATTTTTTTTGAAATTAAATTTTTTTTTTAAGATTTATTCGTTTTATTACAGCCAGATATACACAGAGGAGGAGAGACAGAGAGGAAGATCTTCCGTCCGATGATTCACTCCCCAAGTGAGCTGCAACAGGCCGGTGCGCGCCGATCCGATGTCAGGAACCAGGAACCTCTTCAGGGCCTCCCACACGGGTGCAGGGTCCCAATGCATTGGGCCGTCCTCGACTGCTTTCCCAGGCCACAAGCAGGGAGCTGGATGGGAAGTGGAGCTGCCGGGACTAGAACCGGCACCCATATGGGATCCCGGGGCATTCAAGGTGAGGACTTTAGCCGCTAGGCCACGCCACCGGGCCCGAAATTAAAATTTTTTTAAAAGGGGTCCAGCATAACAGCTTAGTGACTAGAGTCCTTGCCTTGCACCCATATGGGCGCTGGTTCCAATCCCAGCAGCCCCACTTCCCATCCAGTTCCCTGTTTGTGGCCTGGGAAAGCCTTAGGACCCTGCACCCGTATGGGAGAACCAGAAGAGGCTCTGGACTCCTGGCTTTGGACTGGTGCAGGTCTGGCCATTGTGGCTGCTTGGGGAGTGAATCATCAGACAGAAGATCTTTCTCTCTCTCTCTCCTCCTCTCTGTATATCTGACTTTCCAATAAAAATAAATAAATCTTAAAAAAAAAAAAAATGATGGTAACCAGTGCTGGTGTTATAGCCCAGGGGGCTAGGCTGCCACCTGCAAAGTAGGACCTGTATGGGAGAGCTAGTTTGAGCCCTGGCTGTTCCAGTTCTGATCCGCCTCCTTACTAACGCATCTGGGAAAGATGCCAGAGGCAGCTGGGGAGCTCAGGCCACTGCCAACATGAGAGGCCGGGGAGAAGCTCCTGCCTTCTGGCTTTGAGCTGTCCCAACTCGGGCTGCTGCGGCCATTTTGAAAGTAAATCAGCAGACAGAAGATCCTCTGTGTGACTTTTCCCTTTCTCCCTCTCCCTCTGCTTTTCAAATCAACCAATCAATCTTGAAAGAAAAAGGTAACCGGGCAGCTGTGGGGCAGGCACAGCAGTGTCAGAGGACACAGAGCCACACAGGCCCTGTCCCAGGGGTGGGAGCACCCTTCCTTCCTAGGGCAGACCTCTCAGCTGCTGCCCAAGTGCCCTAAACACTCCAGAAGAGGCAGCAACACAAGTCCACGGCCACATCCCTTGCCCAGGGCTGACCTGAACTTGCCGAGGTTGCAGAAGGCTGCAGCAGGCTGCAGAGGACTTACGCTGTCATTCACAGCCTGGGCCCTGGGTCCCACTTCAGAAAGCTGGCTGCCCTTTAGGGTTCGCTCTCCTTAATCCCGCAGGCCTGATGCTCCCGTCCCTGAGGTCTGAACTCAGGCAGGGCAGCTGTGGCCCAGTGAGCCCCCGGCCTGGCCCATTACCTGCCCATGCACGTCCCTGCAGAAGCCAGTGGCCAGGCCCTCGGCCCGCAGGATGAGGTGGCTCTGATGACTGAGCCCATTCAGCAGGATGTCATTGTCCTCATCCTCCACGTCTCTGCTCTCGTGCACGAGGGCCACCATGTTTCCCTACAAAACAAGGTGGAAACCTATTCCTGACTGGAAGGACACCAGGGAGCCTGAGACCCTCATACACCCCCCGTACCTCCTCTCACAGACCACCCTCCTGCCTCTGCACACTCAGCCCTCCTGCAGGAAGGACCCCCGCCCACAGGAATCCCACCCTTCTACTAGACACGTCCAGCCTGTATTTCTGGTCTAGTCACCTAAACCCAAGCTGACTCCCTTGCCTTGAATTTCTGAATGTTGTGAAAAATGCCACTGTTGCCCCAGGCACCAGTTCATCCAGTTAGTGGGTCCTGAGCACTGACTGTGTACCAGGTCATACAGCAGGGACGAGGCACGAGAGGTGGGGATTCTGAGGCAGACAGAACTGACCAAGAGGATGGGAGGCAGCCAGCCATCAGGCTGCTCTGACTACATGTCCCTTATCCTTCACCTTGACAGGGCCCTCCAAGCCTTCATTTCCTGTCCTTTTCATCCTTTCCACATCACCCTGGTTCCTGGTGCAGGATGGTAGCCATGTCAGCCTCAACAGTCGTCTGAACAGAACTTCTGGCAGCAGTCTGTCCGGGAGGTGCTCAGCACACACTGCTTAAACCCAGGCCCCTGCAGCATCTCCCTGCACTGCGCTGTCTTCTTGGCCTGACCACACCAGGCCTACATCAGGCAGTGCTTCTGACCACACCTTCCCCTGCAGCTGAGTGGCAACCACAGGGGGCTGTGCTAGCAGTCACAAGCCCTGTCTTGTTCACATCCTGCAGTCAGGCACCTGTGACACAGGTACCACAGCCATTCTTGCCTCACTGGTTGGTCTCTTGTAATTATTAAAATCTGTCATGGCAAAGCCTTCATTTTGGCCTCATAATTTGGTAAGAAAGATTCTACCTGATGTCTTTGCCTCATACTGCACTTCACAATTTTATTTATTTCAAAAAAAAATTGTTTTTAAGATTTATTTATTTTTGTTGGAAAGGCAAATTTACAGAGAGGAGGAAAGACAAAGAGAGAGGCTTCCATCTACTGATTCACTCCCCAAATGGCCCCAACAACCAGAGCTGAGCTGATCCAATGCCAGGAGCCAAAAGGTTCTTCCAGGTCTCCTACCTGGGTGCTGGAACCCAAGCACTTGGGTCATTTTCTGCTGCTCTCCAAGGCCACAAGCAGGGAGCTGGATGGGAAGTGGAGCAGCTGGGACATAAACCAGTACCCATATGGGATGCTGGGGCTTATAGGTGAAGGATTAGCCAGTTGAGCCATCATGCTAGCCCCTCATAATTCATGTTTAAAGCAGATCATAACTGTCATTTCAACTGACTCCAGCATATACTCTGGGGCACTGGTACAGTGGCGAAAGCTAACTTTTCACCTATAGTGTTGGGATCCCATATGGACTCCACTTCAGATCCAGCTCCCTGGTTATGGCCTGGAAAAGCAGCAGAAAATGGAACCAAGGCCTCAGGCCCCTACATCCATATAAGAGACCTAGAAGAAGCCCCTGGCTCCTGGCTTCAGAACAGCTTGGCTCTGCTGATATATGGCTATCTAGGAAGTGAACCAGTGGGTGAAGACTTCTCTCTTTCTCCTCTCTCTCAGTCTCTCAAACAAAAATAAAGAAATCTTGAAAGAACAAAAAATACACTCAGAGATGACAATGTCTTTAGCCAGGATACACTGGCAATGTGTGGCAGAGGTGGGCCTGTGGCAACATCACATGGGAGCAGTCCCACTGGACACAGTGCCAACTGTCCTTTTAATTTTGAGAGATTTATTGGTCAGCAATAGCAACTAAGCAGGAGCAGTGAGGGTAGACCAAGAGGTTTCTTGGCCCGCCAGGGTGAAGCCAATACTCCAAGCAAATAAACCAAGCCATCACTACACAAGCCTGAGCCTTTCTGAGCTTGGGAGGTCACAGGTGACAGCGGAGAGCGGCTCTCACCTTCAGGTCCCCGCACACGGTCGCTCTGCAGTAGTGGACAAAGTCCAGCACGGCCACCGCACCCACACCCAGGCTCAGCAACACACTGAGGTCGTCCACCAGCAACACCGGGCACCGCCACACAGCCTTCCCACTATCTGTGGGTGTCAGGGCCTCCTTCACAAACGTGTACAATGGTTTCAGGTCCCCAGCATTGGCCTCCCTAGAGACAAAGGACAAAAGTCATCAGACCTCACTCTTCTCTACAAATGTGGACACGGGACCAGCGGCAGGGCTAGAGGAGGTCAAGAAC